>NC_061511.1:198310462-198351469 GCF_022539505.1 Lolium rigidum | reverse complement strand
CGTCAACACCTTCTGCTCCTCGTTGGATCGACATTCTTACTTATCGAAGATACTACGATACACCCCCTATACTTGTGGGTCATCAATCGTGTCCCTCGGCAGCCCCTCTCCTGGCCCTTATATAGGTGGCCAGGTCTCAAGAGGTCTAACTGAGTACGGCTAGGTTTACAGTAGTCCTAGCTCTAAACTTTCCTTGTTCGGCTCCTTCCTTGTCTTGCCCGCCAAGGAATCTTCTGCTGCGACATCCAAGTGGCCCTCCTTGCCATCGAATATCGTCATGGGCCTCCAGTTAGATCGTATAGGGTAGAGTAATGTCGGTTACCCGAAGGGTAATGCCCACGTCAGTAGCCCCCGAGTGTCTAGCCGAAGATAGTTCGGGTAGAGACTAAAGCATGCCTCCACCTAATGTTCTTCTCCTTGATTGCTCTTGCCCATCTTGTATCAGCATCATCTTCTTCTATCGGGTGCGCGGCCAGCGCTCCCGATGGGAGTAGCCCCCGAGTCTAGGTACGGATGCTGGCAATTGATACGTCTCCGACGTATCGATAATTTATTATGTTCCATGCCACATTATTGATGATATCTACATGTTTTATACACATTATATGTCGTATTTATGCATTTTCCGGCACTAACCTATTAACGAGATGCCGAAGAGCCGCTTGTTGTTTTCTCGTTGTTTTTGGTTTCAGAAATCCTACAAAGGAAATATTCTCGAATTGGACGAAATCAACGCCCGGGGTCCTATTTTTGCACGAAGCTTCCGGAAGACCGAGGGGAAAGGAAGTGGGGCCACGAGGCGCCGACACAACAGGGCGGCGCGGCCCGGACCCCGGCCGCGCGGCCCCGGCGTGTGGGGCCCTCGTGTGGCCCCCGCGTTGCCCTTCCGCCTACTTAAAGCCTTCGTCGCGAAACCCCCAGCACCGAGAGCCACGATACGGAAAACCTCATCGAGACGCCGCCGCCGCCAATCCCATCTCGGGGGATTCTGGAGATCACCTCCGGCACCCCGCCGGAGAGGGGAATCATCTCCCGGAGGACTCTTCACCGCCATGGTCGCCTCTCGGAGTGATGAGTGAGTAGTTCACCCCTGGACTATGGGTCCATAGCAGTAGCTAGATGGTTGTCTTCTCCTCATGTGCTTCATTGTCGGATCTTGTGAGCTGCCTAACATGATCAAGATCATCTATCCGTAATTCTATATGTTGTGTTTGTCGGGATCCGATGGATAGAGAATACTATGTTATGTTGATTATCAATCTATTACCTATGTGTTGTTTATGATCTTGCATGCTCTCCGTTATTAGTAGAGGCTCGGCCAAGTTTTTGCTCTTAACTCCAAGAGGGAGTATTTATGCTCGATAGTGGGTTCATGCCTCCATTAAATCCGGGACAAAGGATGAAAGTTCTAAGGTTGTGGATGTGCTTGTTGCCACTAGGGATAAAACATTGATGCTATGTCCGAGGATGTAGTTATTGATTACATTACGCACCATACTTAATGCAATATTCCGTTGTTTTACAACTTAATACCGAAGGGGTTCGGATGATAACCCGAAGGTGGACTTTTAGGCATAGATGCTTGTCTGGATAGCGGTCTATGTACTTTGTCGTAATGCCCAATTAAATCTCACAATATTCATCATATCATGTATGTGCATTGTCATGCTCTCTTTATTTGTCAATTGCCTGACTGTAATTTGTTCACCCAACATGCTATTTATCTTATGGGAGAGACACCTCTAGTGAACTCGTGGACCCCGGTCCATTCTTTTACATTAAATACAATCTACTCGCAATACTTGTTCTACTCGTTTTCTCGCAAACAATCATCATCCACACTATACATCTAATCCTTTGTTACAGCAAGCCGGTGAGATTGACAACCTCACTCGTTTCGTTGGGGCAAAGTACTTTGGTTGTGTTGTGCAGGTTCCACGTTGGCGCCGGAATCCTCGGTGTTGCGCCGCACTACATCCCGCCGCCATCAACCTTCAACGTGCTTCTTGACTCCTATTGGTTCGATTAAACCTTGGTTTCTTACTGAGGGAAACTTGCTGCTGTGCGCATCACACCTTCCTCTTGGGGTTCCCAACGGACGTGTCAACTACACGCATCAGCAATCCGTGCGTAGACTCAAGTTGTACCACTCGAACGTTTTGCTCTGCCGAAGTTTTTCTGCAAGTCTTCATGGGTCATCCGATATTTTTGCAATAAGGCTTGTATTCTTCAATAAATTTTCCACGCGTCAGGGATAATGAGTAACGTGCCCAACTATTGCTGTTTAATTGCCGATGGCAAAACATCGTCACCCTACACAGATCAAGTCCCCGGGCATGATCCTGGAGTGCAAAAAAAATTCTATCGGGTGCGCGTCCAGCGCTCCCGATGGGAGTAGCCCTCAAGTCTGGACACGGGCGCTTGCAACCGGGTGCAGACTCGAGCTGAGCATTCCATCCTTTTCTTCAAACGTTTCTTCACATGAATATCTTCGAGTCCTCATTTTATCGGGTGCGCGTCCAGCGCTCCCGATGGGAGTAACCCCGAGTCTAGGTGCGGATGCTTGCAATCCGTACATAGACTCAAGTTCACCATCCGATACCTTTTACATTTCTTCGAATGCTTCGAGCGTTCCTCACGACGTCACTGATGATGTTATTGAAACTTTGATTTTGACTGACAAGACGCGACCCGCTGGGCCCATCCTAGCTCTGCCTGGCTCTGTTTTTAAGTAATATCCGCCTTTCTCGTACGGTTACCAAGGCGCCTCCTTGATTTCCGCGATCAACGATGGAGAAAAGGATCCTCTTAATGAACTGGCAGCAATGACACGTGCCCATGCAATCCTCAAGTTCTCCCCTACTTAAAATCTCTCAGGATAAAATCCTTAGCATTCTCTCATATTCGTCGCTGCATCCTTCTGTTCTTCTTCTACCTTTCTCTTTCACAACTGCTGCGCCGCCACCACCATTTTTAGATCTTCTTCAGATCTCGCGATGGTGAAGAAGAAGAACCATGCTGCCGCCGCCAGTTCTGCGAGTGGTGGCGCCGCCGCCAAGGCCTCCTCGAATCTTGCGAAGAGGAGCGCTCCAGATGCTCCTCCCCCACCTCCGGCGCCGCCAGCGCCGCCAAGCTCGGTAGCTGCAGCCAAACCCGAAGATTGGCTAGCGTCTTCCATCACGAAGTGTGATGAAAAGAGGGCCCGAAGCCTCAGTCTAGTCTCCTCCGACGAGGGGAATGTGACTCTCCCAGGTGCGATCTCTCGGCCCAATCCTCCCGCTGGTTTTACCGTGATGTTCTTGTCGTTCTTGTATCGGGGTCTCTCGCTTCCTGCTCACGAATTCCTTCATCGCCTTCTACGGACTTACGAAATCCAACTGTGGCAACTTACCCCCAACTCAATCCTTCACGTTGCTGTGTTCATCACCTTTTGCAAGGCGTTCCTGGGTATCGAACCTAACTTCGGGTTGTGGAAGAAAAACTTCTTCGTAAAGAGATACAGCAGTAGCAATGGACCCTTCGTCATTGGGGGAGTGGGGTTTGTTGTCCGTTCAGAAGTCAACTATTTCAGTTTCCCAATGAGAGAGTCTGTGCAAGGACGGAGACTGAAATGGTTTTATGTCAAGGATTCCTCAACAACCGAGTCCCAGCTCCCTTGCTTTGCCGACGTCCTTGAAGCCATGCCTAAGCATTCTTGGAAGAACATCCTCTCTCCCGATGAAAGGATAGCAGCCGATGAGTTATTTGCCAAATTCCTTCGGATCAAAGAAGCCGATGGTCAAACCATGATCAGCACAGAGGTGGCCGCGGTGTTCTTGAAACGTCGAGTCCAGCCAGTCATGGCCAGGGTTCGTCCGATGTGGGTGTACTCAGGTCCAAAGGATGAAACCAGGATAAATATCGCTGAACTATCGGAAAAGGAGCTGCTTGATGAAGTTCGTCGCCTCACTCTCTTTAGTCAGGAAGACTCGATCCCGTTGATATCTTCTTATTCTCCTCTCGATGCCGATCATCCGCTGACAGAGGTAAATTTTCCTTCTCATACTCTTATTACCCTGTCCCGCTTTGTCGACACAACTACTATTGTTCTTATTTGCTCTCTTCTTCGACAGATCCCCATAGGTTCTGAAAACTTGCATGATTTACCAAACGGCACTTCCGAGGGAAGAGATTCCTCAGCCCCTGTTGATTTTCACACTGCCGAGTACATGAGCTCAAAGAGCGAACACGATGACCCGATAGATTCTGAGGCTATCTACACCAATCTTCCTCCCCCGGCCAATGATACTTGCGACACAGCGGGATCAGTGCGTGATGACGACGCTGATCATGATACCTTTGTTAATGCAGCTGTGGAGGAGGCCAGAGCTTCACCCGCGAAGAGGTCAACCGGCGGCTTTGCCAACGAGGATGATCTCTTTGACCTGTAAGCGCCTTTTTCCTAGAATCCGTATTTTTCCTTTATCACCCGTATTTCTTTTCATAATTCCTGCCAACCATTCCCTTTCATAGTGACGAAGGTCTCATAGAGCCTCCGTCTAAGAAGGCCAAATCTGGCGCCATTCTGCCGGATGTCGCAGCTTCCGAAGCTTCGGCACCTACTGCTGCCCCCGCGGCCCAGGTATCGACTGCTTCCCCCCTTTCTAGGGGGAAGGATATTCCTTCGGCTGCTGCTGCCACGACCCCTCCTTCAGGAAAACCTGTAAGTCTTTCTCGATCGCTACGCGAATTTCCCTGAATGTGCCTTGATTAACGATTCTTCGTCGAACACCTGTTTTTCTCTTTTCCTTAAGGATCTACGGGGCGTTATATCTTCTTTGTAGGCCTTCGCCTCACAATTTACTTCCCTGGAAGCAGACAAGGTTCGGCTGCAGAAGGAAGTTAAATCTTCTTCCTCAAAGTTGGAAGGTGATGGCGTGTAAAGCACACGTTCATTGGGAACCCCAAGAGGAAGGTGTGATGCGTACAGCAGCAAGTTTTCCCTCAGAAAGAAACCAAGGTTTATCGAACCAGGAGGAGCCAAGAAGCACGTTGAAGGTTGATGGCAGCGGGATGTAGTGCGGCGCAACACCAGGGATTCCGGCGCCAACGTGGAACCTGCACAACACAACCAAAGTACTTTGCCCCAACGAAACGAGTGAGGTTGTCAATCTCACCGGCTTGCTGTAACAAAGGATTAGATGTATAGTGTGGAAGATGATTGTTTGCGAAAGCGGTAGAACAAGTATTGCGATAGATTGTATTAAATGTAAAAGAATGGACCGGGGTCCACAGTTCACTAGAGGTGTCTCTCCCATAAGATAAATAGCATGTTGGGTGAACAAATTACGGTCGGGCAATTGACAAATAGAGAGGGCATGACCATGCACATACATGATATGATGAGTATTGTGAGATTTAATTGGGCATTACGACAAAGTACATAGACCGTTATCCGAGCATGCATCTATGCCTAAAAAGTCCACCTTCGAGTTATCATCCGAACCCCTTCTAGTATTAAGTTGCAAACAACGAGACAATTGCATTAAGTATGGTGCGTAATGTAATCAATAACTACATCCTCGGACATAGCATCAATGTTTTATCCCTAGTGGCAACAGACACATCCACAACCTTAGAACTTTCGTCACTCGTCCCGGATTTAATGGAGGCATGAACCCATTATCGAGCATAAATACTCCCTCTTGGAGTTAAGAGTAAAAACTTGGCCGAGCCTCTACTAATAACGGAGAGCATGCAAGATCATAAACAACACATAGGTAATAGATTGATAATCAACATAACATAGTATTCTCTATCCATCGGATCCCGACAAACACAACATATAGAATTACAAATAGATGATCTTGATCATGTTAGGCAGCTCACAAGATCCGACAATGAAGCACATGAGGAGAAGATGACCATCTAGCTACTGCTATGGACCCATAGTCCAGGGGTGAACTACTCACTCATCACTCCGGAGGCGACCATGGCGGTGAAGAGTCCTCCGGGAGATGATTCCTCTCTCCGGCAGGGTGCTGGAGGCGATCTCCTGAATCCCCGAGATGGGATTGGCGGCGGCGGCGTCTCCGGAAGGTTTTCCGTATCGTGGCTCTCGGTATCGGGGGTTTCGCGACGAAGACTATATGTAGGCGGAAGGGCAGGTCGGGGGCCACACGAGGGCCCCACACAACCGGCCGGCGCGGCCCGGGCCCGGGCCGCGCCGCCCTAGTGTGTGGCCGCCTCGTGGCCCCACTTCGTCTATCCCTCGGTCTTCTGGAAGCTTCGTGGCAAAATAGGACCCTGGGCGTTGATTTCATCCAATTCCGAGAATATTTCCTTACTAGGATTTTTGAAACCAAAAACAGCAGAAAACAGCAACTGGCTCTTCGGCATCTCGTTAATAGGTTAGTGCCGGAAAATGCATAAATATGACATAAAGTATGCATAAAACATGTAGATATCATCAATAATGTGGCATGGAACATAAGAAATTATCGATACGTCGGAGACGTATCAGAAGGCGCCATTAAAAAAGCTGCCACAGCTCCCCAAGAGGTCGACTCCCTGAAGGAGGAACTCAGCAGGCTGAAGGAGAAGCTGAAGGAAGAGGAAGCGTCTAGGCTGGTCGCCGAAGCTCGGGCGACTGAAAAAGAGGAAGTTCTTCGCCAGTCTTCCTTGGCTTTGCTTGGTAATTCTTTTTATACTTCCCTGTCGATTGTCACTTTGCAAATTTGATCCTTTGATAGTAACCTTTCCCATTTCATTCCTTTGCAGAGGCCGCTGGCATCCCTGCCGATGCCTTGGATAAAGTTCCAAACAACTCTCCGGCAAACAATGTGTCAATGACTCTTGCCGCACACCAGCTTACACGGGAGCTCCTTGATAAAGGCAAAGGTGCCATGGCGCGAATGCACTCGATGATCTTCCCCAAGATCAGTCAAGACAAGACTCTGGGGCAGCTGATCGACGCCTTCGCAGTCGACACGAAGGGGGTTATCGAGGTATTCAAACGTACTTCGCGTACCTATGGTGCCCTCCTTGCCTTCCAACTTATGATGGGTCATGGCTTCAAGGCCGATATTGAGGAGATGTCTAGGGAGCTACCGAAAGATCAAGATGGGCAGTTCATTGATTTAAGCACCTTCAAAACGTCAGCCCTTGTGTGTGCACGTTAGCTCCTTGAGCTGGTTTCATCAAAGAAAACATCGGCTGTCCCAAGTTTATCGACCCAGACTCAAGCCCCTTGATTCTTGTAACAAACTTCTTTTTGAATTGATGTGAAACAATGTTCTGTCGCAAAACTTGTGATTGTAATGAATTCCATGCTAGCAATGCTGCTGGTGCACCCTTGTTATGACATTTATACTTGCATTCTCCCGATGGGAGTTACTTCTGATGCTGAAGCAATGCGATCTGTCATGCCTTTGACGTTGTTTTTTGCAGGTTTTCCGGTGCTCGCGTTTGTCGATGATTCATCGGGTGCTCTTTCTGAAGGTGATCGAATCCAGCGTATGAAGGATCGGATCGTGCAGATGGAAAAGGATCTGCGCAATACCTATGCCTTGGCTGCCATTATCAAAAATAAGGGCGAGATTGCAGCCGACGTAGAGCGCTATGCTCTTACTGAACTGCATAAAGCCACTGAAAGTTTGAACTGTAAGTTCCCTGGTCCTTGTGCTCATTATTATTTGTTCAAAAACGCATTGCCTGATCTTCCGTCGATTCCTTTGCTAGTCATAGCCCTGAACCGTGCTGAAGAAAACAAGCGGATTCACGAGCGTGTGAACGCATTGACTCAGCTGTCATCAGCCGAGGAAATTTTCTGGCGGGAGCATTCGAAAGCTTCGGCTGTTGCACAATTTCAAGATCGGGTCCAGCAGGTCCACCATTTCTTCGACAAGTGGTACAAAGCCCTAAGGGTAATTTGGAGGACGATGTTTCCCTTGAACGCGGTCCCTCCTACGCTATTGACTCTGATGTCTGAATTTGGGAATACCAAAAAAATTCGAGACTTGGTGCGAGCTCAGGTTTTTGCAGGGGCCAGATTTACACTTGCCCTCGTCCTTGCACGTCATCCTTCGGAAAATCTGCTGAGTATCGCCAACGTGGTTGGTGATTTGGAGACACTGTACTCGAAGGTGGTGTTGCCCGCCAATATAATTGTCGACAAGCTTCAAAAGGATTCGAAGGTACCTGAAGAAAGAGAAACTCCGCAAGAGTAATTCAGGGTTAAGTTCTTATTGTAAATAGGTAATTTGACTACTTCATCCAATCGTTTGGATTGCATAGTTGAAACTTTCTGCTCGGTAGATACATGTATATGTACTTTTACCGTGTCAATGCCGTTGGCAAATTTTGGAGGAGCAAATCTTAATTGCCCGTTTTATACGTATGTGTATTAGTTGGTCAGCAAATTGTTTGAGTGATCAGCTCGTGTTGCAGGTCTTGCTAAACCCGTTGTATGTGCAACTTTGCTTTCAACCAATGTATGTTCTGACAGCAGCTCCCGAATATATCGGGAACATTAACTCTGCCGATGAGCCCGTTGTTTTTTGATATTTCCATAAGTAAAATATCGAACGTGGGTTGTATTATATGTATTTCCAAACTCTTGCTATTTACGGCGCTCGTAGAGGCATCTATAGTAGAGGGAAAGGTTAGCATCCTTGTTTATTTTGCATCCTTTAGCACTCGTAGATGCTTTTTCGGAGCACGATCTTTTGCCGCGTACTACGTTGCACCGTCGTTCGCCAAGGGGCGTAAGCAAGGTTCACGATGATGCGGATTAGATGCTCCGAATTACTGCAATGCTTATCAAGGGATCAAAACTTAAGTTCTCATTAATAAAGTAAGCACGGGACTAAAGGGCGAAAAAAGGAGGGCCCTGTTGAAAATAAAGGAAAAACTAAACGTTGTTCATCTACTTTAAGCAAGGAAAGGGTTCTTCTTATCTTCCGGCTTGTCCACCACGTTAGCGGTTTTCGAAGCGTCGTTGATTTCACTAGGGGTCTCGATGGCGATTTCCAGTGTCTTGCTTTCTTCTATGACTGTTGTGCCATCAGCTGCCGAAGCTTTTACTGCCGACGCTTCTGGGGCAAGGTCGGCTGGCTTCTGCTTCGTTTCCTTGACGCGTTTTTCTTCCTTATTATCGCGTGGCGATGGCTTGGAACGGAGATCGGTGACTTCCTATTTGAACCCGAACTTTGCAGCAATCCTCTGAAAATCGCGATCACAATTATCTGAGCGTGAAAAACTTCCATAGACTGTGATGTTTGTCCCGTTGCTCCCAGGCATTTTCAGTTTGAGGTATGCATAGTGCGGTACAGCCATGAACTTGGCATAAGCTGGTCTTCCGAGTATAGCGTGGTACTGTGATTCCCAGTTCACGACTTCAAACTCGATCTTTTCCTTCCTGAAGTTGTCGGGTTTGCCGAAGACGACGTTCAGGTAAACTTTGCCAAGAGAGTACGCCGGCGAAGTAGGGAGAATCCCATGGAAATAGGTGTCAGAATCCTCTAGCATTTTCATGGTGATCCCCATACTTTTGATTGTGTCGACGAATATCAGGTTTAGTCCGCTTCCACCATCCATGAAGACTTTACTCATCTTGAACCCCCCTATTTGCACCTCGACTACTAAGGCAGCGTGTCCTGGTTTTGGTACGATCATCGGGTGATCTGCTCGGCTGAATGTAATGTTCTGAGACGACCACTCGACATACTCAGGGATGTTTGCCATGATACTTTCTGCCAGATTGATTTCTCGGGTGAGCTTCTTCATTTCTCTTCTTGAGACACCCGTTATGTGGATCATGCTCATCTGCCCACGCGGTGGTGGAAATGCCTCATTGGGTTGATGAGGCTGCGCCTGCTGGACCTGGTGCTGCGGTGGGGGTGGTGGTGGTGGTGGCTGAGGCTGCTGCTGGATGAGTTCCTGCATTTCAATGAACTGCCTACAATCTCTGAGCAGGTGGCTTGACTTCGTTTTGTTGTCCTTAGAGTCGATGTACGAGTGTGCAGGTAGCAAGGAGCGTTTATCTGTTCGGCGAAGGGTAGCTTGGGAGTCCTTTGTGGTCGTGGTTTGTAGTTACCACGGTTTCCAGAGTTGTTTCGATTGCCGTCCTGCCGATCGTCTCGTTTGTCGTCATACCGCTCATCCTGCCGATCAGAGTATCCTGCGGCTACCAGGTTACTATCATTGTAACTGCGGTTTTTTCCTTTTCTTATGGCGGTCCCTTCGTCCACCCGAGTCGTGCTTCGGCTGGTCGTCGTCTTCGTCATCACTGCGATGTCGCGGCTTTCGTACGTTGTCCTCGCCATCAGCCCAACTGTTGGCGATTTCCATTAACTTGGTTGTGGTTTTTAGTTTTTTGCGCCCGAGTTCCTCTATGTAGCTTTCACGTCAGATGCCATCGCTGAAGGCATCGATTGCTCTGTCGACAGAAACATCTTCAGCAGCGTTTAAGAGCTTGGTGAATCTCCCGATGTATGCGCGCATCGATTCCTTACGCTTTTGCGGCAATGCCGTAATTCCTCAATCCCGACGGGCCTTTTGTATGTTGCTTGGAAATTGGCAACGAAAGCGTCTACTAGATCGTCCCATGATTTGATGGAACCCTTCGGCAGGCCTCTTAACCAAGCTCGTGCTGAATGCTTCAGGTAAAGGTGCAAGCATTGCATTGCTGCTATCTGATTTCCTTTGTGCAGAATCACAGTCTGCAAATAGTCGTCTATCCAGGACCTCGGCTCCTGCTGTCCATCGTATTTGGCGGCGTCAGTAGGGGTAGGTTTGAACTTTCTGGGTGGCATCGCCTCGCGGATTTTGTAGCTTAAACAATCGGCCCCCCTTAACTCGCCGTCGTTTTCCTGGCTCTCATCAGAAGAATCACTGTCATACTCCTCCCTAGCGGCGCGTCATCGCCTTGCTTTGTCGATTCTGCTCTGGGTGATTTCATCTCGAGCGTCTCTCGCATGAGTTCTGGCCTGTAACGTGGTCTTTTCCTTCCACGGGACCAGGTTGTCTCCCAATATTGCGAGACTTTCTAGGGCTCCTCGGTGAGCTTGGGCCATAGAACCTTCAGGGCGCTGATTGATGAGGTATGCTGCGAGATTGGCGGTCGCTCCTGCGACGGTTTTTGGCCATGGCATGCCCGCGGTGTCCGTGGGCATAAAAGACTTGGTCAGATTCGACGTTATTTCTCTGGCATCATCCTCCGAGAGTCTGGATAACCTTGATCGGTGCTTGGCTGCCCCTTGAGTGCTTCGAGAGGCGCTTCCTCGCGAGCCTCTCCGTCGTTCACTAGATTGGTCTGCAGCAGATAGGCGTCTCTCGAGGGTGGCTTGCTCTTTCGATAGGCGCTCCCGGTTTTTCTCCAATATAGAGTGATAAGCGTTGAGGGTTCCAACCGAGGTTCCTGCGGGGAGCGGTGTGTTGTTAAGCACGGCTGCCATGGCTGCTGCCCACTCCTCCTCTGCGATGGTGTAATCGCTGTTGTTGTTACTGGCACTATTTCCAAAACTTGCTCGTCTGCTGGAGCGGGAGGTGTGATCTCCGTCTCCCCTGTTCCTTGTGTTTCCCATGTTATTGGCGACATAAACCTGGTGATGTTCCGTTCTTCGGGTGGTACCTTGGACGATGCTGTCGACACTGTCCTCTCCCGAGGAGTATTGGGCATTGCAGACGAACGGTGTGTCGCTTGATCCTAGCCCGTGCCTGGTATCGCAGTTCAAGCAGTAGTACGAGGTCATCTCCGAAGATGTGGAATTGTCAGATCCAACCGACATGGGAGACGTCGAACGAGGAGTCGATGGCGCAGGCGAGTTGTTCGTTGAGTCCGTTAGACCAACCGAAAGGTCGATTGATGACGACGCGCTTGGACCTGTCGATCTGGAGGCGAGAGGTTCCAGCAGCCGAAGGACTCCTTCCGAGTTGACGTTGTAGTGGATGCTGCCGAAGGTCATCTCCATGTTTCCTTGTAGATCAGAAAAGGTTGAGCGAGACGAGTCGCTGTGCGGGGTGAATTCATAGGAGCCGAATCGAATCGGGCTTCCCAGACTTGGTGATGATGGTGTCGATGAAGCTGCCGATGACATGACTGGATCCGTCGATGACCGATCTTGTGCCGACAGGGTTCCCACAGACGGCGCCAATTGTCGAGGTTACTCCTCGGCAATGCCCTCCGATTGGGGCTTAGGGTTGATGGAATCCTGTAGGCTGACACGAGACATCGGTTCACAGACAAGCGGGGAGAGCGATTTACCCAGGTTCAGGGCCCTCGATGAGGTAAAACCCTTACGTCCTGCCTGTCTGATCTTGATTATAAAAATAATGGGTTACAATCGGGTGCCGAAGGTTTCGACTGAGATCTCGTCGAGAGGCTAAGTGCTGCGGCGACCTAGCTCTAGACTTTTTGGTGGCTAAAGTTGCTAAGATTGATCGTGTCCCTCGGCAGCCCCTCTCCTGGCCCTTATATTGGTGGCCAGGTCTCAAGAGGTCTAACCGAGTACGGCTAGGTTTACAGTAGCCCTAGCTCTAAACTTTCCTTGTTCGGCTCCTTCCTTGTCTTGCCCGCCAAGGAATCTTCTGCTGCGACATCCAAGTGGCCCGCCTTGCCATCGAATATCTTCATGGGCCTCCAGTTAGATCGTATAGGGTAGAGTAATGTCGGTTACCCGAAGGGTAATGCCCACATCACCGGTGCTACTAGTCATGGTGATGGCTTTCTTGGCACAGTCTATCAATCCATGGTGTTTTGACATCCAGTCCATACCCAGGACTACTTCCAAACCTTTTGTTCCCAGAACAATCAAGTTTGCGTAAAAATCTACTTCATGGATTCTGATAGGCACATCTTTGCAAAATTTTCTAACTTTGGTGGTTGAACCAGGTATTTGAACTATCATGACATGCTTCAAACTGATGGGTTGAATTTTACTAGTGCATGCAAAGTCTTCGGTGACAAACGAATGCGATGCTCCAGAATCAAACAACACTCTGGCAGGTACTGAGTTAACAGAAAACATACCCAGTACAACATCTGGTGCTTCTTGGGCTTCTTCGGCATTCATGTGGAAGAGACGGCCGTTGCGGTTATTGGGGTTGTTGGGGGCGAACTTTCTGTCGGTGGAGACACGGCGTTGCTGCTGAGCTGGTGCAGCGGTGTTGGGGGCAGTCTTGGCTAACCTTTTGGGGCACTCATTGGAGTAGTGTCCCACCACTCCACACTCATAACAAGTGATGGTGGACTTGTCCTTGGGGGCGACGGGGACAACATTGCTCCCAGTCCTAGGAGCGGTGTTGGTGTTGTTGTTGTTGGGGGCTCTTGCCGGGGCGCGGTGGAAGTTGTTGTTGTTGTTGTTGTAGTAGTAGTTGTTGTGGCCTCCTGGCCTGGAGTGTCCTCCACTCCGGTTCTGAAAACCCGGGCGTGAAGTCTGCATCTGGGGCTTGTTGTTTCTTGGGGCAAAACCTCCGCTTGAGATGGGGCGATACTTCGGAGTATTGCTGGGCCCACTCTGGTGCATCATGCGGCGTTTGCGGTTCTCCTTTGCTTGGTTGAGCTTCCCCTCCATATGGATGGCGGAGTCCACCAAGGCTTCAAGGTCGGCAAAGGGGATATTGAATAGCACAGTCTGCATCTCGTCGTGCAGTCCATTCAGGAACCTCTCCTTTCTCTTCTCGGTGGTATCGGTCTCATCGGGGGCGTACCTTGATAGTGTGAGAAACCTGTCGCTGTATTCTACCACCGACATCCTACCCTGTCTGAGTTCCCGGAACTCATCCCTCATCTTCTTGATTAAACCCGGGGGCACGTGATACTTGCTGAACTTGAGCTTGAAATCTGCCCAAGTCATGATCTGTCCCGCATTCATGGCGCGGGTGCTGATCCACCAAGCTCTGGCTGGTCCTGCAAGGTAATGAGTGGCAAACAGGACCTTCTCTGCGGATTCGACTCCTGCTACTTCTAAGTTGTTCTCCATGGTCTGGAGCCAATCATCGGCATCGAGTGGCTCTTCGGTCTTGCTAAACACCGGAGGGTTGGTGTTCTGAAAGTTCTTGAGTTTTGATCCGGGGTGATCATGGTTTCCATGGCCGTGGTTGTTGTTAGCAATCTGTTGTAGTGCAGCTATGTTGGCTTGCCTTTCAGCTCTTTCATTCTCTCGATCTTCCATCAAGGTCTGCAGTAGTTGCATCATGGATTCTTGGCTGGTGTTGCGAGTGGGAGGGGCCATCAGAACATTGAGATAGATCATGAGATAAGAGGGAATTTTCTATGGCTCATATTGGGTAAGTTCATAAATTTAAAACTTGAATTCTTTTGATGTAGACAGACACACATTCATTCATTCACACATCACATATTACAAGCTAACACACCCATGGTTTTAAGAACCATTTTTCTCGCGCTACGATTGTTGCGGTCAGAAACCCACCGGCGGGCAGCGACTGGCAACACCGTAGAGCCGGGAACAACTCAGGGCTGCGGCTGGCCCCGGTCCCTCAGAGCGACGGCCGCAAAGCCTTCTGGTCACACGTCCGATGCTGTCGCAAGGGCGTGCCACCTGACCTATACCTGGTCAGGAAGGTGTTGGATGATGCCTCGCTTAGTTTCCTGCATGGCATACACGTAAAAGTTAAATACGAGCCTCGATCGGCTCTCAGGTTGTCCTGTGAATCGGCTCAAAGAGCCGATCCACCCATGATTCGTACGAGGTGTACGAATATATGGTGGTCCTGCTTGATCAAGATAAAGCTAAAGCCATCTACGACGATTTAGGGTTTTCACCGCATAATCGGATCATCCTACTCACGATTGGGCCTCGCGCTCGCGTACGGTGATCGTAAGCCGATCCTAGACGGGGCCTAAAAACCAACACAAGGTTGATCCCCGGAACATCCTGTCTAGGGCTAGCAAACTACACCCTACACGCCGCTGGATCCTCCAACCCTTTGTAAGGCCTAACTATTGCGGATATTAAACTAATCCTTGAAGAACAAGGAGCAACCGTAACGGATCGGATCTACTAAACAATGATCAAGCGGGGTGCCGCCCCTACACCTAAGATAGGTGTAAGGGCGGCTAGATGTATAAGGGTTGCACTACGACGAGCATATGATACGAAGAACAATGCTAACCCTAACACATCTAAGATAACTACGTTGCTCGCCATCAAAAAGGCTTCGATACGAGCAACGCATGAACAACGTAATAAGCTTGTGCTTGCCTAGATCGCAAGATGCGATCTAGGCAGCATGGTGCTTACCGGAAGAAACCCTCGAGACGAAGGAGTTGGCGATGCGCCGAGATTGGTTTGTGTTGAACGTTGGTTGTTGTTTTTTCCATAAACCCTAGATACATATTTATAGTCCAGGGGACTTTCTAATTCAAGCGTGCACCTAATCGTGCACGGGTAAAACTCTAACTCCTAACCGACACGTATCCTACTATGGTGCAGATACACGTGCAAACTAGCCCAAACTTTGCATGTAAGGCCGATTCACGTATTTCTTCTATATATATATTCTTCAAGCCCATCTTGATCGCGGCCCACCTCTGACTCGGTCAAATTCTGGTGATAACACATGCCCCCCTGGTTTTGGAAATGACATTTCCAAAATCATTACGCTTTTCTTCCGTCGGGTCATGTCGTGGCGGAGCGGAAGCTGCCGCAGAATCTTCCATCATTTCGCCTCGCCTCCTGGGCTTCTCTGCACGAATTGATAATTTCGGCATAACGTCCTCGAGAACCGTCATGGCATTAAACCTCCACTACACCCACTTTATTTATCCGTGCCGAACGGTTCGCCACTCCATCCCCTTGCTCCGTTCTGTCCACCGGCGCCAAAAAACTCTCTTCCCCTGTAGCAATGTCTTCCTCTTCCTCTTCCCCCTCGAGGCTTGCCCTCCAATCCTCGCCGAAGAGCAAGAATGAAGACGACCTCTACTCCGGGGCGAACCCCATCTCCTCCGACAAGGAGGAGAAAGAAGGAGAAGTAGAGAAGACAAGGGCCTCCCCCTCCGCCAAGCTCCCGCCGAAGAAGCGCTCCCGCATGTGGGCGGACAGCGAGGACGAGGATGATGACGAGGAAGGAGAAGAGGAGGAGGAGGAGGATGATTCCTCCTCTTCCGCTGGGTACCCGCCGACGAAGCGCTTCCGCGCTTGGGCGGACAGCGAGGATGATGATGATGATGATGAGGAAGAGGAAGCTCCGGCCGACGGGCCGGGGCAGCAGACGGCGAGGAATTCTCCGGGCTGTAGCGGCCGACGGCGACGCCGACGACGATGCTAGCGAGGATTAGTTATGTAGGATTAGTAGTCCCGGAGCAATCGGCTCTTTCTTTTGCTCTTCCTTGCTTTGAGCAATCGGCTCTTCATTGTAAAAATCCTCTCTTATTAATGAAGAAGACTTTTCCTTAACTTGATTCTGCCGATTTCCCTTCGTACTGATTCTGCCGATTGTTAATTGGATCAACGCTCAATGAGCCGATGGCAACGCATCGACCTCTTATGATAAATTTCGAGATAGGTCAATTTAGCCACCTCCTCAAATGGTACCCTGTGAACCCGCAGTCACTGAGCGTATTATTAACGGCCACCTTTGTCTTCGGAAGCGCTCTAGGACCATTGCTGAATCAATCCGGAGGCCGGAGCTGATACTTCTGCAGGACAGGCTCCTGCTCCGTTTTCCCGCAGCAACTATTCCTCAAAAGCTGAGATGTAGAGCCAGCCGATTTCAACCAAATCGTCTTCCTATAGCAAAGGGTCCTCCAGGGCAAGCTGCCCCCCAAGCCTCACTTAAGGCGAGAAAAGTGGTGAGTCAGCCAAATGTGCCACCATTGGCCTTCAAGTCATAATGCAGAGCCAGCCGATTCCAACAAAATCGGCTCCTCAGAGCAGAAAATCTTCAGGGCGAGCTGCCCCCCGAGCCTCTTCAGTCCACTTCTTGTGCCTTACTGGTCAGATCGTCCCCTTTCCTTTGGCGGATTTGATGCAACCCATCCTTAACCTGATCTGCACGTCCATGCTGCTCTTGGCATTGGTCAGGGTCATGATCCCTCAAACTTGCCCCAGCTGATATTGCGGACTCGAATACTTGCAAAAAGAATTTGGAGGTTCTTGAAGAGAGGATCTGAGCCACCAAACCATTCCATTGAGGAGTTCTTCCAGTAGAGTCTCTCTTCGTGACCCACTTCCTGCTCCATCGAGCCTCTGCTTATAACAGTTGTACCTCTGGAGTCGATGGTCATGCATCGGCTTTCTATCCTTAAGTCGATGTCTGCGCATCGGCAAATTTTTTTTGAATTTTTTACGGCCGATTTATGTATCGGCCCCCATACTTCAATACCCATCATCAAAGAATATCTTGGGCTGGTGGGCATTTGAAAGATACTTCTACTTCATATCCTCGTGTTTTATCCACCTAGGTGCCCCCCGAGCCGATTCTTTTGTATCGGCTCTTTAGGTATTCCCTGCTGGATCAAATGTTGAACCCAGGCAGAATGGATGGTGAGGATAATTTTGGCCGATTGCTGGAATCGGCCTCCACGTTGCTTGTTCGATGAAGGTTTTGTAATGTTCCTCCATAAATCCTTGGGGCCGATCTCCTGGATCGGCATCGCCACGTTTGTCCATAGACGGCTGCGTTCGCTACACGGTCGGGCCCGTGGATAAGACCAACCTAGTCCCATCTCGTGTCACGTTGATGCGCTCGCGGTCGTCGAAATTGGGTGCCTCGTGTAATCTCGGAGCACCAAACTCCGTTGGAAGGACGAGCACCATGTTTGTGCCGGCCGATGTCTCATCATCGGCTTTCCTTTGCTTGGGGCGCCACTCTTTTCTTTGTGGCCGACCTTCTTCGTCCGGGGTTCGCTGAATTTTGGCGGCCGGATCGAGGCCGTGCCTTCCTCAACGTGTGCAGGTATAACCTTTCAGCTTCCTCCAACCCACGTAGACACTGAACCCTTCGCTTCTGGGAACGGCTGAGCCCATCAGGGCACCACCTTGGTCGATGATACTTGTCTTCTTCATCATCGTCCTCTAGTTCCTCGAGATCTTCCACCCGAGCGGACTCAGCATGCTTGTTCCGAGGCGGGAGAGGCCCTAGACGTTTGAACACGGACACGTTAGCTGCATCCTTCTTCCTTTGTTTACATTACGGGCAATTGCCGATTGTAGGCAATCGGCTCATTCCCGAATCCCAGCGAGTGTCCGAAGAAGGGGCAGTCCCGGTGCCTATCCACGTCGTCTTGCTCCCTCGACTTTTCCTTGGCGTGGCGCTCATATCGCTCCTCGTCGTGATCATGCCGACGACGTCTCCTGTCGTCCCTAGCCGGACGATCTTTTTCATCAGCCGTCGTTGTATCGTCGGCGTTGGTCATACTCGACTCACATACTTGTTGAGGAGGTGATCGGAGAGAGGTCGCCGATATCTTATGTTCTTCACTTCTCCCTCCGTGACGTAGCGCTTGCCGTCGTGGCGAGCCGATCGCGTGGAGCGGCTTCCTCTGTGTCTTTGCTATGAGAGCAGCCTGCCCTCATCTCCGTCCTTACCGAGTGGTGCCCGGGTCCCACCATGTTGATATTGCACGAGAAATCTGGCTGGCACCCTCCATGGTAAGTATACTCCACCATATTAACGGTGGGGAAGGGGTGTGTGTCGACCTTCATGGCGTACTGGTTGAAAATTAGCCGCCCTTTTTCTATCGCCATTTGGATCTGCTGACGCCACACCCTGCAGTCGTTAGTGGTGTGGGTGAACGTGTTATGCCACTTGCAGTATGGCTTTCCGTTCGGCTCTCGCACCGTGGGGATCTTGTGGCCTTCGGGTACCTTCGGTCGCTTCTCCGTGAGTAAGAGGTCGAAAATCCGCTCGGCTTTGGTCACGTCGAAGTCGAACCCTTTTGGAGGGCCTTGTGGCTTAACCCACTTGCAGGACACGGGGCCTACCGCCCGAGTCCATTCAGCCACTGCTACCTCTCGATCTCTCGCAGCACCTTCATCCTCGTCTGCCTCAACCAGGACCACCGCACGCTTGAATTTGTCTCGGTAAACATCCGGGTGGCGCTCGTTCATATGCTGACGCTACGCACCATATGCGCCAATGAAGGGTAGTCACGCTTGGGAGGCCACGTCCTTGATCGATGATGAGAGACCCACCACCGCCAACTCGACCGCTTCTTTTTCACTTACGTGAACCGAATAGCATCGGTTCCTAATGGTCTCGAAGCGCTGGATGTATTCGACACTTGTTTCCCCGCGCTTCGTCGTACTTGTGCTAGATCGGCAATACCAGCCTCGGAAGCCTCCGAGTGATACCGTATGTGGAACTGCTCTTCCAAGCTGCTTCCAAGTCCGGATTGAGTTCGGTGGCAGCGATGTGTACCACCCGAAAGCCGATCCTGTGAGGGACTGTGCGAAGAACCTCACACGCAGCTCGTCTGAAGCTGAGATCGTGCCCAGCTGTGCCAAATATCGGCTCACATGCTCGATGGAGCTGGAACCATCTGATCCACTAAACTTTGTGAAGTCGGGGAGCCGATATTTGGGTGGTAGCGGGATCAATTCGTACTCGTTGGGGTACGGCTTGGTATAGCCGAATGTCTTCCTTTTCGGCATCATGCCGAACTGATCTTTCGAGAATTGTACAAATCTGATCCGCGGTGATGGCTGAAGGTGTCGAACCCCGAAGATTCGCCGGGTGGCATACTTAGCCAGCCATGCTTGCTTTTCCGGTTCCGAGCCAAGCTGCAGGAGCTGAGCTCGGAGGTTTTTCGGAGTGGCGTACTTAGCTAACCACGTTTGCTTCTCAAGATCTGCTCCCGACGTTCCTCCTCGCTGTTCCGCAGGCCCCTGCTGTTGCAGCCTGGTTCGAGAGTACCCGAGTACTGCGAGTGCGGCACGTATGCGCACGTGTATCCGTGCGGGATCTCCTTGGGCGCCTCGGGTAGGAATTGGTAGTCACTAGGATCACCACCAATCTTGTAGACGACGTATGCCGATGAGTTCGGCACTTCTGGTGCTGCCAACACGAACGGCAGCGGTGGACGGGACTGGAGTGGCATCTCTCCTTTGTAAGTCCCCAGAGCTGGTACCGACGGAGAATACCGATGGCTCATGATTTCCTGGATCACGCGCAGAGCGACACGCTCCAAAGTGTTCACCGGGCTCTCGGAGTGGCGGTGCGGCGAATGAGCCACCATGAAGTTGATCTCCCGACGCAGCGACCTGGTGCGTTCTTCGACGGGGCGGACAGGTCCACTCCATCGAGCGCGCCTTCAGGTGAGAACCCCTTCCACCCGATGCCATGGGAGCGGGTTCTGTGGAAAGAGCCGATGAGGTCGGCTTCGAGGACTGCCTTGATCTCGTCATGCTTCTTCTTGAGCTCGTCAGTCAGATCCTCGTACTTGACCGGAGTGCTTTCCGCCATCTCGGATGTAGATGGCGATGCGGTGGATGTCGAAGATTGTCCCACCGGGCATGCCGAGAATGTGTTGCGGTCAGAAACCCACCGGCGGGCAGCGGCCGGCAACACCGTAGAGCCGGGAACAACTCGGGGCTGCGGGCTGACCCCGGTCCCTCGGAGCGACGGCCCGCAAAGCCTTCGGTCACACGTCCGATGCCGTCGCAAGGGCGTGCCACCCGACCTATACCTGGTCGGGGAAGGTGTTGGATGATGCCTCGCTTAGTTTCCTGCATGGCATACACGTAAACGTTAAATACGAGCCTCGATCGGCTCTCGGGTTGTCTCGTGAATCGGCTCAAAGAGCCGATCCACCCATAATTCGTACGAGGTGTACGAATATATGGTGGTCCTGCTTGATCAAGATAAAGCTAAAGCGATCTACGACGATTTAGGGTTTTCACCGCATAATCGGATCATCCTACTCACGATTGGGCCTCGCGCTCGCGTACGGTGATCGTAAGCCGATTCTAGACAGGGCCTAAAAACCAACACGAGGTTGATCCCCGGAACATCCTGTCTAGGGCTAGCAAACTACACCCTACACGCCGCTGGATCCTCCAACCCTTTGTAAGGCCTAACTATTGCGGATATTAAACTAACCGTAACGGATCGGATCTACTAAACAATGATCAAGCGGGGTGCCGCCCCTACACCTAAGATAGGTGTAAGGGCGGCTAGATGTATAAGGGTTGCACTACGACAGCATATGATACGAAGAACAATGCTAACCCTAACACATCTAAGATAACTACGTTGCTCGCCATCAAAAAGGCTTCAGTACGAGCAACGCATGAACAACGTAATAAGCTTGTGTTGCCTAGATCGCAAGATGCGATCTAGGCAGCATGGTGCTTACCGGAAGAAACCCTCGAGACGAAGGAGTTGGCGATGCGCCGAGATTGGTTTGTGTTGAATGTTGGTTGTTGTTTTTTCCATAAACCCTAGATACATATTTATAGTCCAGGGGACTTTCTAATTCAAGCGTGCACCTAATCGTGCACGGGTAAAACTCTAACTCCTAACCGACACGTATCCTACTATGGTACAGATACACGGGCAAACTTGCCCAAACTTTGCATGTAAGGCCGATTCACGTATTTCTTCTACATATATATTCTTCAAGCCCATCTTGATCGCGGCCCACCTCTGACTCGGTCAAATTCTGGTGATAACAACGATACAAGGGACGGGATACAACTCACACCTACATAAGTGATCTAGTGCAACTACTCCTTGTCATCCACATCGATCGGGACGAAGTCATGGGCTCCGGCCTCCAGGAACTCGTAGTCCTCCTCATCAGTGTACTCGTCTTGCTCGAAGTCATCATCGTCACTCAGGAAGGCTCCTCCTCCCTGAATGTCTTCACCTTCATCTTCCATCTCTCTCAGCTGGTCCTCTTGGGCCTTGACAGTGGCCTCCAAGGATGCTATCTTGGCGCGAAGGCATGTGATGGTAGCGTCCTTCTTGGCACGCTGCTGGCGGAGTGACTTGCGGTCCTTTGCAAGCATCTTGATTGCATCGGCATGCTGAGCCAGTGCAAGGTGAGTCTGGTTGGCGTAAGCGCGAGAGTTCTCCAGCTCCTGCTGAGTCTGGTATAGCATGAAGTCCAGATGCTCAGCGTGGTGCCTCAGCTCGAGGTGGGGCTGCAGTTCCATGGGTACTCCTGCGGAATCACGCCTGACGAGGTGAGCATAGCGAGACGCTAAGATTGCCACCACGTTCTGCCCGCACAGACGGGCAAGTGCTTCCTGAAGAGCACGAGCGGGTCCGTCCAGCCAGTTGCTTTCCCTGAAGGAGAAGAGGATCCTCTCAGAAGTAGGAGGCTCCATCTTGCCCCTCAAGTCAGCGGTGATGATCCACTGAAGCTCCCCTCCAGGCTGGTCGTTGACCTCGACTCCGTGAAACTCCGGGTGAGGGCGTCCAAGAAATTCCGACAGGGCATCTAGGTCCCTCTCGAAAATCAGGCTCCCGCCATTCCCAGCTGGTAAAACTTGGTGTTGGCTGGCTCCATCTGAAAGTGAATTGGATGAGCAAGTTAGAGAGTGAACAAGTGTGTCAAAATTTTATGTAGATTCATAAGGAAGAGCATGACTTATTAATTTGAAAAGATCTCAAGGAAAAGAGTGTGAATAATTTTTCATAAGTATTCACTTCATTTGATTTTTGAAACTAAGTTTTTCAGACGTCCATTCTAACTAGGGTCTCCTAAGGTCAAACAATGGCTCTGATACCAACTTGTCAACACCCGGATTTTTAAGTCCAGATGCCTATCATGTCATACATCGCAATCCCAGGAAGATTGTTGTTGCGAGATATAATAGTTGATATCATAAGTCATCATTCAGTACAACCCATAATCGTCTTACAAACTTAGATCACATGATCCAAAATTACACAAACAGTTGATCTATTGATCAACGAACACATTACATAGCGGAAGCGTAATAGAAGGGGACTATCTAGTCCACAGGCCAACGCTTGAAGTCAGAAGATTCCTAGTTGGTGTAGACGTCCTGCTGACCGTCATCTTCGTACTGCTGCTCCTCTTCATAGTCTGGCCAGTGGAATAGCCAGGGACACAGCCGTGAGTACTTTAAAGTACTCGCAAACTAATACTAATGTAAGTACTTATCAATTTTAGTAAGGGGGTGCTAAGCTCTAGTTTTATTTGCATAAAGCCAATTTTAGTTCACAAGTGTTTCATAAAAGACTCTTCATATGCTAACTAACTCAAGTGGGAACATTCATGTCATTCCCACAACTTAGTTGTGATTCAAGTCAAGTCACCATTCAATTCATCCATCCTTTTCAAGAAAACATCTGACAACGGAACAGTATGGCCTTTCCAACCGTCCGTAACCGTGGACACGGCTATTCGAATAGGTTTACACTCTGCAGAGGTTGCACGCTTTTGCCACAACATTTGATTACATCCGTCAGGGATAACCTTGAATCATCGTAACTCAGTATGCGGATCATCAACCATAACCTTTCACTTATATACCCTAGTATAGGTACCTCTCCCCATGAGCTTGGCCTCCCAGTGAAGACAAACCGTCGGCCGGGAACCTGCACGAGGCTTGGGCCGTAAATTCACCTCATTTCACATCATATCACTTGTAACGGAGGCAGCCTCGGCATAACCCCTATGATGCTTGTTCAGAGGGAACCCATACAAAGATGCATAAACTTCCAGTTAAGCCCTACCCATAATCAGGTATTGTGGGGGTACTCAAATATTGGAAAGGTATCGCATTCAAACCAACCATCAGTTTTATCAAAGTTCACCAAGTCATTCACAAGTCATATTCACCTTCAAATTCTTTCAATAGAATGACTCATCATTCCAAGGTTTTCAAAGTCACTTCACTTCACAAAAGTTCCCATCTAGAGTAGTCAATTTTATTTGTTAGCACTAGCAGCTAGTCATGAGGGGTGCTACTTAGCTCATAAGCTTCTTAGGCTAAGTTTGATACTCTTTCTCTACTCTATACTTAGACCAAAGTTAACTATAAAAGTAAGCTTTAAATAAAAAAAGTAAAATCTTGCAATGTAAAACTTGGGATGGGATCATTGAACATAAGTTAAAGTGGAGTGTGCCTTGCTCAAGAGAGCTTTGCACTTGCAAGAATATTAGCTTGCCTTGGTTGGTGTACTGGTCAAAGTGGTCTTCCTCCTCCTGGTACTCGTCGGTACTAGCGTCTAAAAACAGATACGAGGTAACAATAACCAAACAAGCTTAATAGCTAGACTAAGCACACCAAGGGTTTCACAGAAACTATCCTAACCTCATCACATACCTAACATGTGGGTTGAGTTTGTTTTTCTTACTTGAAGAAAAATAATTTCCTCTCATTACAATTATTAACTAGTGCTTTCTTTAGTTCTTTGAGGAAATAATTTCCTCTCATTGAATCTGGTTAAGATTTAATGCCTCCAACAATCATGCATGAATCCATGTTTACCAAGGTCAACCATTCATCATCATCATTTGAGGAAATGATTTAAATGAGGTAGAGTACCTCATGCAATTTAACACTACTTTGATCATAAGTTAATGTCATCAACTAAGTCAATATGAGATTTTGTAGAACATGGTTACTACCTCATATTGAGTTACTTGAGACAAGATTTAAATGAGAGCAAGCCTCTCATATGATTTAAGAAATAGTTTTGGACAATATCACTTAACTAGAAATAGCCATAGAGTCCTTTATTTAAACTAGGCCATGATCATACAAAGTAACCATGCCATATTTTACAGAAACAAATAGAGTATGTGAAATGTGATTTATGGGAGTTGGAATCAACTCAAAATAATTTTTGGTTGATTTTTAATAATTGTTTGAAGTTGCAAAAGTCTCTGCCTTGTTATTTTTGTCACGTTAATTCTACAACGAATCTTATGAAGCGATCAGTGGGGTTAGTTAGGAAATTTCATAAGCTTTCCAATGGTATTTAGTTCATCAAATTTGGTTGAGCCAAACTGATTCTATTCAATTTTGAACAAAGCATCTGCAAGCAATTTGATTTAAAACAGAATTTCGAAATTCAAACGTTCGGGCCGCGTGGGAAAAGTTACTGGACCGAAAACGATTCAAATAGAGAATTCCATCCCACCACGCGTCTCGCACGCGTGGGCTGTCTGACAAGGTGGGCTCCACCTGTCAGCCCCTCATAAAACACCGAAACGGTAAGTTGGATTGGAGCCGCACGATTAGAAGAGGATCGAGCGGCTCAGGGACGTCATCGTCTTCGGCGAGATTCGGCCACTGGCGCGGCGCAGGTGGGGGGTCGGAGGGCTCACCGTGGCTCCAGCAAGGGTGAGCAGTGTGCGCGGTGAAGTGGTCGTCGACGGCGAAGCTCCAGGTACTGGCGGCAGCTCCGGGGATGGCTCCAATCGACGGCGGCGAGCTGCGGTACTGGCGGCCTCCGGCGGTGAAATTGGCGAGCTCTGGTGGCTAATCGAGGCGAGGAGTTGGTCGAGGAGGTCGAGAGAGGTGAGGTGAGTGCCGTGGTGTGAAGAAATCGACGAGGGGTTGTCTCTATTTATAATGGCGGAAGGGGGCAGGGTACTGCGGCAATGGCAACCGTGGCGCGGGCGCTGCGGCGGCGTAGGGAGGTAGGTGAGGGAGGCGTCCTATTCAGCACGCCATGGCGGTCCTCTGGGCGGCGACGGCTAGGCTAGGCGGTGCCAAACGCGGTCGGGCGGTCGCGAGGATCTACGCGGCAGTGGTGGGATGTGGTCGTCGTCTCCGGCAGCGGCGGGCGCGGGTCGGCGAAGCGAGCATGTCCGTGGGGTTCCTGGTGTCGCGGGAAGGCTCTAGGCGCGAGAAGGGGTCCAGGGGTGGCCTGTGTCACCGTGGCGACGCGTGTGCTGTGCGTGCCCGTGGGCGCGTCCATGCCGTCGTCGGCATGCACAAGACGTCATGGGCGCGCGCGTGTCTGGGGCCTGTGGGGCATTTCCTCGACCAGGGCTAGCTCAGGTGGGTTCAGTAGAGTGAGGTGGGGTCGTTTGGCACGGTGGCCAGGGCTGGAGAAGAGAGAAGAGAGGGGAGGGTGTCCATGGGGGACATGGCCGGCATGGCCATGGCTATGCCATGTTGTGCCCTCCTCCTAGGGTTTCAATGCTTGGGTTAGGGCTAGAGGGGACCAGGGGACAAGCTAAGCACAAGTGGAACCAGAATTGGGGCCAAGCACTATTGAGAATAGTGAGACTTGATTTGGTTTGGATTTGCATAACATGTGTTTGTGAATATGGCCACATGAATTCAATTTTGAAAATTTTGAATGAAACTTGTTGGATTTGTTTCAAATGGTCAACAACACACATTGGTGGTGGTGGCATTCAAAAATAAAAAGAATTGCAAAACTTCAATTTGAATAGGATGTTGAATCTGTTAAAAAGTTCCAACTTTGCTTGAGCATAACTTTTGATCTAGGATGAATTTATACTGGTGGTCTTTACCAAAGTTGTTCACTTTGATGTGTACTTGGATGAGGTGCAAAGAGTTGGAATTGTTTGGTTTGAAAATCTCTAAATACAGAGGCTCAAAGTAGTGATCAGATTAAAAATGGCAGATTTGACCATTAGTGCATGTGAGCACCAATTGATTTCAAATTTGATTTGATTTGAGTTTCTTTGATTCTAAAAGTGTTTATACGTGTTTAGTAACATAATACAACTAATGGTGCAAGCCAAAATGGTCTAGGTTAAAGATTTTCAAAAATGGCCTAGACCATATGTGAGGGTTTTGTGAATTTTCCATTTTATTTTCTTTTCTTCCTTTTTAACTTTCTTTGTGATCTTCAAGGATCAAGTTAGGGTTTTTGATTGTAACACATAAGCACACAAGTAATCATCATGGCAATCTCACACAATAATGCACAAACCCTATGCAAGGCACTATATGCATTTAAAAGTTTTTGTTGGTTCCAAAATTTGAGTAATTGGAAAACTTCTTCTTCATTGATTTGAAATTTGGGATGTTACAGTCTACCATGCGACCTGCCTCCACATTGGCCTCGCTACAGCAGAACTAAGTGTTCCTCTTCCTTTCGCCACACCCGATGATCGGGGAGGCGCCATTACATCGTTACCTCCAGTACTCTCGATTACTCGGTGGATTTATTTTCCCCGACTCAGTGGATTTATTTTCCTCATCACCTATGGTTATCAATGAATATCATCTTATATAAATGATCCGATGTACTCCCGGATCAATGACTTCATCACCTATGGTTATCAATGGATTTATCTTCTTCGACTCTGGATATATCTTCACCTGACGCACTCTCGGGTCGGTGGATTCATCGTCTGGAATATTCAATGGATATCATATTATATAATATTGACCCGATGCGCTCCCGTCGGGAGCGCTGGAATTACTCAGGGGCTCTTGGAATATCTTTGAACTATTGCGTTTACTCCCATCAGGAGCACTGGAATTCAAGAAGACATGAAGATCTCCGACTATTTTTACTACTTCCAACGGGAGCGTTGGTTTGCTGAAATTCAAGAAGACATGAAGATCTCCGACTATTTTTACTACTCCCGACGGGAGCGCTGGTTTGCAGAAATTCAAGAAGACATGAAGATCTCCGACTATTTTTACTACTCCCGACGGGAGCGCAGGTTTGCTAAAATTCAAGAAGACATGAAGATCTCCGACTATTTTTACTATTCCCGACGGGAGCGCTGGTTCGCTGGAATTCAAGCAAAATTGAAGACTCTTTATACCCGAAGTTATCATCTAAAAGCCTCTAAAAATACGAGCGCTGCGATAGATGGTAATCAACGGGACTTACAACAATCTACAATTATCCTTTTGCTAAAGCCTCAGAATACACGAGTGCTGCTAATAGCAAGGGTAATTCAAGCAAATTTGAAGACTCTTTATACCTGAAGTTATCATCTAAAGCCTCTGAAAATACGAGCGCTGCAATAGATGGTAATCAACGGGACTTACAATAATATACAATTATCCTCTGCTGAAGCCTCAAGAATAAGAGAGTGCTGCTGATGGCAAGGATAAAAACTAATTACAAAAAGACCCATGCCGGTACTTTAAACTACAGAAGTGCTAAAGAGCGATGGAGTCGACGGCAGGCACAGTTCCTTCGATTCGTTCGGGGGCTGACGTCAAAACATACATCATCAGTTGAAGCGAAGTTGCACATTACTACGGGTTTAGCGAACCTGCAACAAGAGCTGATCACTCAAATATTCGCCTCTGATAAACTTACAAACAATGGCATCAACGATGCTTAAGGTGCATTAAGAATTGCTCCTTGAAACAAATGACAATGTGTCAACGGCACCTGAAGAAAACTATAACATCGGATTGCTCGACTTGAGTCTACACACGGTTGCAAGCATCCGTGCCTAGACTCGGGGGCTACTTCCATCGGGAGCGCTGGACGCGTACCCGATAAAATTATCGACTCCTTCGGGATATCATCTGAATCATCGACTCCTCCGGGACATCATCAAAATCATCGACTCCTCTGTGACATCATCCAAATCATCAACTCCTCTATCTATGACATCATCAAAGTCATCGACATCATGTTATCAGAATCGAAGGCATCTACGGTATTCAACTCAGCATTTTTTACACCCTATACATGACTATTTTATATTCCTCTACAGGCTCGGGGGCTACTCCCATCCGGAGCGCTGGACGCGCACCCGATAAAAAGATAGCAACCTCGTCGACAAACAAGAATAAACCCGAAGACGTCGGCATCAACATCAAGATCTTCGGGTAGTACAACTTGAGTCTATGCGCAACTTCAAGCACCCACCCATAGACTCAGGGGCTACTCCCATCGGGAGCGCTTCGTGCACCGACAAAAAGCAACTTCGACTCTACATCAAGCACAAGATTCAACGTTCAACAGATGATCAAGACATTCGGATGATGACAACTTTAGTCCCTGCCTGAAGCTTCACTTCGGCCAGACACTCGGGGGCTACTGATGTGGGCATAACCCTTCGGGTACTCGACATTGCCATACCTGGTGCAGACTATGAAGCTGGACCAACACAAGGATTCAACAAGCAGGACCCAAAAGGAAAATCAACTTGAATTACAAGAAAGAAGACCCCAATACGAATCCTACTAGGACTCTTGTAAACCCTAGCTTGGCTTATATATAAAGCCAGGCAGGGGCACCCCTTAGGGACACATATTCAGAAACAAAAATACATAGAGGCGATACGCCTAGACAACGCAACCCGCAGACTAGAACTAGACTAGATACAACAACTCCGCCTATGGCGGCCCCCTGTACACATATATTCATATAGTGGATTGCTAGCAGGACGTAGCGATCCTCCACCGCGGGGACATGAACCTGGGTACGTCGTGTACCGTCTCGCTCCCGAAACCTCCATCGTCGCCTTTCTCGAAATCCTAAGCCCCTTATGGTGGGCATTGCCGAGGAACCGCCTCGTCAACGTGGCACGAACATCCACCACCTCCACCCTTGTGATGGCGCGGTAGAGGGGGAGGCAGTGGTCGATGATCTTCTCCAGAAAGGATGGAGACTTGGAGGATTCCCCCAAATCACGGCTTGTAGAAGAGTAAAACAAGCTTTTCCAAGGGAGTGGGTTAGGTAGGTGGAGACTATGAACACAATTTAAAAGCAAACACCTGTTTTGCCGGTGGACATCCTTGATGCCGAAGCCGCCCTCCTGCTTGGGAAACATTACCTTGTCCCACATGACCAGGCAGCGGGCACCATAGCAAGAATCCTTCCCGGTCTAGGAGAAAGCACGACACCTCTTGTCAATCCTGTCAATAACCCCACGGGGAAGCAAGTACGAGCACATATAATACGTAGCAAGGTTATTCAGAACAGCGTTACACAAAACAAGTCTGCCACCAGCCGATAACAGGTTTGCGCGCCAACCAGAAAGACGACGGTCGAAGGAGAGGACCAGAGGGGCAAAGGCCGTAGCGGGGAGTTTCGTAGGGGATAAGGGGAGCCCAAGATAAGGTTGAGGGAAAGTCGAAATGGAGCACCCGAGGGTGGCAGCCATGGATGCTGCATCCTCCGCGGAGACATACATGTGAACAAAGCAGGACTTATTGAAGTTGATGGAAAGGCCTGTGGCCGCAGCGAAGTCCTCTAGAACGCGTTTGAGGTGGCGGCTGCAACGGGGGTCGCTTTGCAGAGAATAAGGGTATCGCCAGCATACTGGAGAACGGGGCAAGGAGTGTCGCAAGAGAGGGGGTGGGCGAGCCCCCCTCCAACCCAGGCCAGGCGAATGAGACGTTGAAGGACATCAGCGAAAATGATGAAAAGGTACGGGGAGAGGGGGTCACCTTGTCCCAAGACAGCCGTGAGGCCAGTGCGGAGGATCTTTTCCATCCAAAGACAGCGCTCGTCGAAGCCACGAGCACGCAGGATGATGAGGAGGCTGGCCCAATTGACCTAGTCGAAGGCTTTTCGAAAATTAATCTTGAAAACAAGGGTGGGTGCTTTACGATTGTGGCAGGAGCGAAGATGATCATCCGCGTAGACAATGTTTTCGGAGATACGACGCCCAGATAGGAACCCCGTTTGGTCCGCGTCCACGAGAGTATGAATAGCGGACTACAGCCTCGAGGTCAACACCTTGGTGATGGCCTTCATGATGCAGTTCTGTAGCGAGATGGGGCGGAATTGGGAGGGGTGGTTTGCCGATTCAATTTTGGGGAGGAGGACTAGGAAGGCGTGGTTGATCCGGGAGAGATCCATCGAGCAGTCGTAGAAGGAGCGAAAAAGGGGGAGGATGTCCAGAGCGAAAGTATCCCAGAAAGTAGAGAAAAAGGACGGACTGAAGCCGTCAGGCCCAGGACTAGATTGCTTATTCATGCCTAGGAAGGCATTCTTTATCTCCTCGGGGAAGAAGGGGTTACTGAGGTGGGCAGGCAGGGGGCATCACCATAGAGAGAACCAATGTCAAAGCGCCAGGTCGTGGGGACAACCGTACCAAGGAGGTTCGTATAGATGCTTTTCAGGGTGGCAACTTTAGCGCAGTGGTCTGTTCTCTCGACCCCATCCACGAGGAGGGAAGGGATAGCATTGCGCCGCATCCGGAAAGTTGCAGAGGAATGGAAGAACTTAGTGTTTTCATCCCCCTCCAAAGCAAAGAGAATTTGTGCTCTTGCCTTCCAGTACATGGACCTTTCCTTGATGGACAGGTGAAGAGCGTCCATAGTAAGAGAGCGGAGCAGGTTCTCCGGGGGGACAGGGCTCGTCCTTCCTCCAGCACATCGAGCAAACTAATAAGGAGACGGCAGTCAACTTCCCTCTGAGAACAGGGGGAGATACGTCGCGCCAAAGTTTTACATTTGGTCCTGCACAAACGGAGGCGAGCAACCATTCTGGTCGTGGCATCAGCCCTAGAGGTAGAGCTCCAGGCAGAGTGGATGATCTGACGAAACCTAGCATACAGGTTCCAGGAAGGCTCGTAGCGGAAGAACCCACCCTTGGGGATGGACGAGGAGATTTTTTCCATAAGGGGAACGTGGTTAGAGGTATCCCTGTTGACGGAGACAAGGCTAGAGGCCGGAAAAGAGTCGTTCCAAGCCTGGTTGATAAAGACCTTGTCGAGGCGGATAAGAGTGGGGGAGGCCCTACCATTAGACCAGGTAAATTGACGAATCCGGAGGGGGCGCTCAATGAGGGCAAGGTCGTTGATGGAATCATTGAAGAGGTCGGCGTCAGTAGAGGAGAAGTTGGCGTTGTTCCTATCTGACGGGTCGCCGGTTAGGTTAAAGCCACCTGCAACGAGCCAGGGGAGGCCATCCCCGGGATCGTGAGTCCCTAAGTTATGGAGGAAGAGGGTTTTTCTTTCACGATCGCAAGGCGCATAGACATTTGTGAACCGAAAGGGCAGGCCAGTATTTGTGAAGGATAGGTCAACGGATAAGGCGTGAAGAGAAGCGACCGATCCCAGGAGGGTGAAGAGATTAGGGTCCCAGGCAAAAACAAGTCCACCGGAAGCACCAGCAGAGTCGACACTGTCGAAAGCGCGGAAAGGGGGAGGGAGGAAGGAGGGGGCATTTGCCAAGGAGATGGTTCCAAGTTTGGATTCTTGCAGGCAGATGATGCTAGGTTTAGCGCACAGAAGGGTCGCACGCACAATGTCACATTTATCAGAATCGCCGAGGCCACGGATGTTCCAGGAGCCAATCACAAAATTAAGACAGCCATTCACTTATAAATCTTGGGGAGCACCATGGTGATAAAAAAAATGACGGGCTGCTGTTGGTCACAACGGCTTAAGGCCAGAAGAACAGAGGTCACAGGGGGAAAAGGAAAAAAGGGAAGCACTCCTAGGCGTCTACACACAGCGACCCTAGTAGAACAGCAGCAGAAGGCTCCAGCAAAGCAAGGGAGCAACAACATGGGGCGGGCAACTTCATGGACAGGGCAGTCCCTCTCCAGTGCCCACGCGGTGGCGCCATGGGGGCGCACGATCATGCTGAGGTAGAGGGCACCGAAGGAGCATCCACGACGGCGTCGGGGTCGACACCGCACGCAGCCGCCAGAGCTTTGAGGCGAGGGAGAGGGATGGGGCCAGGGTCGGAGGCGCCACCGAAACCAGCTGCAACCGCAACGTCCTGGAAGCGAGGCGAGCCACCGCCGAGGTTGAAGCGCGAGGCTTTCACCACCTTCGCTTGGAGAGCATGGTGAGGAACTGGGGATCCTCCTTGGCCGCGAGACGTGAGCTGCGCCGTGCCTTAAAGGCCAAGTCCACCGCACGTTTGCGGCGGACGCGTTGCTTGCGGGCGGCGTCTTCGTGTTCTATCTCACCGGTGCCCGAGAGGAGCTCCGCCGCCTGCGCAACTTCCAGGGCCGGAGCTACGAGCGGCATCGGAGGGAGAGCAGCCTCTTCATGGGCATCATCAGCGTCGCTGGAGGGCACCAGGGGTGTCGCCGGCACTTGGAGTGTATCATACCACTCCAGCATCAAGAGGGCTTTGGTTGGAACAGAGTTATGGGAAGAAAAGGAAACGAGGGGGGAGGACGCGGGATGTACCTGATTAGCAGTCATGCCAGTCTCAGGGAAATGCGTCGCAAGGCGACAGGCTAGGATTTGGTCCCAGAGCTCCGTCGGAGGGCTTGCTGGCGGGGCAGGCAAGGGAAAGCCGCAGTCAGCAGGGAGGTCGTCAACGTTGTCCAACGCCGAGGCACGCTCCAGGTTACCTTGCCTGCGGGCGATGATCCTACCCCAAAGGCTGAGCACTGAGGAGGGTGGTGCTGGTGCAGCGCGTGGAGGGGACAGAGCGGCCCCAACGACGGAGTCCTCGTCAATGTAGATGATGCGTGGCTGGCGCGCCACGCCCGAGCCACCGTCTGTGTCATAGTGGCCGCAGAGCTGCCCGTCCTCTTCACTGGTCCAAGAGTGGACGAGCCGCACGCGGACCTCCGTGGAGCTCTCGGCGAAGGCGTCGTGGACGAGCAGCACCGGTGGCACATCCACGTCATCGACGAGCTTCACCACTAACCGAACGACGGAGAAGTCCAGCCCGTCGAGGCAGAGAAGGTCAATGCTGCACAGGCTCCCGATGGTGCTGAAGGCGCACGGATGCCATGGGCGTCCCAGTGCTCCATCGGAAAGTCGATGGCAAACAGCTGCGCGAACCGGGGGCGCTGCCACGCCGCACGGTGGCACCATCGTCAGGCCGCTCCAAGGTGATGGTGTGCCCCTCGAACTGGAGCGGGAACCGGCCGATGGTGCACTCACGATCAGCCGGGGAAGCGAAGACCACCATGAGTGATCTGTAGTCACTCGCCGCCAACCCAACGGGGGGTTTCCTCCGAGCTCCTCCATCGCACGACGCAAGAGGAAGCCCGGAGCGTCCACCATCGGCTCGAAAACGGCAAAGGCGAAGCGGCGGCCATGTTCCGCGTCAGCCGGAAGGGGCAGAAACACTTGTGCGCAGCATGCCCGCGCCTGTGTGACAGATGTCGAGGACGGGGGAGGAGCCGCCACGCGCGGGAGGGGCGCAAAGGTCAGGGGACCTCTGTGGGCAAGGCGGGGCGCAGAGCCAGGGGTGGGCGCCGCCGACGGAGGGGTCGTGCGCTAGAGCGCCGCAGCAGCCTCGGACTACATTGGCGAGGGAAGTTGCCCGCGTGGGAAGGGGGTTGGTGCCCTGGTGAGGAAGTTGCGGCGGATCCCTGGGGAAGAAGCACACCTAGGCGTTGACTGCGAGGTCGAGCGGCTCCGGCCGATGCGCAACCTGCCAGACGAGGCGCTGGGGGCATTAGAGATGGAGGGGAGGGCAGGGGCAGAGGAGAAGTAAGTAAGGGGGAGCTCACATCCTCGGGCCTTGTGGCCGTAGCGCCCGCACGCCACGCACCGGAGGGGTCCCCTGCAATCACTGACGCCATGCTCCGGTGAGAGGCACCTGTAGTAGAGACGTTGGCTTGGGTCAGGGGAGAAAACAAGCCGCCGATGCAAAGGACTGCTCTGGTGGGGATGCGGAGAGGAGAGGATCACCTCCAAGTAGGAGCGGAGAGAGGCCGAGGGAGCCGAGATCCCGGAGTTTGGTGAGCAGGAGCCGGCGTCAGACTGGTCCGTCGGCCGCGCCGCAGGCACGGGAGTGGCGTGCTCATCCTCACCAGAAAACGAGGAAGGGTGGGGATTCAGAGGAGCAGACGCAGGCCATGCCGGGGGCCAGGACAGGACATCACATGTGGTCACCGGTGGCGGGGTGGATGGGTGGTTTCTCTCTGGCGCAGCCGTCGGATTCGCGGAGGAGACATGTCTAGGGTTAGAGGCGGAGGCGCAAGGGAAGAGGATGGGGTCGAGAGACACGTGCGTGAGAGGGGAAGGGGAAAAAAGGTGTCGGTCCGATGGAAAAGGGGGGCAAGGGCTTTCCTCTTGGTGGGCTGCTAGAACATTGGGAAACAGGCCCAACACGGCCCACGAAGTCCATGGTCCGCGCGCCGGCCTTGCATGCATGGGAATCTGTCGCAGACCCAAAAGCATGCCCATCGTTGTCCACTGCCGCCGGGGAGAACAACACCAAGTCGAAGCAGGGCGGCCACGCCGGCAGGCGCACCACCGCCGCGTCCGCGTCAGCCGCCGTGCGGTGGAGACAGTAGGAGGTCCTGCCGAGGTGGATCGTCCTATGGGCCAGGAGAAGGTCACGAATGGCGGGGGAAGCGGTGAAAGATGAGAACGTTGCGCAGCCATGGCGACGAACGAGAAAGGAGTCAGGGAGGTAGTGAAACGGTAGTTTAGGGCGTTGGCGACACAAAACCTGTTAATACGCGGTGAAAGAGTCGTCAGCGTAACCTAGAACCGAGCAAGCTCGCTCGTATCGGCGACCGCACTAGCTACCATGGAGTGGAACATGCCCAGGATTGAGTCGAGGAAGACCGTACCTGGGGGTGGGCACAGTCCACCGGCCACCTTGGCGCCGCGAGAGGAGACTCGAGATGGAGCCACGCCGTGGGAGGTAGCGCGGGGCAGGGGTGCGTCACCGCCGCAAGGAGGGATGGATTCGGCGTTAGGAGCTCCGTCCACCGAAGCCACGGCCGCCACGGGAGCGGCAGAGGGTTCCGGCGACCATGCCGGCAAGGACAGGGGAAGCTGGAGGTAGGTGGTGGGCTGAAGGAGGCTGGTGGGTATGGAACCTAAGGCTAGGGCGCCGCCGCCGGCGGTTGGTTGGTCGAGCGGCCACGACGCGCTGTCACCCGCGCGACCGCAGGATCTCTCACTCGGGCTCTCACTCATCCAGAACTCCAAAAAAATGACCACATGATGTGCCCTTGCCGTCAATGCTATGTTTCTCATGCTCTTTTTCATTAGATATCACTGACGTCATATCTGTCCAAGAGCTGAAACACAATGAATTTCAATGAAACATGGCAAAACAGTGCAAATCTTTTTAGGGCATCACCAGCGGCGCGACGCAAACGGATGCTGAGCGACCGTTTGTGTCCGGCGTGACCGGAAATGCGTCTGGCGCTATCTCTAGCGGGGCGACGCATAGTGACCGGGCCGTCCGCGGAGACGTAAACCTGGCCCAAATATGCGCCAGGTTTGCGTCTCTGCGGACGCTGAGCGGACGCGCAAAGTGTCCGCTCGGTCATCTCACGGGCCCGCCTGGCAGGGACACAACTGCATCGTCTTCCGCGGCATTACTTGCGAGCGGCGCGCTGCAGCCTTTGCAGGGCCGCGTTAATGGCGTGCCTCGGCTTCCGCGAGCGTGCGCAGCGAGGCGGCGTTGCAGTGGCAGGCCATTGAAGGCGAGATGGCGTCCGAACCTCTTAAAGGGACGCTGCCGGCGGCCCCGACCAAACCATTGCCACATTGATACGTCTCCGACGTATCGATAATTTCTTATGTTCTATGCCATATTATTGATGATACCTACATGTTTTATGCACACTTTATGTCATATTCGTGCATTTTCTGGAACTAACCTATTAACAAGATGCCGAAGTGCCGCTTGTCGTTTTCTGCTGTTTTTGGTTTCGGAAATCCTAGTAACAAAATATTCTCGGAATTGGACGAAACGAAGACCCAGGGGCCTATTTCGCCACGAACCTTCCGAAGACCGAAGAGCATACGAAGTGGGGCCACGAGGTGGCCAAACCACAAGGCGGCGCGGCTAAGGGGGGCCCGCACCACCCCGTGGTGTGGGCCCCTCGTCGACCCCCGACTCGCCCTTCCGCCTACTTAAAGCCTCCGTCGCGAAACCCCCGAGGCGAAAAACCACGATACGGAAAACCTATCGAGACGCCGCCGCCGCCGATCCCATCTCGGGGGATTCCGGAGATCTCCTCCGGCACCCTCGCCGGAGAGGGGATTCATCTCCCGGAGGACTCTACACCGCCATGGTCGCCTCCGGAGTGATGAGTGAGTAGTTCACCCCTGAACTATGGGTCCATAGCGAGTAGCTAGATGGTTGTCTTCTCCTCATTGTGCTTCATTGTTGGATCTTGTGAGCTGCCTAACATGATCAAGATCATCTATCCGTAATACTCTATGTTGTGTTTGTCGGGATCCGATGGATAGAGAATACCATGTTATGTTAATTATCAAGTTGTTACATATGTGTTGTTTATGATCTTGCATGCTCTCCGTTACTAGTAGAGGCTCGGCCAAGTTTTTGCTTTTAACTCCAAGAGGGAGTATTTATGCTCGATAGTGGGTTCATGCCCGCATTGACACCGGGACAAGTGACGTAAAGTTCTAAGGTTGTGTTGTGTCGTTGCCACTAGGGATAAAACATTGGCGCTATGTCCGAGGATGTAGTTGTTGATTACATTACGCACCATACTTAATGCAATTGTCTCGTTGCTTTGCAACTTAATACTCGGAAGGGGTTCGGACGATAACTCTGAAGGTGGACTTTTTAGGCATAGATGCAGCTTGGATGGCGGTCTATGTACTTTGTCGTAATGCCCAATTAAATCTCACTATACTTATCATGCCATGTATGTGCATTGTTATGCCCTCTCTATTTGTCAATTGCACGACTGTAATTTGTTCACCCAACATGCTTTTATCTTATGGGAGAGACACCTCTAGTGAACTGTGGACCCCGGTCCATTCTTTAATACTGAAATACAAATCTGCTGCAATACTTGTTTTACTGTTTTCTCACGCAAACAATCATCTTCCACACAATTCGGTTAATCCTTTGTTACAGCAAGCCGGTGAGATTGACAACCTCACTGTTTCGTTGGGGCAAAGTACTTTGGTTGTGTTGTGCAGGTTCCACGTTGGCGCCGGAATCCCTGGTGTTGCGCCGCACTACATCCCGCCGCCATCAACCTTCAACGTGCTTCTTGGCTCCTCCCGGTTCGATAAACCTTGGTTTCTTTCTGAGGGAAAACTTGCTGCTGTGCGCATCATACCTTCCTCTTGGGGTTGCCCAACGAACGTGTGAAATACACGCCATCAAGCATATTTTCTGGCGCCGTTGCCGGGGAGATCAAGACACGCTGCAAGGGGAGTCTCCACTGCCCAACCTCTTTACTTTGTTTTTGTCTTGCTTTATTTTATTTACTACTTGGTTTGTTGCATTATATCAAAATACAAAAAAATTATTTGCTAGTTTTACTTTATTTGCTATCTTGTTTGCTATATCAAAAACACAAAAAAATTAGTTACTTGTTTTACTTTACTTAATATCATGCATGTTTTTATTTCACTAGTTAAGCATAATGGAAAACAACAAAAATATGAGAGATCTTTATGAACTTTATCTTGAATTAGGACATGATGTGTTTGAAGAGAGAATTAAAAAACCCATGGAACTTTATATGCATGCTAATGGGAATGTTATTACTATGGATGCTTTGAACACCATTGTTGCTAATGCTATGGAAAATTCTAAGCTTGGGGAGGCTGGCTCTGATGAGCATGATCTTTTTAGTCCCCCAAGCATTGAGGAGAAAATTTTCTTTTATGATTACAATATGCCTCCTATATATGATGATAGCCACTTTGTTGAATTTGCTCCCACTACAACTAATAAAATTGATTATGCTTACGTGGAGAGTAATAATTTTATGCATGAGACTCATGATAAGAATGCTTTATGTGATAGTTACATTGTTGAGTTTGCTCATGATGCTACTGAAAATTATTATGAGAGAGGAAAATATGGTTGTAGAAATTTTCATGTTACTAAAACACCTCCCTATGTGCTGAAATTTTTGAAGCTACACTTGTTTTATCTTCCTATGCTTGTTACTTTGCTCTTCATGAACTTGTTTATTTACAAGATTCCTATGCATAGGAAGCATTTTAGACTTAAATGTGTTTTGAATTTGCCTCTTGATGCTCTCTTTTGCTTCAAATACTATTTCTTGCGAGTGCATCATTAAAACTGCTGAGCCCATCTTAATGGCTATAAAGAAAGAACTTCTTGGGAGATAACCCATGTGTTATTTTGCTACAGTACTTGGTTTTTATTTTTTGTCTTGGAAGTTGTTTACTACTGTAGCAACCTCTCCTTATCTTAGTTTTGAGTTTTGTTGTGCCAAGTAAAGTCTTTGATAGTAAAGTAAGTACTAGATTTGGATTACTGCGCAGTTCCAGATTTCTTTGCTGTCACGAATCTGGGTCTACCTCCCTGTAGGAAGCTCAGAAAATTAAGCCAATTTACGTGCATGATCCTCAGATATGTACGCAACTTTCATTCAATTTGGGCATTTTCATTTGAGCAAGTCTGGTGGCCTAATAAAATCCATCTTTACGGACTGTTCTGTTTTGACAGATTCTGTCTTTTATTTCGCATTGCCTCTTTTGCTATGTTGGATGAATTTCTTTGATCCATTAATGTCCAGTAGCTTTATGCAATGTCCAGAAGTGTTAAGAATGATTGTGTCACCTCTGAACATGTTAATTTTTATTATGCACTAACCCTCTAATGAGTTGTTTCGAGTTTGGTGTGGAGGAAGTTTTCAAGGATCAAGAGAGGAGTATGATGCAATATGATCAAGGAGAGTGAAAGCTCTAAGTTTGGGGATGCCCCGGTGGTTCACCCCTGCATATTCTAAGAAGACTCAAGCGTCTAAGCTTGGGGATGCCCAAGGCATCCCCTTCTTCATCGACAACATTATCAGTGTTCCTCCCCTGAAACTATATTTTTATTCCGTCACATCTTATGTACTTTGCTTGGAGCGTCGGTTTGTTTTTGTTTTTTTTTTGTTTTGTTTGAATAAAATGGATCCTAGCATTCACTTTATGGGAGAGAGACACGCTCTGCTGTAGCATATGGACAAATATGTCCTTAGGCTCTACTCATAGTATTCATGGCGAAGTTTCATCTTCGTTAAATTGTTATATGGTTGGAATTGGAAAATGCTACATGTAGTAACTCTAAAATGTCTTGGATAATTTGATACTTGGCAATTGTTGTGCTCATGTTTAAGCTCTTGCATCATATACTTTGCACCCATTAATGAAGAAACACTTAGAGCTTGCTAATTTGGTTTGCATATTTGGTTTCTCTAGAGTCTAGATAACATCTAGTATTGAGTTTTGAACAACAAGGAAGACGGTATGGAGTCTTATAATGTTTACAATATGTCTTTTATGTGAGTTTTGCTGTACCGTTCATCCTTGTGTTTGTTTCAAATAACCTTGCTAGCCTAAACCTTGTATCGAGAGGGAATACTTCTCATGCATCCAAAATACTTGAGCCAACCACTATGCCATTTGTGTCCACCATACCTACCTACTACATGGTATTTCTCCGCCATTCCAAAGTAAATTGCTTGAGTGCTACCTTTAAAATTCCATCATTCACCTTTGCAATATATAGCTCATGGGACAAATAGCTTAAAAACTATTGTGGTATTGAATATGTACTTATGCACTTTATCTCTTATTAAGTTGCTTGTTGTGCGATAACCATGCTTTCGGGGACGCCATCAACTATTCTTTGTTGAATATCATGTGAGTTGCTATGCATGTCCGTCTTGTCTCAAGTAAGAGAGATCTACCACCTTTATGGTTGGAGCATGCATATTGTTAGAGAAGAACTTTGGGCCGCTAACTAAAGCCATGATTCATGGTGGAAGTTTCAGTCTTGGACACATATCCTCAATCTCATATGAGAATAATAATTGTTGCCACATGCTTATGCATTAAAGAGGAGTCCATTATCTGTTGTCCATGTTGTCCCGGTATGGATTGTAGGATAACGTTGCATAGAAAACAAAAATTTTCCTACCGCGAACACGCAATCCAAGCCAAGATGCAATCTAGAAGATGGGAGCAACGAGGGGATGATCAAGACTAACCCTTGAAGAGATTCCAAAGCCTATAAGAGTAGGCTCTTATTGCTGCGGTAGACGATCACTTGCCGCTTGCAAAAGCGCGTAGAAGATCTTGATCACGATCGCTTCCGGCGCCACGAACGGGCAGCACCTCCGTACTCGGTCACACGTTCGGTTGTTGATGAAGACAACGTCCACCTCCCCGTTCCAGCGGGCAGCGGAAGTAGTAGCTCCTCTTGAATCCGACAAGACGACGGCGTGGTGTCGGTGGTGGTGGAGAAGTCCGGCGGAGCTTCGCTAAGCGTGCGG
>NC_061511.1:198248803-198310362 GCF_022539505.1 Lolium rigidum | reverse complement strand
GCACCATGTGCGCCAATGAAAAGATGGTCGCTTGGAGGCACGTCCTTGATCGATGATGAAGACCCACCACCGCCAACTCAGCCCCACTTCTTTCCCTTCATCTGAGCAGGGCCAGCGAACTCCTCACGGTCTCGAAGCGGCGGATGTATTCGACCTTTGTTTCCCGCGCTTACGCGTTGCTTGTGCTGGTCGACCCAGCCCCAGCCTCGGAAGCCTCGAGTGATGCGCTGTCGGTTATCAGCCATTGCTTCAATCCGGATTGGGTTCGGTGGCAGCGATGTGTACACCGCTTCGATCCTGTGAGGTAATGAAGACCTCACGCGCTGTCCCGATCTTGGTCGTGCCCGGCGCGCTGTTCGTCTCCAGAGCTCATGCTCGATGGAGCTGGAACCATACGATCACACTAAACTTTGTGGAAATCCCGGGCCGATGTTGGGTGGTAGCGGGATCGAGGTCGATACTACCGTTGGGGTCGGCTTGTTATCCTTCGACATCTTCCTTTTCGCGTCATGTGGTGTGATCACACCGAAATCGACACCCCGTCTGATCCGCGGTGATGGCTGGAGTTGTGGACACGAAAGGGTCGCCGGGGGTGGCACTCTCGCCAGCCTTGCTTGCTTTTCAGTTCCAGGGCCAGCTGCGGGCTGAGCTGCGGAGGGTTTAAGCCAGGTGGGCGTGCGCACCGCACTGGTGCCGCCTGGAATCCCACTCCGACGCTCTCTTTCAGCATAACCAGGCCCCCTGCGTGCGGGTGGGTTTGAGTGCCGAATGCGGTCGTCCGTGTGCGCACGGTATCCGTGCGGGACCTCCTTGGGCGCCTCGAGGTAGGAATTAATTAGTCACTAGGATCACTGCAATCTTGTAGACGATGTATCTGCAGATGAGTTCGGCACTTCTGGTGCTGCCAACGCGAGCAGCGACGATGGACGGGGCCGGGGTGGCATCTCTCGCCTGTAGTCCCCGAGCTGGTCCCGACGGAGAATACGGTGGCTCGCGGTTCCCGCAGGTCCACGCGCGAGCGACCGGCCCGAGTGCTGCCGTCTGCGGTGGCGGTGCGGCGGGGCTCTGGAGCACGCGGATTGATCTGTGTGGCGGTACGGTGCGTTCTTGGCCGGGCGGGACCGGTCACTCCATCGACGCGCCGCTTCAGGTGAGAAACCCTTCACTTGATGCCATGGGAGCGGGTTCGTAGGAAGAGCCGATGAGTTCGGCCCGAGTTGCCTTGATGCGGGATGTGCTTCTTGAGCTCGTCAGTCAGATCCTCGTTCTTGACCGAGTGCTCGCCATCTCGGATGTAGATGGCGATGCGGTGGATGTCGAAGATTGTCCCACGGGCGCGGGGGAATGTGTTGCGGTCGAGAGGAAACCCGGCGGGACGCGGCCCGGCAACACGGGAAATTGGGAACAACTAGGGCTGCGGCTGGCCCCGGTCCACCAGAGCGGCTGACCCGCAAAGCCTTCGGTCACACGTCCCGATCTTTGTCGCAAGGGCGTGCCACTGACTCCACAGTCGGGGAAGGTGCGTGGATGATGCCTGCTTCGCGTTTCTGCGCTGGCATGCAATGGCTGTTCATCCGGAGCCTCGATCGGCTCTCGAGTTGTCTGACGAATCGGCTCAAAGAGCCGATCCATATGATCCCTTACAGTGTGCGAATATATGGTGGTCCTGTGATGAAGATAAGCTAAAGCGATCTGCGACGATTTGAGGTTTTCACCGCATAATCGGATGGCATCTACTCACGATTGGGCCTCGCGCCGTGTACGGTGACACGTAAGCCGATCCTAGAACGGGAGCTAGAAACCAACACGAGTTGATCACCAGACGTCTGTCACGAGGCTAGCAAACTTCACCTATGCGCGGCGGATCACTCCATGCCTTTGCTGGGCCTAACTATTGCGGATATTAAACTAATCCTTGAAGAGCAGAACAACCGTAACGGATCAGAGAGGTCTGCTGTGATCAAGCGAAGTTGCTGCCCCTACACCTAAGACTCAAGTGTAAGGGCGGCCCCTAGATGTATAGGGTTGCACTACGACGGCGCAAGTACGAAGAACAATACTAACCCTAACACATCTAAGATAACTACGTTGCTCGCCATCAAAAGGGCTTCGGCTGAGCAACGTAAACAACGTAAGCAAGCCGAAGCCTTGCCTAGTCGCAAGTCTGCGATCTAGGCGACATGGTGCTACCGGAAAGCTTCGTCGAGGCAGAGAGTTGGCGATGCGCGAAGTTGATTTGTGTTGGTGGTTGTTGTTTATTTCATAAACCCTAGATACATATTCCCACGATGTCGACTTTCTAACGTGGGAATAATCCCAACCGTGCACGAGCAAACTCTAACGGCACGTAATCTAATATGTTACGAGATACAAGGAATAGGCTTAGCCCAAACTTTGCATATAAGGGCAGCTTCCACGTATTTCCTTCGGTTATGAAATCTTCAAACCCATCTTGATGCGGCCCACCTCGACTCGGTCAAATTACGGTGATAACAATTTCAAAGTGCAGTTTTGCGTACGACTTACCGCCGCCGGAAGAATGGTCGGTGATGATGAGTCCAAGGGACACATCTTGGGAGACTTCGGGGGGCCGTATACCCCCTTTGTTGCATCAATGAACGCCACACCCAATACCACCCTCACGGATATGTGGCTTGCTCGGCTTCAAGCTTGCAGTGATCGCGAGTCTTGTTAGCTGAGTCGACCCGGATCAACCCCATGTTTCAAACATCCCGCAATGTGGCTGTCGTGGGGTAATCACACCTCGTCCCGGGAAGGCTAACGCGTGATGGGTGGTGGATATCGAGATGATGGTGGCTACCGTGATGGTGGCGGCTATCGTGACCGTCGTGACGACTACCGTCGTGATGATCGTGGAGGTGGATACCGTGATCGTCGTGATGATCGTGGAAACTGGAGGCGTGATGATTGTGATGACCGTGGAAAGCGGGCGTGATGATCGTGATCGTGGCCAAGTGGCTACTACGGGCGTGATGACCATCGTGATGTTCGGCGTCGTGATGGTGGAGGAGGTGGCCGTGGTCGTGATGACCGTGGTGCCCAAAGGGAGGTCGTGGTCGTGGCCGGACTCCGACACGCTTTGTTGACACCACATGCCAAATCTGCTGGTATGGTAAATACTGCCGATGAGTGTTGGTGGCGCTGTTGATCGTGATGATGATGATGATGATGGCAATGACCATGATAAATTGCTGAGAAAGGGGCCTATGGGGTTGACACAAATTGGTACATGAACAACGGTTCCTTGATCATATCATGGGCGATTGAACAGTGCATACTCATGATGACTATCGAGGACGTGATCAAGTCCACAATGCGAGTGGTACGGGTATGACAATACATCATATTGGTAGATCAACTTCTTGCATACACCTCACATAGCTCTCTTCACTTAAATGATATCCTACATGTTCCTAGTGCCACCAAAAATCTTTTTTTATCTGCTCTTAAGAATTACCTAGAGCAATGATGCTTTTATTGAAATTCACCCATTTTTTCTTTTGATAAAGGACCAGGCCATAGTAAATAATGTTTAGAGGTCCACGTCATGGCGCCTTGTATCCTCTTGTGCCCATTCTTTCTTGGTCCTGAAAAGCACGCTTTTCATCACCATCAAGCCATCTTCATCCACTTGGCGTCGTCTAGGACATCCATCTTCATTTATCGTTCAACAAGTTCTTGGGAAGAATAATCTACCATGTTATTCCCAGAGAAATAAATCCATATGTGTGTGTGATCCATGTTAACAAGCAAAGAGTCATCGGTTGCCATACCCCACTTCTACTAGTGTATCCTCTTGTTCCATTGGAACAAGTGTTTTGATGTGAGACGCGCGCGGTCTGTTGGAAAACACAAATATTATGTAAGCTTTATTGGTGACTATAGTAAGTTTACATGGATCTACTTGATTAAGCAAAAAAAGTGATGTGTATCAAGTCTTTCTTAGTCTCGGCAACTTGTTGAGAGAAAATTTGGTTGCAAAATCATTACTATGCAAGCTGATTACGTTGGGTAGGTATGAGAAGCTTCATGGTTTCTTTCGAAAATTGGTATCACACCATGTATCTTGTCCACATGCTCATCAACAAATGGCTTCTTGAAAGAAAGCACATACATATTGTTGAGGTTGGTCTTCCCTTCTTGCCAATACCTACATGCCTTGAAATTTTGGGATGAAGCTTTTCTCATTGCCACTTTTCTTATAAACCTTCTTCCTACCAAAGTCCTAAATCTTGAGTCTCATTTTGTTGAAAAACTCCTCAAAATCAAGCCTAACTATGATGCTCTTCGCACTTTTGGTTGTGCATCGTGGCCAAACCTTCGTCCTAATCGGCGTAAGCTCTCTTTTTTAGCTCCCAATATTTGTGTTTTCTGGGATACAATCCAATTCATCAAGGGTTAAGTGTCTACATGTCTCTGACCGCATATATATTTCATCGATGTTGTTTTAGTGAAAACATTTTCCTTTTCGGTCACTACATCGTAACCAATGGTACACAACTTAGAAAAGAAATATTGTTGCTTCCAGATCATCTCTCATTGTCATCGCATGCAAATAATGAGGGTATACGTGTTGATCCATCCTATGCATATTGTTCCTGTTACGGACCCTCTACGGGTTCATGGTGATAGTTCTCCGGAACCCGGCTCGAATTAGTGAAAATGGTGAAAATTTGAGCTCAAATGGTGCTTTATTATTGCCTCTAGGGCATATCTCCTTCATGGATGTCTAAGTTGAGAATAATCAAAAGCGAGAAATCCAAAATGCGAGCTTTCTCCTTAGACCTTTGTACAGGCGGCATGGAGGTACCCCATTGTGACACTTGGTTAAAACATGTGCATTGCAAAGATCCGGTAGTCCAAGCTAATTAGGACAAGGTGCGGGCACTATTAGTATACTATGCATGAGACTTGCAACTTGTAAGATATAACTTTCATAACTCATATGCTTTATTACTACCGTTGACAAAATTGTTTCATGTTTTCAAAATAAAAGCTCTAGCACAAATATAGCAATCGATGCTTTCCTCTTTGAAGGACCATTCTCTTTTACTTTTATGTTGAGTCGGTTCACCTATCTCTCTCCACCTCAAGAAGCAAACACTTGTGTGAGCTGTGCATTGATTCCTACATACTTGCATATTGTACTTGTTATATTACTCTATGTTGACAATTATCCATGAGATATACATGTTATAAGTTGAAAGCAACCGCTGAAACTTAATCTTCCTTTGTGTTGCTTCAATACCTTTACTTTGATTTATTGCTTTATGAGTTAACTCTTATGCAAGACTTATTAATACTTGTCTTGAAGTACTATTCATGAAAAGTCTTTGCTTTATGATTCACTTGTTTACTCATGTCATTACCATTGTTTTGATCGCTGCATCCACTACATATGTTTACAAATAGTATGATCAAGGTTATGATGGCATATCACTTCAGAAATTATCTTTGTTATCGTTTTACCTGCTCGGGACGAGCAGAACTAAACTTGGGGATGCTTGATACTTCTCCGACGTATCGATAATTTCTTATGTTCTATGCCATATTATTGATGATACCTACATGTTTTATGCACACTTTATGTCATATTCGTGCATTTTCTGGAACTAACCTATTAACAAGATGCCGAAGTGTCGAGTTCTTCGTTTTACTGCTGTTTTTGGTTTCAGAAATCCTAGTAACAAAATATTCTCGGAATTGGACGAAACGAAGACCCGGGGGCCTATTTCGCCACGAACCTTCCGGAAGACCGAAGAGCATACGAAGTGGGGCCACGAGGTGGCCAAACCACACGGCGGCGCGGCCAAGGGGGGCCGCGCCGCCCTGTGGTGTGGGCCCCTCGTCGAGCCCCCGACTACGCCCTTCCGCCTACTTAAAGCCTCCGTCGCGAAACCCCGAGGCGAAAAACCACGATACGGAAAACCTTCTCGAGACGCCGCCGCCGCCGATCCCATCTCGGGGGATTACGGAGATCTCCTCCGGCACCCTGCCGGAGAGGGGATTCATCTCCCGGAGGACTCTACACCGCCATGGTCGCCTCCGGAGTGATGAGTGAGTAGTTCACCCCTGGACTATGGGTCCATAGCGGTAGCTAGATGGTTGTCTTCTCCTCATTGTGCTTCATTGTTGGATCTTGTGAGCTGCCTAACATGATCAAGATCATCTATCTGTAATACTCTATGTTGTGTTTGTCGGGATCCGATGGATAGAGAATACCATGTTATGTTAATTATCAAGTTGTTACATATGTGTTGTTTATGATCTTGCATGCTCTCCGTTACTAGTAGAGGCTCTGGCCAAGTTTTGCTTTTAACTCCAAGAGGGAGTATTTATGCTCGATAGTGGGTTCATGCCTGCATTGACACTGGGACGAGTGACAGAAAGTTCTAAGGTTGTGTTGTCTTGTTGCCACTAGGGATAAAACATTGGCGCTATGTCCAGAGGATGTAGTTGTTGATTACATTACGCACCATACTTAATGCAATTGTACATTTGCTTTGCAACTTAATACTTGGAAGGGGTTCGGACGATAACTCTGAAGGTGGACTTTTTAGGCATAGATGCGGTTGGATGGCGGTCTATGTACTTTGTCGTAATGCCCAATTAAATCTCACTATACTTATCATGCCATGTATGTGCATTGTTATGCCCTCTCTATTTGTCAATTGCCCGATTGTAATTTGTTCACCCAACATGCTTTTATCTTATGGGAGAGACACCTCTAGTGAACTGTGGACCCCGGTCCATTCTTTAATACTTGAAATACAAATCTACTTGCAATACTTGTTTTCTTGTTTTCTCTGCAAACAATCATCTTCCACACAATTCGGTTAATCCTTTGTTACAGCAAGCCGGTGAGATTGACAACCTCCATTGTTTCGTTGGGGCAAAGTACTTTGGTTGTGTTGTGCAGGTTCCACGTTGGCGCCGGAATCCCTGGTGTTGCGCCGCACTACATCCGCCGCCATCAACCTTCAACGTGCTTCTTGGCTCCTCCTGGTTCGATAAACCTTGGTTTCTTTCCGAGGGAAAACTTGCTGCTGTGCGCATCATACCTTCCTCTTGGGGTTGCCCAACGAACGTGTGAAATACACGCCATCACACATCCCATGGTATCCACCCCACCGACGCCATGGGGAAGAAATGCTGGCCGTTCCGCAAGACCAAGAACGACCACGAGTCTAGCGGCTCGCGGTCCGGAAAGAAGGCACGGGTCGGCCGGTACGTCCGCGTCGACTTCGCGCGGCAGCTATGGGAGGAAAACCGGCCGGTACCATGGCCGGACGCGAACTTGCCGGGAGGGGGCTGGTACCTCAAATCGAGGCGCGTGCCGGTTCCCCCGTGCCGCGCGAGGGGCGAGAGTGGCGGGACGAGGTGGCTGCCGCTCACGTGGGCATTACCCTTCGGGTAACTGTTATTGCCCTATCATGTATGGCCCAACTAGAGGCCCATGAAGACACCCGATGGCAAGGCGGGCCGCTACGTCGGTGCCGAACAAGATTCCTTGAAGAACAAGATGAAGAAGCGAAGGATACAAGGAAAGTCTAGAACTAGGGTCTATTGTAACCTAGTCGTACCCGGATAGATCTCTCGAGACCTGGCCCCCTATATAAGGGCCAGGAGAGGGGCTGCCGAGGGACACACGCAATCTTAGCGACTTTAGCCACCAGAAGTTTAGAGCTCAGGGTTTCATAGCACTTAGCCTCTCGACAAGATCACAGCCGAAACCTTCGGCACCCCATTGTAACCCGATATTTTCATAATCAAGATCAGACAGACAGGACGTAAGGGTTTTACCTCATCGAGGGCCCCGAACCTGGGTAAATCGCTTTCCCCGCTTGTTTGATAACCGATGTCTCGTGTCAGCCTACAGGATTCCATCTACCCTAAGCCCCTAACAGAGGGCATTGCCGAGGAGTACCCTCGACAATTGGCGCCGTCTGTGGGAAACATGTCGGCACAAGGCAGGTCATCGGCAGTTCCAATTACGTCTGCAGCGTTCGTGCTGGAGTCGCCAACGCAATCAGATCCAAGAGATTCAGTTCGTTGCGTATCCTTCGAGTTCGTGCCGCCCGCCGAGTCATCGCGTCCGATCTCCACAGAATCACGTAGCAACATGGATACTACTTTCGGTGGTGTTCACTTCATCATCGATTCCAGAGGGTTTCTTCGCCTCCCTAGTTCAAACACGCCGAGTCCAAGAACTTCGGTTCCAGATGATGCCACGCCAGCAGCAGCTTCGGCAGTCCTACCTAGGAGTACGGGAGAGGGCAGCCGAGGCTGTTTCGACGCCATAGAGGGGCAAAGGAAAAGACGGAGGGACTCACGCCGCGAAGAAGAGGAGCGAATTGCGACTCATCCCAGACCGTACGAACGAGGATATCACAACGTTCAGCCAAGCACGAATCGTATTCGCTCACCTTACCTATCGGCTACATAGCAACTTGAAACACCATGTTATCTGCATTCTTACATCGACCCAAAGGATAACCTCGTAAAATCCAGCCATCTGCTCAAAAACTGTCGGTAGTTCCTCGAAGTTCGGCAGCACTGCGACGATCTTAGGGCCGAAGCCGCGGCAAGGGCTTACTCGATGGAAAGGAGAGCTGCACCCTACGATTATCCACCAGAACCATACATACCAGAAGGAGGAGACAAGTACGTGCCAGCCGAAGTATTTTCGGAGTCCCACGGACAGGTCAACATGGTCCATAAAACCAGTTTTTCAAAAAGAGAAGTGAAGAAGTTCTCACGGGAAGTAAAGTATGCAGAAGTCGCTATGGTCGACGCACCTGAATATATAGAATGGTCGGATCAAAGTATATCCTTCAGCAAGGCAGATCACCCGAAGGCCGTTCCAAGGCCTGGTCACCCTGCCCTGGTCCTTGAAGCACAGATCGGAGGATACAACATGAGCAAGGTATTCATGGATGGAGGGAACGGTCTGAACCTGTTGTTCGCCAGCACAATGAAAGCAATGAGTCTAACAATTGACATGCTAAGGGAGTCTGACACAGGATTCCACGGCATCATCCCAACCCGACCCGCTTACTCCCTTGGTAAAATATCCCTGGATGTAGTTTTCGGCACACCCAATAACTTCGGAAAGGAGAAAATTGAATTCGAAGTGGTTGATTGGGAATCTCAGTATCACGCCATCCTAGGCAGACCAGCGTTTGCTAAATTCATGGTAGTACCTCATTACGCATATCCGAAGTTGAAGATGCCAGGCAATAATGGGACAACAATAACCATTCACGGAAGCTTCTCCCGTTCAGACAGTTGTGACAGGGATTTCCAGAAGATCGCTTCAAAGTTCAGGACTAAGGAAGAGCTTAACGCACTCGACGCTATTACAGACCACACGAAGCCACCAGCCGACAATCGGAGCACAAGATCCGATGAATTGGACGTCGCAAAGGAAGCAAAGAAACAGCAAGTGCACCCCTTCGGACCCGAACAAAACGGTCAATACTTCGGCAGATCTTGCTGTCGCATAGGAAAGCGCGCTCATCGAGTTCCTCCGTGAGCGCTGGGAAATATTTGCATGGGAACCATCCGACATGCCAGGTATTCCCAGGGAACTCGCTGAGCACGCCCTCAATGTTGACCCAAAAGCCAAACCCGTACAGCAGACGATGCGCCGGTTTTCAGAGCCGAAGAGAAAAGCAATCGGTGAAGAAGTCAGTCGGCTCCGCAAGGCTGGATTCATTCGGGAGCTTAAGAAAGACGAATGGGTAGCCAACCCAGTCATGGTGCCAAAGAAAGATACAACAGCTCTTCGCATGTGTATCAATTATACAAGCCTCAATAAGCATTGCCCTAAGGACCAATTCCCGCTGCCTCGCATTGACCAGATAGTCGATTCTACAGCAGGATGTGACCGGCTCTGTTTTCTCGATGCATACTCCGGGTATAAATAGATCAAGCTCAAGAAAGAGGACCAAGAATTAACCGCGTTCATCACCCCGCACGGCGTTTTCTGTTACAACGTTATGACTTTCGGGTTGAAAAACGCAGGAGCAACTTATCAGCGGTGTATGCAAGCCTGTCTTGGAGAACAGATTGGAAGGAATATCGAGGTCTACATCGATGATATCGTGGTCAAAACCAAGCACGCTGCCACTCTTATCGAAGATCTGCGAGAGACCTTCGACAATCTCGACATGTACAGAATCAAGCTAAACCCGAAGAAATGTTTCTTCGGGGTACCGGGAGGACAAGTACTCGGGTACTTCATCTCAGCTAGAGGAATAGAGGCCAACCCTTTGAAGATCAAAGCTATTCTCGATATGGAGCCGCCAAAGAATTTGCACCAAGTGCAGCAGTTGGCAGGACGGCTAGCAGCGTTCAGCAGATTCATCGCAAAGCTAGGAGAGAAAGCCTTGCCCTTCTATAACTTGATGAAGAAGTCAGAAAAGTTCGAGTGGACAAACGAGGCGCAGGAATCTTTCGATAACCTAAAGAAGATCTTATCGACATCTCCAGTACTTGTAACTCCACGAGAAAAGGAAACATTCCTCATGTGCATAGCAGCAACGGTGCAAGTCTTTAGCAGCGTCCTAGTTGTTGAACGAGAGGAGGCAGGAAGAGCTCATGGTGTGCAATGACCCGTTTACTACCTTAGTGAAGTATTCATGCCAGCGAAACAGAGATATCCTCATCACCAGAAGTTGGCGTACGCGGTATGGAGAACAGCCCGAAAACTGCGCCATTATTTCACGGAGCACCCGATTATTGTGGTAAGCGAAGCACCATTGAAGAATATACTTACCAACCCAGAAGCTACGGGTCGAGTATCTCAATGGGCCATCGAGATAGCACCACACGACATAACCTACGTCAATCGGACAGCAATCAAGTCTCAAATTCTCCCAGATTTCGTGGCAGATTGGATCCAGTCGCAAACTCCGGCAGCACCCGACATGTCTGGCTCATGGACAATGTACTTCGACGGATCAAAGCGGAGCACAGGCGCAGGCGTGGGAGTTATACTGATATCACCACAAGGAGACAAGATGAAGTATATCCTGCGCATGAACTTCCCCCTGCAGACAAATAACGAAGCAGAATATGAAGCACTATTGCATGGAATGAGGATGGCAAAAGCATGTGGAGCAACACGCTTGGAAATTTACGGAGACTCGAATCTGGTGGTGCAGCAGTCGATGAATTTATGCGACGCAGTCAGCGATAATATGATTGCATACCGACAATTATACCAGAATATGGAAGCCAAATTTGAAGGGTGCGAACTCAAACACATCGCCAGAGCTAGCAATGAGGAAGCAGATGCCCTGGCAAACATTGGATCCACGTGCTCCCCTATTCCAGACAGAGTATTCTATGAAGTTATTGCTCAGCGATCAATCAAGGAGAAAGCATCGGCTCCTCCGAAACTATCGATCGACGACTCAGAAGCAAGCCTGCAGCAAACTGTCGAAGGATCTCCATCACAATCGACAGAGCAGGTCCTACTCCTCGAACCACTGTGGACCAAGCCTTTTTTAGCATACCTAATAGAGCAGCAATTACCGGAGGACCCAGTGGAAGCCAGACGAATTGTGAGATGATCAAAAGCCTTCACTGTAGTAAACGGAGAAATCTACAAACGTAGTATTTCCGGTATCTTTCAAAGGTGCATTGCCATCGACGATGGAAAAGCCCTGTTACGAGAGATACATGAAGGAACTTATGGTCACCAAGCAGGCAGTAGGGCCCTTGTGGCGAAAGCTTTCAGAGCAGGATTTTACTGGCCGACGGCAGCTTCGGATGCTCGAGACCTGGTACGAAAGTGTGACCCTTGTCAGCGTTTTGCACCAAAACCACACGCTCCTGCAACAGATCTGATGACCATACCTCTCGCCCGGCCCTTCGCGCAATGGGGACTTGACCAAGTTGGACCACTGCCAAGATCATCGCTTGGGGGTCATACGTATCTACTGGTTGCAGTCGACAAGTTTACTAAATGGATGGAGGCCGTACCTGTCATAAATCAAAAAGCCGAAACCGCCATCCAGTTCTTCAAGGGAATAACTTGTCTCTTCGGCATGCCTCATAGCATCGTTACAGACAATGGAAGTAACTTCGACTCTAAAAAGTTCCGGAAGTTTTGCGACGACGGTGGTATCAGATTAAAATTTGCCTCAGTGGCACATCCTCAAACCAACGGACAAGTCGAAAGGATCAATGGCCTAATAGGAGATTGCCTCAAAAAGCGCCTCACGGGTGCAGCTGGAGCTTGGGTTGAAGAATTACCATATGTACTTTGGAGTCTGCGTACTACACCCAACAGATCAACTCAATATACCCCATTCTTTTTGGTCTACGGAGCCAAAGCAGTTCTACCAGCTGACGTTCGATTCGAAGCCCCTCGGGTGACTGCGTACACGGAAGCAATTTCCAACAAAGCGCTGCAAGATGCCGTGGATCTCCTTGATGAAGCTCGGGACATCGCCTTGGCAAGAACAACGGTGTACCAGCAGGCGTTGAGAAACTACCACAGTCGGCGAGTACGCAGTCGAAGCTTCAGCGTTGGAGACATGGTACTGCGATTAAAACAAGAAAGGTATCTGAAGCTCGAATCTCCATGGGAAGGGCCGTTCATCATCACTAAAGTGGTACCAGGGGGAGCTTATCGACTCAAGAATCCAGCATCGGGTGAAGACGTTGAAAATCCCTGGAATGTCGCACACTTGCGAAGGTTCTACACATAGGATACAACTACCCTCTACTTGTTACATGGCAGCTTCTTAGCTTGTCTTTTATTATGAATAAAATTTCTGACTGGGCTTCCACCCTTATTGTTTCAGGCAGTACTACTCGAAAAACAGTTCGAACCCTCCGTTGCTGGCTCTTACTCCCATCGGGAGCTTTGGCCAAAAATACGCCCTTACAGTATCACTAACTAACATTCGCATCGGGAGCGCTAGTTCCTGATACGCAAACAATCCATCCAAGCCTCGAGAAAATACGCGAGTGCTGCAGTCGATGGGCATACTATTACAAACAAGGCTCAAACCGGTGCACCGTGTAATGAAGCCAAGCGCCTAAATCTCTCGTATAATCGACGGGTGTCACTCTCACAGAAATTACACATTGACTCCGCAATAAACTTGCAATTACAACGGAGTCGTCGGGTGTGCAGGCTGACTTGATCACTCAGCCGCCCTCGACAATGAATTATTAATCGAATTAGCAAATTCACCAAAAGTACACGACGTACAAAACACACGTTAAGTTACATACGGGATTACCCCTTGTAAATACAAGGTCATTACATATATATCTGCACATAACTTTATGGCAGGTTTCCTTGGTCTTCTCGGGCCTTCAGATCTCTCTCAATGCCTGTTTCCATCCGAGAGATGATAGTATATGCGGGATTTCTAGCAATGTCGTAATATTGGTCCAACCACCTGCTTGTATTTGCTATGAACTCCAAATCTAAGGTCGGAAGACACGCTAACACTGAAGCAAGAGCAAGTTCAGCGCCGGCCAAGAGTTCCTTCCGCACCAACAGTCGAATCCTTTCTGGAGTCTTGAATCGGGTAAACAGAGCAGATAAAGTCTCTGGTGCTTGGTCCAAAGGAAACAAGGTCCTCCATACCATCGAGAGATGAGCATGATACTTGTCAAAATAATAATGTACCTTCTCTGCTCGATGCTCAAATTTGGCCACAACAAAAGCCTTCGGTCAATGGGACCATAGTTCATGCTTCGGGTGAGCAACATTGGTCATCGCCTCGATCTTTTCGTGGATCCTTTTGTTTTCTTCTGCCGAATCAGAAGCCACGACTGTTGAGAAGCAAAAATCAGTCAAGGGGTGTTCAAGCTTCAATAAAATTCAAAAGATGGACGGACACTTACAGCTCAAACTTTCAGTAGCAATATGAAGACGGTCAAGAGCGTGTTGTTCAATCGCAGTGGCAATCTCGCTTTTTCACTTTATTAATGCCGCCATCGCGTGAAGGGTGACTATGTCTTTGTTCAGTCGGGTTATTTGATCACGCAAACGGCGAACAAGATCGGACTCATCATTAGTCGAAGAATTCAAAGAAGAATCGGCACGGGAAGAAGTTGGAGGAATCTGCAGCACAACTCTGAATTCAGAAAAGCATTGGTAGAAACTCCCATCGGGAGCGCTGCACGTATATTACATTCAAAAGGAGTATTGGCACCGGCAACAGAGCCAGTATAAAATAGACCTAGATTATATCAAGGTTTAGTTACAGCAACAAAGCAAGAAGTTTAATCAAGGGAGAGCCGATGATGAACCAGGAGGAGCTTCGGGCGCGGATTTGGTCTTCGCTTCATCAACCAATTTGAGAAGCTGATTGGCGCATTTCATTGCCGATTGTTTGAAAGGATCAAGATTGACTAGGAAATTGTTATCGTCTACAGGCAGCGCCTTGGATAACTTTTCTAATTCAGAGCCTAGCCCATGACCCATTGATTGCGCGTAGTTAACACGTCCGTTGGGAACCCCAAGAGGAAGGTGTGATGCGCACAGCAGCAAGTTTTCCCTCAGTAAGAAACCAAGATTATCGAACCAGTAGGAGTCAAGAAGCACGTTGAAGGTTGATGGCGGCGGAGTGTAGTGCGGCGCAACACCAGGGATACCGGCGCCAACGTGGAACCTGCACAACACAATCACAGAACTTTGCCCCAACGTAACAGTGAGGTTGTCAATCTCACCGGCTTGCTATAAACAAAGGATTAGATGTATAGTGTGGATGATGATGATTGTTTGCAAAGAACAGTAAAGAACAATTGCAGTAGATTGTATTTCGGATGTAAAGAATAGGACCGGGGTCCACGAGTTCACTAGTGGTGTCTCTCCCATAAGATAAACAGATGTTGGGTGAACAAATTACGGTTGGGCAATTGACAAATAAAGAAGGCATAACAATGCACATACATATATCATGATGAGTACTATGAGATTTAATCGGGGCATTACGACAAAGTACATAGACCGCTATCCGAGCATGCATCTATGCCTAAAAAGTCCACTTTCGGGTTATCATCCGAACCCCTTCCGGTATTAAGTTGTAAACAACGAGACAATTGCATTAAGTATGGTGCGTAATGTAATCAACACAAATATCCTTAGACAAAGCATCGATGTTTTATCCCTAGTGGCAACAGCACATCCACAACCTTAGAACTTTCGTCACTCGTCCCGATTTAATGGAGGCATGAACCCACTATCGAGCATAAATACTCCCTCTTGGAGTCACAAGTATCAACTTGGCCGGAGCCTCTACTAGCAACGGAGAGCATGCAAGAACATAAATAACATATATGATAGATTGATAATCAACTTGACATAGTATTCAATATTCATCGGATCCCAACAAACACAACATGAAGGATTACAAATAGATGATCTTGATCATGATAGGCAGCTCACAAGATCTAACATGATAGCACAATGAGGAGAAGACAACCATCTAGCTACTGCTATGGACCCATAGTCCGAGGGGTGGACTACTCACACATCGATCCGGAGGCGATCATGGCGATGAAGAGACCTCACGGGAGATGATTCCCCTCTCCGGCAGGGTGCCGGAGGCGATCTCCCTGAATCCCCCGAGATGGGATTGGCGGCGGCGGCGTCTCTGGAAGGTTTTCCGTATCGTGGCTCTCGGTACTGGGGGTTTCGCGACGAAGGCTTTAAGTAGGCGGAAGGGCAGGTCAGGAGGCGTCACGAGGGGCCTACACCACAGGCCGGTGCGGCCAGGGCCCAGGCCGCGCCGCCTTGTTGTGTCGCCACCTCGTGGCCCCACTTTGTTCCCTCTTCGGACTTCTGGAAGCTTCGTGGAAAAATAGGACCCTGGGCGTTGATTTCGTCCAATTCCGAGAATATTTCCTTACTAGGATTTCTGAAACCAAAAACAGCAGAAAACAGCAATTGGCTCTTCGGCATCTCGTCAATAGGTTAGTGCCGGAAAATGCATAATAATGACATATAATGTGTATAAAACATGTGAGTATCATCCTAAAAGTAGCATGGAACATAAGAAATTATAGATACGTTTGGGACGTACCAAGCATCCCCAAGCTTAGTTCCTACTCGCCCTCGAGTAGGTAAACGATAACAAAGATAATTTCTGAAGTGACATGCTATCATAATCTTGATCATACTATTGTAAAGCATATGAGATGAATGCAGCGATTCGAAGCAATGATGAAGATAATGAGTAAACAAATGAATCATATAGCAAAGACTTTTCATGAATAATACTTTCAAGACAAGCATCAATAAGACTTGCATAAGAGTTACTCATAAAGCAATAAATTCAATGTAAAGGCATTGAAGCAACACAAAGGAAGATTTAAGTTTCAGCGGTTGCTTTCAACTTCAACATATTTATCTCATGGATAATTGTCAACACAAAGTAATATAACAAGTGCAATAAGTAAACATGTAAGAATCAATGCACACAGTTGATACAAGTGTTTGCTTCAGGGATAGAAAGAATAGGCAAACTGACTCAACAATAAAGTAGAAGATAGGCCCTTCGCAGAGGGAAGCATTGATTACTATATTTGTGCTAGAGCTTTTCATTTTGAAAACAAGAAACAGTTTTGTCAACGGTAGTAATAAAGCATATGTGTTATGTATAAGACATCTTATAAGTTGCAAGCCTCATGCATAGTATACCAATAGTGCTCGCACCTTGTCCTAATTAGCTTGGATTAACACGGATTATCATTGCATAGCATATGTTTCAACCAAGTGTCACAAAGGGGTACCTCTATGCCGCCTGTACAAAGGTCTAAGGAGAAAGCTCGCATTGGATTTCTCGCTTTTGATTATTCTCAACTTAGACATCCATACAGGGACAACATAGACAACAGATAATGGACTCCTCTTTAATGCATAAGCATTCAACAACAGTTAATATTCTCATAAGAGATTGAGGATTAATTGTCCAACTGAAACTTCCACCATGAATCATGGCTTTAGTTAGCGGCCCAATGTTCTTCTCTAACAGTATGCATACTCAAACCATTTGATCATGAAAATTGCTCTTACTTCAGACAAGACGAACATGCATAGCAACTCACATGATATTCAACAAAGGTAAAAGTTGATGGCGTCCCCAGAAACATGGTTACCGCTCAACAAGCAACTTATTAAGAAATAAGACACATAAGTACATATTCTTCACCACGATAGTTTTTAAGGCTATTTGTCCCATGAGCTATATATTGCAAAGGCAAAGAATAGAAATTTTAAAGGTAGCACTCAAGTAATTTACTTTGGAATGGCGGAGAAATACCATGTAGTAGGTAGGTATGGTGGACACAAATGGCATGGTTATTGGCTCAAGGATTTGGATGCATGAGAAGAATTCCTCTCAATACAAGGCTAGGCTAGCAAGGTTGTTTGAAGCAAACTCAAGTATAAAGGTGCAGCAAAGCTCACATATGAACATATTGTAACTATTATAAGACTTTATATTGTCTCCTTGTTGTTCAAACACCTCAACCTGAAAATATCTAGACTCTAGAGATCAATCATGCAAACAAAATTTTAACAAGCTCTATGTAGTTATTCATTAATGAGTACAAGGTACATGATGCAAGAGCTTAAACATGATCTATATGAGCACAACAATTGCCAAGTATCACATTATTCAAAACATTAAACCATTTACCACATGCGGTATTTTCCGTTTCCAACCATATAGCAATAAATGAAATAGTCTAACTTTCGCAATGAACATTAAGATAAAGCTAAGAACACATGTGTTCATACGAAACAGCGGAGCGTGTCTCTCTCCCAAACAAAGAATGCTAGGATCCGATTTTATTCAAACAAAAACAAAAACAAAAACAAACAGACGCTCCAAGTAAAGCACATCAGATGTGACGGAATAAAAATATAGTTTCACTAGAGGTGACCTGATAAGTTGTCGATGAAGAAGGGATGCCTTGGGCATCCCCAAGCTTAGACGCTTGAGTCTTCTTAAAATATGCAGGGATGAACCGCGGGGGAATCCCCAAGCTTTGACTTTTCACTCTTCTTGATCATATTGTATCATCCCCCTCTCTTGACCCTTGAAAACTTCCTCCACACCAAACTCGAAACAAACTCATTAGAGGGTCAGTGCATAATTCATATATTCATAGGTGACATAATCATTCTTAACACTTCTGGACATTGCACAAAGCTACTGAAAGTTAACGGAACAAATAAATCCATCAAATATAGCAAAACAGGCAATGCGAAATAAAAGGCAGAATCTGTCAAAACAGAACAGTCCGTAAAGACGAATTTTAAAGTGGCACCAGACTTGCTCAGATGAAAATGCCCAAATTGAAAGAAAGTTGCGTACATATCTGAGGATCATGCACGTAAATTCGCAGATTTTTTTAAATTTTCTACAGAGACTACTGCTCAAATTCGTGACAGCAAGAAATCTGTTCCTACGCAGTAATCCAAATCTAGTATTGGCTTACTATCAAAGACTTTACTTGGCACAACAATGCAATAAAATAAAGATAAGGAGAGATTGCTACAGTAATAACAACTTCCAAGACTCAAATATAAAACAAAGTGCAGAAGTAAAATAATGGGTTGTCTCCCATAAGCGCTTTTCTTTAACGCCTTTCAGCTAGGCGCAGAAAGTGTGAATCAAGTATTATCGAGAGATGAAGCATCAACATCATAATTTGTTCTAATAATAGAATCATAAGGTAACTTCATTCTATTTCTAGGGAAGTGTTCCATACTTTTCTTGAGAGGAAATTGATATTTAATATTACCTTCCTTCATATCAATGGTAGCACCAACAGTTCGAAGAAAAGGTCTTCCCAATATAATGGGACAAGATGCATTGCATTCAATATCCAAGACAACAAAATCAACGGGGACAAGGTTATTGTTAACCATAATACGAACATTATCAATCCTCCCCAAAGGTTTCTTCATAGCATTATCGAGCAAGATTAACATCCAAATAGCAATTTTTCAATGGTGGCAAGTCAAGCATATCATAAATTTTCTTAGGCATAACAGAAATACTTGCACCAAGATCACATAAAGCATTACAATCAAAATCATTGACCCTCATCTTAATGATGGGCTCCCAACCATCTTCCAACTTCCTAGGAATAGAGGTTTCAAGTTTTAGTTTCTCTTCTCTAGCTTTTATGAGAGCATTCATAATATGTTTTGTAAAGACCAAATTTATAGCACTAGCATTGGGACTTTTAGCAAGTTTTTGTAGGAACTTTATAACTTCAGAGATGTGACAATCATCAAAGTCTAAATCATTATGACCTACAGCAATGGAATCATTGTCCCCAACATTTTGAAAAATTTCAGCGGCTTTATCACAAGCGGTTTAGGCAGTTTTAGCGGTTTCGAGCAATTTTGCACGCTTTGCACTAGGAGTAGAAACATTGCCAACACCAATTATTTTACCATTGATAGTAGGAGGTGTAGCAACATGTGAAGCATTATCATTACTAGTGGTGGTAATAGTCCAAACTTTAGCTACATTATTCTCTTTAGCTAGTTTTTGATTTTCTTCTCTTTCCCACCTAGCATGCAGTTCAGCCATCAATCTAATATTCTCATTAATTCGAACTTGGATGGAATTTGCTGTAGTAACAATTTTATTATCAATATCCTTATTAGGCATAACTTTCAATTTTAAAAGATCAACATCAGAAGCAAGTCTATCGACCTTAGAAGCAAGAATATCAATTTCATCAAGCTTTTCTTCAATAGATTTGTTAAAAGCAGTTTGTGTACTAATAAATTCTTTAAGCATGGCTTCAAGACCAGGGGGTACACTCCTATTATTGTTGTAAGAATTCCCATAAGAATTACCATAACTATTACCATTAGCAGAAGGATATGGCCTATAGTTGCTACCAGAATTATTCCTATAAGCATTGTTGTTGAAATTATTACTTTTAATGAAATTCACATCAACATGTTCTTCTTGGGCAACCAATGATGTTAAAGGAACATTATTAGGATCAACATTAGATCTACCATTCACAAGCATAGACATAATAGCATCAATCTTATCACTCAAGGAAGAGGTTTCTTCAACGGAATTTACCTTCTTACCTTGTGGAGCTCTTTCCGTGTGCCATTCGGAGTAATTTATCATCATATCATCAAGAAGCTTTGTTGCTGCCCCCAAAGTAATGGACATAAAGGTACCTCCAGCAGCTGAATCCAATAGGTTCAGTGAAGAAAAATTCAATCCTGCATAAAAGGTTTGGATGATCATCCAAGTAGTCAGTCCATGGGTTGGGCAATTCTTTACCAAAGATTTCATTCTCTCCCATGCTTGAGCAACATGTTCATTATCTAATTGCTTAAAATTCATTATGATATATACTTCTCAAAGATATAATTTTAGCGGGAGGATAATATCTACCAATAAAAGCATCTTTACATTTAGTCCATGAATCAATACTATTTCTAGGCAGAGATAGCAACCAATCTTTAGCTCTTCCTCTTAAGGAGAAAGGAAACAATTTTAATTTTATAATGTCACCATCTACATCCTTATACTTTTGCATTTCACATAGTTCAACAAAATTATTAAGATGGGCAGCGAGCATCATCGGAACTAACACCAGAAAATTGCTCTCTCATAACAAGATTCGATAAAGCGGGTTTAATTTCAAAGAATTCTCGCTGTAGTAGCAGGTGGAGCAATAGGTGTGCATAAGAAATCATTATTATTTGTGCTAGTGAAGTCACACAACTTAGTATTTTCAGGAGTACTCATTTTAGCAGTAGTAAATAAAGCAAACTAAATAAAGTAAATGCAAGTAACTAATTTTTTTGTGTTTTCGATATAGAGAGCAAGACAGTAAATAAAGTAAAACTAGCAACTAATTTTTTTGTGTTTTTGTTTAAGTGCAGCAAACAAAGTAGTAAATAAAGTAAAATAAAGCAAGACAAAAACAAAGTAAAGAGATTGGAAGTGGGAGACTCCCCTTGCAGCGTGTCTTGATCTCCCCGGCAACGGCGCCAGAAAAAATGCTTGATTGCGCGTAGTTAACACGTCCGTTGGGAACCCCAAGAGGAGGTGTGATGCGCACAGCAGCAAGTTCTCCCTCAGTAAGAAACCAAGGTTATCGAACCAGTAGGAGTCAAGAAGCACGTTGAAGGTTGATGGCGGCGGAGTGTAGTGCGGCGCAACACCAGGGATTCCGGCGCCAACGTGGAACATGCACAACACAATCACAGAACTTTACCCCAACGTAACAGTGAGGTTGTCAATCTCACCGGCTTGCTGTAAACAAAGGATTAGATGTATAGTGTGGATGATGATGATTGTTTGCGAAGAACAGTAAAGAACAATTGCAGTAGATTGTATTTCGGATGTAAAGAATAGGACCGGGGTCCACAGTTCACTAGTGGTGTCTCTCCCATAAGATAAACAGATGTTGGGTGAACAAATTACGGTTGGGCAATTGACAAATAAAGAAGGCATAACAATGCACATACATATATCATGATGAGTACTATGAGATTTAATCGGGGCATTACGACAAAGTACATAGACCGCTATCCAGCATGCATCTATGCCTAAAAAGTCCACTTTCAGGTTATCATCCGAACCCCTTCCGGTATTAAGTTGTAAACAACAGACAATTGCATTAAGTATGATGCGTAATGTAATCAACACAAATAACCTTAGACAAAGCATCGATGTTTTATCCCTAGTGGCAACAGCACATCCACAACCTTAGAACTTTCATCCATCGTCCCGGATTTAATGGAGGCATGAACCCACTATCGAGCATAAATACTCCCTCTTGGAGTCACAAGTATCAACTTGGCAGAGCCTCTACTAGCAACGGAGAGCATGCAAGAACATAAATAACATATATGATAGATTGATAATCAACTTGACATAGTATTCAATATTCATCGGATCCCAACAAACACAACATGAAGGATTACAAATAGATGATCGTGATCATGATAGGCAGCTCACAAGATCTAACATGATAGCACAATGAGGAGAAGACAACCATCTAGCTACTGCTATGGACCCATAGTCCAGGGGTGGACTACTCACACATCGATCCGGAGGCGATCATGGCGATGAAGAGACCTCCGGGAGATGATTCCCCTCTCCGGCGGGAGTGCCGGAGGCGATCTCCTGAATTCCCCGAGATGGGATTGGCGGCGGCGGCGTCTCTGGAAGGTTTTCCGTATCGTGGCTCTCGGTACTGGGGGTTTCGCGACGAAGGCTTTAAGTAGGCGGAAGGGCATGTCAGGAGGCGTCACAAGGGGCCCACACAACAGGCCGGCGCGGCCAGGGCCCAGGTCGCGCCGCCTTGTTGTGTCGCCATCTCGTGGCCCCACTTCGTTCCCTCTTCGGACTTCTGGAAGCTTCGTGGAAAAATAGGACCCTGGGCGTTGATTTCGTCCAATTCCGAGAATATTTCCTTACTAGGATTTCTGAAACCAAAAACAGCGAGAAAACAAGAATCGGCTCTTCGGCATCTCGTCAATAGGTTAGTGCCGGAAAATGCATAATAATGACATATAATGTGTATAAAACATGTGAGTATCATCCTAAAAGTAGCATGGAACATAAGAAATTATAGATACGTTTGGGACGTATCACCCATCAGCAGTTGAAATGTAAGGACTGCTCCAAACAGTCGGGAGCGCCGCATTAGTACCTCTATAGGCTCAGAAGGGTCGATGGAGAAAGCATCTGCCATCTCACCAAGAGTCTTGTCTTGCTTTATCTTCGGGAATATCATCGAGAACAACCTCGATAGCGCTCCCTTGGTCTTTTGTAGCAGCTCAAGAACTTGGACATTGACATCAGTAGCGAGCGAGAGTGCGTCAGACATCGAGTCCTCCCGAAGCTTGCGCGCTCGATTGATAGGCACGTCGGCAGCACCTGAAAAATGGAAAATAAGCAACTTGGAGGACAATATCGCCGAAATATCTTGCACCCAAAGATGGAGGAACTTACTAAGCAAGTTCGTGATAGAATCGCGGAGGGCGCCTTCCTTTTTATCGGCAGCGACAGCGGCCTCGCGTATGGCATCATGCTCATCCTTCATCTTCTGTTTCAGCTTTTTCAGTTCACCCTTCAGCAAGATGTTTTCATTCTGGGCCTCGGCTGTTAGCCTGTTAGCTTCCAACACTTGGTCAGCCGAAGCTTTGACGGTCTTCCGAAGCTGAACATTCTCAGATTCCAAGCGAGTAAATTGATCAGCAAAATCTGCCACAGCGTCAACTATGGCATAAATTGGCTGCAAGGGAAATGGTCAAGAAACTTTAGCCAAGTATGGGAATTCACCACAAAAGAAGGAAGCCAAGTTAGATGGTTCGTTTACATGATCACGAGCAGCCGAAGGAACGGGGGTGCTGCCAGGAGGAATAACCTTCGACACTGGAACCTTTCCCACGGTCGTCCTCGAGGGCGGTGTCGGTTCGGCAGGCGAAGGATTCGACTCCTTGGCTGACTCGGCCTTCCCGGCGAGCAACTTAGCGCTCTTTGCGAGAGGGAGTTCGTCGTCGTCGTCAGAACTTCTTGGAAAACAAGGATATTCATCATGCGAAGACAAAGAAGGTTAGCTACAAATAAAAAGATAAGATACTTACAGGTCCAAGTCATCTTCAACAGCAAAAAAGCCTGTTGTAGCAGGGGGAGGCGATGCGGTTTCATCGGCATCATCATCATGTCCACTGGGACTCGATTCAGCCGTTGTGATCAAATCTTCGTTTATCCTCCTGCATCGCTTACTCCTGGTGAAAACATCGCCTTCAGGGGCTTCATCCCCTTGGACGTCGCTATCCTCAAGGGCGTGCTGGGCGTCCAAGGACTCTTCAGAATCATCATCATCATCCTCTAGTTATACACCACTTTCGGGTGTAGGAGGATAACACAGAGCTACGGTGGAAGCCTGTTGACAGGCGAAGAAATCAATGGAAGATTAGAAGAAAAAATAACGATAGCAATCGAGGCGAATGTAGTAAAAATTACCTCAGTTGGAAGGTGCTTGAAATCGTATGGAGGACGAGCCGAAGTTAGGACAATATTGTCCTTCATGCTGAAGCAAGTAAGACGACGCACCTCGTCGCGAAGTTCATCATCCGACAGGTCGGCAGAACTGACCCTCGATTTGTCATCCTCACCGACATATAGCCACAGCTGGTGAGGCCGAGACATTAGCGGCTGCACCCGACGTTGTAGGAAGACTGAGACAACCTCAGTGCCGCACATCGTTAAGCCTCCTGCGTTCTTTAGGTCTACGACCTGTTCGAACAACTTGTCGGCTATAGCGCTTTCTTCAAGAGACAGGGTGTTTCGCAAGGACTTCTTCGGCTGAGCCACCAGGACGTCCTCGAACGGAGGAAGGTTCGAGCGCCGCCCGGATGCTGGAGTGTCTCGCAGATAGAACCATTTGTGGCGCCAGCCTTGGACATATTCTTTCATAGGGAAGTTGAAGTAATCAACCTCCTTTCTAACGACAAAGCCAACGCCACCAACGATGGGGGGGCATTGTTGTCGTTATGATGCTTGACATAGAAGATTTTCCTCCAAAGACTACAGTGGGGATCGATGCCGAGGAAAGCCTCGCAAACAATGATGAAGATGGAAAGATGGAGAATGGAATTTGGGGTCAGCTGCCAGCGCTGGATCCCATAGAAAAAGAGAAGGGAACGAAGAAATTCGTGGGAAGGAAGAGAGAGCCCGCGGAACATAAAGGCGACGAACATAACAGTAAAGCCCTTAGGGGGCTTCGGGCGAGAAGATGGACCTGGAAGATGGATGTCATTATCGAATGAAGAGATGAGGCCAAGGGCGCACAACTTGTTCACTTCGCGATTCGAAATGGTGGAGGCGCTCCAATCACGGCTGATCTTGCTCGTGCCTGACGCGATGGTGCTCTTCTTCTTGCCCATGGCGATCGGAGCTTTTGAGAGAAAGGATAGAGGTGAAAGGGCTGAGGAAGAAGATGAGCAGTGAGGAAGCGTAAAAAGTAAAAAACAATGGGAAGACCCCTTATTTATAGCATGAGCTAATGGAAAATCGTGGCCATAACTCCAAGGCCATCGTGGGAGGTGGAAATAAATCCAGTCGTACGCGTATCACTCTGAAGGAAACGGAACCGGCGGCCCATTATTCCCACGATGTGCGGAAATCGAGGAGGCGCCTCGATGAACGTGCAAGCACTGGTCATTTCCTAAAACTGCTCGCGCAGAAGTAGGGTGGGCCTGTCAGGTCACATCTTGTCAGTCAAACCACAGCAGTGGTGACGTAATCAGTGATGTCACGAAAGGCGTCGACCCTTATTAAAGCATCCAAAGAAAGACTAAAATCATTGAGTGGATCAACTTGAGTCTACGCACGGATTGCAAACATCCGCGCCTAGACTCGGGGGCTACTCCCATCGGGAGCGCTGCACGCGCACCCGATAAATTGGCCTCGAAGACTTTGTTGCAAGGAAGCGTGCGAAAAGAATGTCCAAAGAAAATCTTGGACCGTTCGGCTCGAGTCCACGTACGGATTACAAACATCCGCACCTAGACTCGGGGGCTACTCCCATCGGGAGCGCCGATTGCGCACCCGATGAACTTTTTTGCACTCCAGGATCATTCCCGGGGACTTGATTCTGTGTAGAGTAGCGTTGTTTTGCCTTCGGCAGTTAACCAGCAAAGCTGGGCGCGCTACTCAATATTCTTTACGCATTAAACTTTCATAATTTGAAGCCCCGATGCAAATGTATCGGATGACCTATGAAGACTTGCAGGAAACTTCGGCAGAAGAAGACGTTCGAGTGGCACAACTTGAGTCTACGCACGGATTGCAAGCATCCGTACCTAGACTCGGGGGCTACTCCCATCGGGAGCGCAGGACGCGCACCCGATAGAAGAAGAAGATGCTATTACAAGGAGAGCAAGAATTATCAAGGAAAAAGGAACATTTGGTGGAGGCATGCTTGAGTCTCTACCTGAAATATCTTCGGCTAGACACTCGGGGGCTACTGACATGGGCATTACCCTTCGGGTAACTGTTATTGCCCTATCCTGTACGGCCCAACTGGAGGCCCATGAAGACACCCGATGGCAAGGCGGGACGCTACGTCGGTGCCGAAGAAGATTCCTTGAAGAACAAGATGAAGAAGCGAAGGATACAAGGAAAGTCTATAACTAGGGTCTATTGTAACCTAGTCGTACCCGGACAGATCTCTCGAGACCTGGCCCCCTATATAAGGGTCAGGAGAGGGGCTGCCGAGGGACACACGCAATCTTAGCGACTTTAGCCACCCGAAGTTTAGAGCTAAGGGTTTCATAGAACTTAGCCTCTCGGCAAGATCACAGCCGAAACCTTCAGCACCCCATTGTAACCCGATATTTTCATGATCAAGATCACACAGGCAGGACGTAAGGGTTTTACCTCATCGAGGGTCCCGAACCTGGGTAAATCGCTTTCCCCGCTTGTTTAACCGATGTCTCGTGTCAGCCTACATGATTCCATCTACCCTAAGCCCCTAACAGAGGGCATTGCCGAGGAGTACCCTCGACAGCCGCCGAGCGATCTTGCCGCCGGATCTGCGGGAGGATCCGGCGTACGCACTGAACTCCTACAAATGGATTTCATTCGGGTCGTGCGAGTTCGACTCGCGCCGCCGCGCTGGCTACCTCGCCGACGTAGACTACTTCGAGCACGAGATCGCCGCAGAAGAAGAAGAGATACACCAGGAGGACACGGACGAGGACGGCGACGAGGACGAGGACGAGGACGTGACCATGGCACAGTACGACCACGACGACGGCGGGCCGGCGTGGGATCCGGAGACCCAGCCGCCGGACATTTCCGAGGAGGAGGCCATTGCCATGGCACTGGCCAACAGCGAGCAGGACGAGCTCAACGAGCTCGCTTTGTGGGACGGGCTCGCAATCCAGCTCCGCGAGTCAGCGCTTGTGCAGGGGAGGCCGGCGACTCCTCCGGCCACGCCGACGCGTTCCAACGACCGCGCTCCGCCTGCTGCTCCGGCGTGGGATCCCTGGCCACAGCCTCCTGCCCATGCGGCGGTACCTCCTCCACCGCCGGCGTACGAGCTTCCATGGCCGACGCCGGAGTTGATTGACCTCGTCAGCGACGACGACCAGTAGGCAGCACCTACTTTCTGACTTTTTATGTTTTTTTATTAATGTAAATTATGGCTTCATGAATAAAAAAAAATTATGCGTCGTGCCGCTGGAGCCACCCCCAACGCAAACGGACGCCCGGACGATTTCGACCATTTGGCCCGATGCAAACGGACACGATGTCCATTTGAACGTCTGAAATACGTCGCGCCCCTGGAGATGCCCTTAGATCAAGAGAGAGCCCGCTCTCCAGCTCCATTTCAACAAAATAAAAATAACATCGTAGCACGATCGAAGATCCAAAAGAAACCTAGCCAGTAGGCATACAGGTCTAGAGAGCTACCACGCTAGGGAAATAGAGTATCTTCTACCGATAAAAAGGAGGTTTTTTCATTATAGGCCACTAGTACAAATGCCTGTGCGTTGCTACGGCCAATAGATTACTTTTTCCTCACACCACGTGTCAAACACAATATATGTGAAGTATGTGAACATTCATGTTAATATATTATTATTCCAAAACTGGTCAAATTTATGTTGGATAGAAGTGCAATCGATAAGATATATATTTCAGTGTTGTATGTATATAAAGCAACAAGCTATCTAATTTAAACAAAATGAGATGCTTGTAAATAACAACGGCACCTTGAATTATTATCTTTTACACCACAACAACGTCAATCAGTAATTTTCCGTGTAGTTCATCTCTGTTTACCTAAACACAAAATGGTATCTAGTTTATTATTGCAATAAGTAGTTTAATTAGTGCAAAGAAAGCAATTCCTCTCAATTTTTTGAAACAATCTCGCTCTCATTTCTTCTAAACCACATCTTTTAATCTCCAAATCTCACGTACGTACGCAGAAACAAATGCACCAAACAACACTCAAACTCTCCCATTTGATATAGTCTTATCTTTTGAAACAATATGTTGTAGATCTACTCATAAATCATTGTAACCTAACATATTAGAAAGTAAAGAGAATCGCGTAGATAGCTTCCGAGTGGCCACTTGAATGATTTCATTTACGCTCCAAAGTTGGGCATTCTCTTCCTTCAGCGGTGCATATAACAGGATGATAACAAATTATGAATAGAAATAATAACTTGTGAAAAAAAGGAGACGTGAAGAAGAAAACAAAGCCTTGTATGCAATCTTAGGTTGTGGCGTTACCGTGGCTTCACTTTCAGGTTCCTTGTTCTGACTGGTGGTCTTGCTGGACTCTTCATACACCAGCTGCCTCTACGGCCATACCGTGAGGGAGGTCACTCTGCATATCATGAGGGAACCTGTTGAACACCTTACCTCTAGGCTTGTAAGATGATCATCCTCTTCCCTCGGCAGTCCCACCAACACACCTTCCAGCCCTGCCCCCGAGGAGTCGCATTGCCAATTTGACTGTGCAGAAGATACGAAAACATCTGTCAAACAATAATAAGCATGCCATTACAGCAGGCAACATGGATCAGAGTTCAGTTAGGCAACATTGAGATGATAAGATTCATGTTGCTGATGGGAATACAAACATTGAGATGACAAAATACATGGTGCCATATTTCACATGAAAAAAAATCACATGCATCTCCTGTCTGAAGAAACAGCAAGGATTCTAATACATCCTAGAAGACTAATTTGCAAGGTGTCATCACTTTGATTGCCATGATATGAGCATTGCTTTTAAAATCAGATAAATAAGAACCTTACAAAATTACATATTTTATTTTTGATGGGTGGGAAGAAAACTCAGTAACCCTGTGGCTTCTTACATATAAGGTTTGATATAGTAGTTGGTAATGCCCACCTGACACATTTAGCCTACTGTTATGCGTAATGAAAACTTGAGAACTTTCACCAAAAATATCCTAGGTGGATGGGAGTTGAATTGAGTTCATTCGGTATATAGAATTATCAATTTAGTGAGAGAATACAAACATATACATAGCACACCACTACACTACTGAAGTATGAACATGAAGGTAAAAATCAAACCTGAAGTGCAGCTTCTTGTGAACACTGTATTTGATAACAATAAGTGCACGTTGAAATTATGTGGTTCTGAAATTGAAAGTGTTAGCACCCAACTGCAATACGCAGGAACCACTATTCATGCCAAAAATGGAAGAGTGGGTACCAACTGAGCGGGACGTTAACGCCGAGGTGGTAGCATCAGATGAGCTAGTGAATGCCGTTTTGATGGTGCTACTCGAGCCTTGAGGTCAGTTGTGGCGTCGAGGGCGGAAGAGGAGAAGCGGGGATATTGGATTACCCAACGGCGACCATGACCCCACTGCCACACCTCCAACATCCTGTGCCAGGCCGCAGCCCCTCGGATGTAGTCCGATCTAATCAGATGTACTGCACTAGGTATATGCTCGTCAAATTTGTTAGATCTAGCCTGTTTCTCGTGACCAAAGTGAAGTTCAGATAAACTCATACAAGTGTATGTCATTCTCACTGCATTTCTCAGCGTCAGTTAAGTCCGGCTTTGCTGCCTTCGCAACTGATGGAACAATGGAGTACAAATTGGGGGAGAGATTTGTATAGGATCTCTCCATTAGGTAGGATCACAGGATCAACCCAGAAAAAGCATACTTTGAACAGGCGAAAAAATCTGAAAATAATAAACAGCATGCATATAGGTTGTATCTACAACTCCAAGAAATTTCAGCCTAAAATCTGATCTACACTTGGAGAAACAAAAAAGACAAATTCTATTGTGAATACTCGTCAGATCTGGTTGAGTAGTATTTCACACTATTCACACTCAGATTTATCTTTTTTGTCTCTCCAAATGTATGTCGAATTTGAAGTTGCAAATTTTTGGCGTTGCATATATAACATAGATGTGTGTTGTGATTTTTTTTCAGATTTTTTCAACATGTTTTGTCTTTGCAAAAAAATTGATCTCATAGATCCTATCTAAGATCTGATCCTACCCAAGTCTTCCCCTACAAATTGGCAGAGGCGACATGGCTTGCCGAAAAAGAATCCATATAAGAGCATGACATGATATAAAATAAAACACAACATCTCAAGTAAAAAATTACTGTGGGAATGAAGATGAAGATGTCAAAGGCTAAGGAGAATTCTCATTATTTAGTAAAGCACCCCGCTTTCAAGATATCATAGTTGCAAGAAAATTAACACTAACATGATGTTGTGAACGAGTGCAGAAAATGAGCAATTGAGCACCATTAAGCCCAAGAAAATGGATAGCGCCTCAAACTTAAGTTAGAACAGCTCTGCAACACCAATTGTCCATATATTTAGATATTTTTTTGCTGTTCTGAGCTCCCAAGCCCATTGTTTGAGCAAGGCCCAAAACATATATATTGAATTCCTTATCATAACGCAAGAAGAAAATCATGCATATTTGGAGCAGACTTACCTATCAAATGCCGCAGAAACAAATAATTGATCATTAGCAAAAAAAATCAGATGTGAGTCGCTCCAACTGCACTCCACGCAGGAATCAATCAGTGAAAAATCAGATGCATTGTGGAAATATGGCACGGCACAGGACATGATATGCTTATAGCAGGATGTCCTATCAATTCCATTATGTGCCTATGAATTGTACAGATATAGCATGGCAAGGGAACATTCACAAACAGAGAAACCACATCAGACGCATGAACTGGGCATGGTGTTTAAATTAATGGTGACAAGTTGGGGAAAAAGTAAGTAGTAAACATTAAAATGAGCAACTAATCTGCATGTCAGCAACACGGAAAGAATTCAGATTTGTTTTTAGATGGAAGAACGACGGCATGTTGTTCACCTCTGTAGGAGGGGTAGGAGATTTCCATCGGGTCCTCCTTTACTCATTCGCTTGAAGACAGCCACTCCGCACCCTTCTGCCATTTCGCCACCTCCAAGAACCAGGACACCACAGGAGGATCCGACGGAGAGCTGGCCAGGAGGGAGTGGGAACGGACGACCTTGTGCTGTTACGCCCAGCCGTTGTGCACAACGGTGTTGCGCCCTCTCTCCTGGACCAGTACGCTGCTGCAAGCCAAGGGCGGAGCAGTAGCAGTACGGCGTGACGGCGTCGAGTGGGATCGCCACAATACCGAGAAGATGAGAAAAAGAGGATTGAGGTGGAGGGCAAAGGAACTTGGGGCGGCGTGCTCTCACCAAGGCCACCGCCATAGAGCGATGCACCCATCTCCATCTCCACTCCGTCCCTCTGCCCATGTCGATAGCCTCAACCGCGGAGCAACGTTGCCGACTCGCCCCTTCCTCTGCTCAGCCAGGCGGCCGGCGGCCTGCCGACGACTGTGTGGATCTGAGGGAGGAGGCCGGCGAACTGGAGGTCCTCCGATCTCCGCAGGACTTGGAAGCGGGGGGAGGCGGAGGGTGATCGGCGGCTCGGCTCGGGTCGGCGGCAGAGGGTGCAAGCGGGAGGAGGATGACGAGCTCTGGGGCCAGGGTTTCACTGCTGGGTTCAGGTTCCATTATGACGAGGTAGCTGGGCTTTGGTCCAGTTTAGCCCATGCGGAACGAAGGAATGGTCGACGAAACGAACGACCAAAGGTTTGACGTACCGTTTGGATGGGGAGAATAGGGATTAGCTTTGTTCTTTTTAAGTAGTGTAGATAGATGTAGATTAGGCCATCTCCAGCGGGCAGGGACGAAGCCTAGGAAAAATGTTAATGGGGTCATGTCTATATTCTCAGGTCATGTTCTATAAATAATCATTAGCTATTGCTAATTAGCGAAGTCTTTTGTGTTTTCTATGGGTGTCAGCTGACACCAGCCCCTATGAAGCATCTACGTCCCTGCCAGCGGGCCGATGCATTTCGGACGGCCGACGCATTTCGGATGGTCAAAAAGTCCACGAGCTGCGGCGATTTACACAAAAATAACCCTTTTCTGAAACTATAGTACAGACTGACCCTCCGGGTAAACTATTTCACTCATCTAACCTTTTCGTGTGGCGCCCCTCCCATGGGCGCCACACCTGACCGAGTGGCGCCCGTGCGCCTGGCGCCACACACTTATCCGACGTGGCGCCCTCGACGCTGAGGTGTGCTCGAAACTGACGTGGCAGGATGTGTGGCGCCGCCCACATCGGCGCCACACTTTGAAAGTGTGGCGCCCGTGGCAAGGGCGCCACACATCCACTTATGATTGCACAAAACATACTGTAAGACAATTCTCTAGGGACTTAGCCGTTTTGGCGACCCTGTTTGTGTGGCGCCGACGCCAAGGGCGCCAGACTTCACTATGTGGCGCCAATGTCACGGGCGCCACACAAAGGATGTTTTCGTTGGCATGTGTGGCGTCGTAGCCATGTGCGCCACACAGTGCAGTGTGGCGCCGCTCTCATGGGCGCCACATATTGACTTGTGCTAAAACATGAAAAATTCTATCATATTCCAACAGTTTTGAACACAACATTGCACAGAACATGTAGGACACAGCATAGTGGTTCAAATAACACATAAGGTTCGACGACATCAAGGTTCCAATTACAATAAGGTTCAACGACATGAAGGTTCGAGAAGATCAAGGTTCACACAACATCATGGTTCGACAACATAAAGGTTCGACAACAAGAACATAGCCAAAGGGACATCACTGCGTGGCAAAGGCTCCCTCCCCCCTCGCCTTCTTCTTCTTAGATTCTTCAGCCAATTCTTCCTTCTCTCTTATGTCACGAGCCAACTGAACCACCGAGTCGAAGAAATGGTGGTGCTCCTCCGTCTTTGCAGCTTCCGCTTGAGCTCTTTCCTCCTTGATGCGTTCAGCCTCCCTAGCCACCTCCTCTAGGTGCACCCTATTGGCCCTCTCCCTCGCTATTTGAGCAAGTTGCCAGTTCTTCTGGAATTTTTCCCTCCATAAACGGTCCCGTTCGGCCTTGATCTTCTCATTCCTCTTCTTCTCGTGCCATATGTATTCCTGATACTCCCTTTGCATACGGGCACGCTCGGCCATCTTATTGTCTTCCTCCTCCTTCTTCTTCCTCTCAAGTTCTTCATTGTCCCTCTTCCGCACTGTCCTCACAGCCTCCTCCCAAACGGACTCGTCCTTCTCATTGCCCTCCCACGCCCCCTTCCCCTTGGTGGGTTGAGTTGTCATACCTGAAAACAAAATTTAAAAACCAAAGTTAGTCATGGAAATAGAAAGTACAATACAATTAATATATTGGAGACACATACGGATAAGGCCCCACTAGGTATCCTAGCATACTAGTAGCCCGACGTCCACCATGGAGACCTCTACTAAGCCCTACATGAATCCTTGGTTGCCTTGGAGCTTGTCGCCATTGTGATTGATGGCTTGGGGCTTGTTGCCTTGGAGCTTGTTGCGAACGAGCTTGTTGCGAAGGAGTTTGTTGGCTTGGACCTTGTTGGCTTGGAGCTTGTTGCCTTGGAGCTTGTTACCGTGGGGTTTGTTGGCTTGGAGCTTGTTGGCTTGGAGTTTGTTGGCTTGGGGTTTGTTGGCTTGGGGTTTGTTGACTTGGAGGTTGTTTGAACCTTGTTGGCTACTTGACGCTTGGCTTGTGCTAGCATCATTGCCCTTTGATTTTTTGCCGGATGTACATTTCCTTTTATTGTGCCCCTTACTATTGCATGATCCTCTCTTGAACGGGGGAGGAGGGACGGTTAAGGTCAAGCTCGATACAAGCATCAACCGTCTTGGTTGCAAACAACTCCAAAGCCTTGTCTTGTGACCCGGCCACCGTCTCCTTGTAAACGGACCAACGTTGCTCGGAGTTGATACGCATTGTCTTCCAACGGGTGTGCATTCCAAACCCCACATTGTGTCTTCCCTCTAGCTCAACACCATTATTTGGCTCATTCCAATTTAACTCAACCCTCACTTGTGCTACCACCTCCGCAAAGCTAGGGCTAAGGTCAAACACCAAGTCAACCTCTTCCGGGTCCGGCTCTATGTTTCCCTTCAAGAAAGCATCCTTGTTCACATGATGAATATGAACAATTCTTTCCATCCCCCTAGCATAATGGGAACAACACATACACACATGTGTTCATTAGTTACCATAATCATCGTAATCTACCCATACAAACTAGCGCACTACCATTTCTCCTACTTCAACAAACCTAACATCCAACCAAATCCACATCCACCCTCAAATCAACAAAATCCACATCTAGGGTTTCACATGTAGATTCAACCAAATACACAAAATCAATGGATGAAAAGGAGCGAACGGAGAAGATTACCTCAAGGAACGGGTTGGGAACGATCTCCACGGGCAGATCTGACGATATCCAAGAGATTTGAGTTGGGATTTGAGGGGGGGGGGGAGAGAGAACCGGGCGCCTTCTTCGGGGAAGAAGAAACAGAGAGAGGAGAATGGCTGGGTCGGGCTGGGTGGGCTCGCGTGGCCACACATAAGTGGATGTGTGGCGCCCTTGCCACGGGCACCACACTTTCAAAGTGTGGCGCCGATGTGGGCGGCGCCACACATCCTGCCACGTCAGTTTCGAGCACACCTCGGCGTCGAGGTCGCCACGTCGGATGGGTGTGTGGAACCGGGCGCACGGGCGCCACTCGGTGAGATGTGGCGCCCATGGGAGGGGCGCCACACAAAAGGGCTAGATGAGTGAAATAGTTTGCCCGGAGGGTCAGTCTGTGCTATAGTTTCATAAAAGGGTTATTTTTGTGTAAATCGCCACGAGCTGCCGTTTGCATCGGCCCGCGGACCTGAAAATAGGCGTGCGTCCGCTTGCATCGGGGGTGGCTCTAGCGGGTCCAGTGCGGGCCAGTTTAGTTTCAGAAAATTTGGAAAAGAGGTTGTAGCCTTAAATTAGCTTAAATTTGCACCAAATTATAGTCTCAAATTACGTCAAATTGAGGTCCGAAATAAGTTCATCATACTTTGCACATGGTACGGCGCAAAGTGGAGTCCAAAAGGGGCACAACAAGGCCTGAACAACATATGAAATTCAAAAGGAAGCCATGGTGCTAGACATTGGCGACGGTCTCGCTCACGGATTTCTGCGCGCCTCTTCATGAACCAGGGCCCTGGTGTCGTCGTCGATGCTGCTCAAGTAGGCTAGCATGATCCTTGTGTCCTCTGCACGGGTCTCGGCGTCGGCATCCATCCTCCTGGCCTCGGCGTCCATCTTTCTGGCCTCGGCTGCACGCAATTTGGCCTCGGCGTCGGCCTTTTTAGTCTCGACGCCATCCTTTGGACCTCAATGACCTCTTTAGTGAGGTTGAGGTAGATGGCAGCTACGGCCTCTTTCTCCACACGCTTCTTTTCGTCCCTAGCAGCCATGGCGGCATGATTCTCGGCCATCATCTTCTCCAAGCTCTAGGTGATTGGTGAACGCAATGTCCTGTGCCTCCCGGGCTAGATCGGCTTTGGTAGCCTTATGGCCTCGGGGACGAGGTGGAAGGGCATGACGGCCATGCTCATTATCTTCGCCGTCGATGTTAACCGTTGTCTCATTCTTCACAGCTTCATCGTAGGTCGCAAAGCTTATCTTCCACTTTTGCGCGTCCTTCAGCTTCTCCCAGCAATGGACCATATGGTAGCCCTTCTTATGCACTGCCATGAACCTCTCCAAGGTCCGGGATACCTGCAATCACGCCAAAGCCTCTAATGATGTACATAGAATGATGTAAATAGAATAGACTGATGATGGTTGTCTCTTCTTTACCATTGAAATCATGCCAACCCGCTAACGGGGATGTTCACAACATGTTCGACGGTGGAGCAGAACTTGCTTATCTCTTGTTTGATGTAGTTCCATCTTTTTCTGATGGACTCTTCCGTGCGAGGGCTTGGCATCTCGTAGGGCTCGTTGAGCTTTCTCTCATTGTACTCATGCATGACCTTGGCCCAGTACACCTTGCCCTTTTGCTAGGCGCCATTGATACAGTCATGGCTTGTCGCCAGCCACGCGTCGCACAAACACTTGTCCTCGTCGTCGATGAATCCTTGTGTCCTGTGGCTCTCCCTCTTCTTCTTGCTAGCATTGTCCATGGTGAGGACAGACCTTGTTGGCGCGTCCTCATAGTCGTTGACGCACATGGGTGTTGGCTGCGTGGGCTGGGTGGAGAACAGTCGTGCGCCATCGATGTCCTCCGCATCTTGCGTCGGTGCCCACTCATCATGCGGCCCTGTCCCGGCCCCGGCGTTGCCAACGAAGCCGCCACCGTAGATCATAGCCTCAATGTCTTTGTCATGCCAGTCCTTCCAATAGGCCTACGAATCACCGGACGTCAGACACTTGACACACGACAGTCGCACATAATGAGAGAGCTCAAGTACTGGGCTGTCCATCATCGGGGCACATGGTGCCATTTCGTCAAACAGGATGTGGGGCACCGCCATGCTCTCCTCCGGCAGCTGACGCGTCTTGTGTGTCGCGCCCGGGCACGAGTCACCGCTTATCGGCGTCCGGTTGAGGTCGGGAATCGGCGCCCCGTTGAACTGCACCGACGCCACGCCGGAGGCGAACCGCGACGCCGCGTGGACCTGCGAGGGAGCGGGAGTTCCAGGATGCGGCTGCGAACTTACCGAGCTCACCGACGAGGCCGGAGAAGCGACGCCGGCGACCCCCTCTCGCTTGACGAGCATGTAGGCCTCTGCTAAGCTTGGATGGAGGCCTATTTGTGCGGCGCCGACTTTCAGCTGCATCTGCCACGCCTGCTGGCTGGCCTCCAGGGCGGCCGCTGCTGCATTCATGTCCTTCAGGTTCTTGCGCCGGCCGCGACACTTCGCGGCCTCGACGCCTTTCTCCTACTTGGACAGCACCTTCTTTGCCGCCTTCGGCTTAGCGTCCCGGCCGCAGGTGGCGGCCCGCTTTGCTTCCGCCGGAGCTGCGGCCTCCATTGTGGCTATGGTCGTGGCTATGGGGGAGTGTGGGGCGACGGCGGGTGCAAGGGTTACCTCGGAATCCATGGTGGTGGCTGCGGCAGCGAGGACGTCCATCGCTTCTGGACTGCTGGCGCCATTCTACTTTGATTTTTCGCCCGGGGAATGGCCACTGGCGGGAATGTTATCGGCCTCCCTGCCACTGACGCACGGGTCCACGTAAGTTTCGGCGGACACTCGGCGCGACCGTGGAGCGCCCGCGGAAGCGCAAACCTGGTGCATATTTGGGCCAGGTTTGCATCGCCGCGGACGGGCCGGTCACTTTGCGTCGCCCTGCTGGAGGAGGACCCAGACGCATTTTCGGTCACGGCGCGGAGGCTCACCCCATTGGAGATGCCCTTACAAACCAAGATAGAAGCCAGAGAGGACTACCAGTGCAAAAAGCACAAACTTTTCAAACTAAAAAAGCTTTCTGACGAGAAAAACAAACAGTGCAAACCTTAAAGGCAAAAACATTTAAGGAACCTTCCGTGTATAGAACAAAAGCATTTCTCATAGTTGCGAAAATGCATCGTTGTTAGGAATATGGCACTGACCGTACATGTTCCATATTCCTACTGTTTTTGCAGCTCACTAAAATGTTGGTAATGTGGTTTTTATCGAAGGCCCATTGCAATATGTTTCAGTTAGTTCTACCCATTGCATTTCTTTAATGAAACATGACAGGATGGAAACTGTCAAGCATAAGGAAATCACCCACTAGCCATGCTCAAGGGTGCATTACAATTGTTATATAGCGGTTCAACACCTAGGGGATACATGGGAAAGAGCAAATGTATAAAGAGGGATCATCCCAGGATGAGTTCAACGAGGGGTCTCGGTCCAGACTTGATCATTCTTCTTACTACCCTTTTATCCTTGTCGCTCCAGCACCCGCATTCTTGCTGCATGTCCCAATCCCAGAGTCCATTGTATCGGACATGGCTATCTTTGAGCAGAACAAGGCGTTGCAAGGCGGTGCACGCGCTCACGAGATACTTGAGAAACTCCATGTGGCGCTGCTGCGTGAATCCAATCATGATCAGCTCCTTCATGTTAGGGTGGCAGTGCGCCAGGTCCTCCCGTGTCCACATTATCCCGTGTGCCTCTGGCTCTATCTCCGAGTGAGCCACATGGATGTGTAGGACCTCGAGCGATGGCGCGGCCATCAGGATAGTACGAGGCCATGAGACGTCCCAGTTGGAAGGCAGGTCGGCGACAAGGAGCCTCTTCAGCGCGAGCAATGGCCTGTCCAGACACTCGGCCTGAACCCACCTCCTGGGTCCGGTGAACCGGATGACGAGGTTCTCCATGGTCGATGGGGACGTCCCAAGGAACTGCTCGAGCTCAGTGTGCGGCGGCGGCGAATCTACAAATTCCTGCTCTACGAAGAAGGTGAGGTTGGTGTGCGTGAGGCACGGGACGGAGCCGAACACGAGCTCCACGGTGTCGGTTAGGCACGCCAGGCGGGCGAGCATCGGGAGGTTGCGCAGCTCGATCACCAGGAAGGAGCACGCCTCCACGACGAGCTCTCTGATCTCTGAGCACGGGGCGTCCACCACCAGCCAGTCCTCCAGGCAGCCGCAGAACGTGAGGTGCAGCACCTGCAGCCGCGTGCACTGGCTGAACACCCTCTCGTACACGTCGACGGGCGTGGAAGCGGCCATGTCTTGCAAAACCAGCGTGGTGAGCGCGTCGTAGCGCTGCAGCTGCGGCGGCACCATGCAGTTGCCCAGCGTCAGGCTGCGCACGCGCGACCTGTGTCCGTCCTCCTTGAGGCGCAGGGTGTAGGCCGGCGGCGCGTCTTCATCGCAGGTGTAGGCTGGCCTCACAACGACCTCCACTTCTTCCACTCCCCATGCCCCGACCGCGGTGGCGATCAGCCGGTCCACGACGCCAACGTCGCGCGCCTCGAAAAACTCGAGACGGAGGGTCTTGGCGCTCCGGTGCGCGCGGCCACCGTCCGCTTCCAAGAAGCCAGTGATGCCGTCGACGAACGCCTTCATGGTACCGAGCTCGCAGCTCGCCACCAGGCCGTCGAGCATCCTGCCGACATGCTCGTCGCGCGGCAGGTTGCGCGCGCGGAGTGCGACGGTCCGTTCGTACTCCGGCGCGAGTACGTCGCGCACCCTGAAGTCGAACGCCGGGAGCTCGCGCGGGATGCGCGCCCAGCGCCTGGCGAGGACGGCGGTCGAGAGCGCGGCGCGGGTGCCCAGCTTGCTCAGTATGAGGCGGATCAGCTCTTCCGGCAGCGCGCTGAGGCGGTCCGCCTCTTCGCCGGCCGTGCGTGGGCGCACGCGACGCAACGTCGGCATGGCAGCAGACTTGATCGATGGAGTCGATTTTTTGTTCAGGTAAAGCGAGAGGAGGTGTTAATATAGGCAGCAGGGTCCAAGCTGCAGTTCGATTCGGACATGAACAAAGGTCGGTGTGTGATCGGATTTGACTCCCGATTCCCCAAGGCAACGTTCAGTGTTGCAGTCCGAGAGTGCTTAATTTAGACGCGTTTGACAACCCAAATTAATGTGTATATCATGTTTCGACGTGTTTGACGACCCACACTCGTGTGTTCCGATCCACATACTTTGTAGCTTGTGCCTTGATTCTCATTTGCAATTTAGCCTGCTCAGATTTGTTCAAAAGCAAGCCCAAGTAGATTACATAGAAGATGACAAGTCCAATTTTCCAAGGGGCAATCTGTGGCGTTTCAAACAAAATTTGAACACATCCAATATGCCTGCACAAATACATCCAATATGCCTGCACAAATACATCCAATATGCCTGCACAAAATTTGAACACATCCGATATGTATTTCGCCTAGTTTTTCCTTTACATTATTGGTTACAGACTCTTTGAACAGCTGTGTGCATCCTGGTTATGCAGAGGCTGGATGTAATTGCTTTCCAAAAGTAATAAAGCATCCTTTATCGAAAAAAATGCCTGCACAAATACATCCGATACTTGACACAGCCAGCATCTACAGTTTAGGGCTCACATTGCTTCCGAGTTCAAATTTTAGCTGATGTCACATAGCCAAGGTTTTTGTACGTTCTTTTGAGATAAATCAATTTTTTTCCTAAACATAGACAAAATGCGGACAAATATTTATTGTGTTCTGTGAATAAAATGCGTCTTCTGTAGTTTCGTGTTTATATACATAGAAAAATTGATTTTTCAGAGTTGTGATCTATCACAGAACACATTTCGGGGGAGAAGTGAAGGACACATAATTACAGTAGCTTTGGCGGTGGAGTCCCTGAGAAATCTGGCTGGCTATATGAGAGCTTTTGGATCCAGTTCGCAAGCCTGTTCTTGTTTTGGTCCTGAGCTTCCTGGAGGATCTTGTCAAGTGTTCCATCTCTATCAAGAACCTTCTTGAGATTTTCAAGCGTTTTAACTATTTGGCTAAACTCAGGCCTCTTGTCTGGTTGAACGGACCAGCATTGCTCCATCAATTGTTGTACTGGTGTCGGGCAGTTCGAAGGAACAACTGGTCTCAAGTTCTGAAATGGGAAATTATGCGTGTCAATTTAATTAGCAAACAGTTCACTGCCCGTAAGGAAAGCACAGGTATATATACTAACTAAAAGTTAGGCATCAGTTCATGTCCAAATTGGCAAAATGTGTAATTCTCGAGAAAAAATCTTCACTAGAAACGAAAGCAAATTGCGAAGTCCTGGATTACTAAAGATAAGGAACTAACAAGTGCCAAATACCTTATTAACAACCGCGAAAGCTGCTTGGAGCGGGGTCATCTCTTCATAAGGCATTGAACCACTAACCAATTCCCACAAGACAAGGCCAAAACTATAAACATCAACTTTCCGACAATACGGCTTCCGCTTACACATTTCCGGCGCCATCCATCTATATGTACCTGGGTCATCTTCCAATGTATTGCAGTATACGTCTTCAAAAGCTACTCCAAAATCAACAACCTTTGCGCAACAGTCTCCATCAAATAGAATGTTCTCAGGTTTCACATCACGGTGGATTACTCCTTGCGAATGAACATATTCCAAGCCATATGCAATGTCCAAGGCAATGGAGATAATCTTCTCCAGCGGAAGTTGTTTGCACTCCTGCTTGCGCAAAAAAGACCTCAAAGAGCCTCCAGACAGGAACTCGGTGATGACACAAAAGACAGGCGGACAGCTACATGCTCCAACCAGCTAAACAAAATATTGAGAATGGATTAGAAAAGAATCGTTGTTACTGTCTAAGATGATATCTAGAGAACCAACATAATGAAATATTGCTACAGCATGATTATATTGACTTTATTCCGTTAAATCAGATGATATCTAGAGAAACAATGCTGTCCAGAAAAATACAAAGAAACAGTGGCAAGATACAGCTGTGGCATATTAATTAATCGTCCCACTGCTGCATACAACTATTAACATTGAACCAACATTGAGAATGGATTAAAAATAGAACTTTGTTACACTAATATATGATAGCTGGAGAACCAACATGATGAATGTTTTTACAGTATGATGATATAGCCTTTACTACGTTAATCAGATGATATCTAAAGAAACAACGCTGTTTCAAAAATATAAGAAACAGTGTCGTTCAAAAATGTAAGAAACAATGTTATAATTATAACACTGGTGAGGGTATTCTAATACCAAGCCAATAAATTTGCATTTTCTTATTATTTTTGTGAAATAAATCCAACGGTACATGCTGATTAATCATTCCACCGCCATGCGATTTTGACAACTATAACAACATGGATTAAGTGGATGGGTTCAGGAGTAGTTAGATAATCATTTCAAAGTCAAACATATGGATTAGTATACTAATAATCTTGTGTGCATGTCATATCCAGGGGATTTTTTTTCATCTTTTTAGTGGCAGGGGAAGATACTTGGCATTGCAGTTAGCATATTCCTCGAATATGTCTTTTGATGAAAATACCCTGGACCTACTAGCAGAAGGGCCATGCTTGCAGAAAAACGAGAAATACATGATGTTGACAACTATGACAGCATTGACTAAACTCATGGGTACGGGAATAGTCAGATAGTTATGTCAAAGCTAAACACATTGACTAGTATATTAGTTGTGTACTTGCCATCTCCAGGGGAATATATTTCTTCTTTTAGACTTATAGTGGCAGGGGGGACTATACTTGTAATTGCAGTGAGCATATTCCTTGTATATGTGTTTAGGGGGGAATACCCTGAATCTACTGCAGCAGAATCGTGCTTGCGGAAAAACAACAAATATGGAAGGGTGAAGTTAAGGCTCATGATGTTGCTACACATTTGGGTAATGTCCCAAAGGACGATGTGCCTGTTAATTACGAATACATGGAAAGATAAAACACAATTGGATGGTTATCTAAGCAAGAAACAAATGCTAACTCATTCGCAGTAAATGGCTAGAGAGCACCAGAAGAAAACTATATGGAAATGAGTGCAGATACCTTAATGACATTACGGTGATTGAGCCGAGCCAGAATGGTGACTTCGACAGTGAACTGCTTCTTGAGGCGAGCGGTCAATTCCTCATCTTCATCATCATCAGGCAGCCTGATAAACTTGACCGCAACAGGCTCCTCCTTGTAGATTCCGTGGAACAAACGGCTATAAGCCCCTGCCGCAAACTTATGGCCGATGAGCAGCTGCGAGCGGTCGACCGTCCACTTCTCAAGTATCTCTAACGCAGCAACCTTAGCCACCCTGGCATCGGAGTTCCTCGGCCAGGAGGAGGCCCTCTTGGTGACCAGCTTGCCTGCCACCCTCGTGGAGGAGAAGGCGAAAGGCGGGCTATCATCGAGGAACCGCGCGGAGCTAGACTTCCTGGGCCGCTGCGGGGAGGAGAACCTCTTGCTGGCGGCTTTGGCCTCCCTGAAGACGTCGGAGATGACGCGCGTCGGGATAGGCGACTTGGACCTCTTCTTGGGCTTCGTCGATCCGTCTCCGGCGACCCTGAGAGACACACTGCGTGCATCCGGATTGCCGGATAGCGTCGCGTCGTTCGCAGAGAAAGGAGATGGGCTAGAGCACACCCTCTGCAGCCTCAGGCTCTGCTCCTCGGAGTGGAAGGAGAACTCGATCGTGTCCGGGCTCCCATGGCTCTTGGGACTCTGAACAACATGCCGCGGAGGGATGTGCAGGGGCTCGACGCCTAGGATGGTTCCCTTGTGTCCCACCTCCCCACCTTGCTTCATCGCTGGCGCTTCTTTCAGCAGACCATCGCTAATAGCAGCATGCTGCTGCTTGAGCTGACCAACTGAAGACGCAGCGGCGAGCGAAGAAGCTGCTGCTGCCGGCTTCGCCCTCGGGATGGACGGCCTGGTCGGCGAGGCCGGGACGGCGGCTTTGGCCCTGGGCTGCTGCAGGCTCCGCGCGGGAGCCCTGAGCTCCGAGTAGTCGAACCCTGCCTGCTGCTGCTGCTTTGGGTCGGTGGCGCGGCGGCGGTAGAACTGCTCGTCGAAGGAGAGCCTGCCGGAGATGGAGCTGGACCTGACGACGGAGTGCGTGAACCTGGTGCGGCGCACCCACGAGTACTCGTCGTCGTCCATCCCCTCGCCTCCCTCCGCAGAAACACAGATCCGTGTACACAGAAGGCCCGGCAACAAGGAGCTGGATCAGAGAGGACTGAGATTGAGAACCTGGCGTCAGAACAGGATCCGCATTTGACGACGATCCCTCCCCGCGGGAGTCGGGACCCCCGAACGGCTGCCCGGCTGCGCTCCGCTTTGCCGCGCCATTCCGGCCAGATTCAGTCGCCCTCCTCCGCCGCCTTGAACCTGAGTCAATCTGCTGGAAATAAAAACGCACGGGAATGATGATCAGATGGGCACAACCAAACTTTTAAAATCGTTTCGCGTTAAGAACCTACCACCGGATTGCCAGAATCTACCGACCAAGCAAGAAAAGGCGGGCAAATCGGTGGGAGCCAAGCCGCCGGTTCGGGAATGGAAAAGGCAGTGGCCAAACATTGGGCCGTACATGTCTCGGCTAATGGGGAGGGAGGGCGCGGCCGGCGGAGACCGCCGCACCGAACGGGAAAGCGAGGGGCGTCGCGTCGCCCGCAAGCAGACGCCAGTAGACGGTAGTATTGTTATCTTTCTTGTGGATTCCGCCGGGATTCGAAGCTCGTTCGTCCCGAGCAAAGCAGCTACGATGACGGTAGACTGACGGCACGAAAAGGAGAACCGCATCGGAATCAAACCGAATCGAATCTAAACGGGAAAAACTCCCGGTGGAGCAAGAACCACCATTGATTGGCGCAATAAACGGGCCGAATCTGGATCACGGGGAGCGGAATAACTGAACCGAAAGGAGGAGCGAAAAGTTGGGGAAAGAATGTAATGGTGGCACGCAAGCCCGTGCGCGCACGGGGAAGGCGACGCCCTCGTGCGCGCTCGTGGTGGGCGGAGTGGAATCCCGGGAGCTGGGAGACGGAGGCGGGAGGCGGGTGAGATAGCTTACCGAATCGAATGGAGAGGAGGGAAGGAGCTTGGTTACGCCTACGCCTTCGTCGTCGTCGCGGCAGCAGCAGAGGCAGAACGTCGTCGGTCTTCAGGATAGCTCCTGAAAACTGGAAGCTTCTTCCACTGGTACACCTTCGCTGTACGGTCGTCGTCGCTGGGGCAGCTGCCGTCGCCGGTCTTGGAGCTGAAGGCAGGCTCACGGGCAAGCTCGTGCGTGGAGGTAGTGCTACGGATATGGTATGGGGTTGGGCGTGGAGGCGGAAAAGTACGAGAGTACACTTGGAAAACTGTACGGCTGGTGCGCGCGCGTGGAGCCGTCGCTCGCCGGTGCGTGTCGCGTGTGGTCGTCTTCTTCTTCTACCGCTGCCCCCACAAGAAAATGCATTCTATTCACTCGATGACTCGCGCAATTATTTGTGTAGGGAAAATGGTGATGGCTTATCAGGGTTATTTGTCCTTGGAGCATCTCCACCAGCCCCCGCAACCTGCAAACTCGCGGATATAGGTCACAAAAAACGAGTTTTGTAGTCCCAAACTTCGTTGTGTAGAAAAAACGGCAAACGAAACTGTAACTCAAACCAACAAACAAAAAAAACTGTATTTTTTTGAGACAAGCTTTCTCGAGAGAAATTAAACGAGCGGAACAGAAATTTAACCCTATTGAATTCGCCGCCATGTTAAGGTGGCGACGGGGACGGGGATGAACGAGGATGACTCCACCGTCCCTGCCAATACCCGCTAGCCTATGGAGGGTGGCGTCCCCCGTCCCCACGAACGACGGGTACCCGACCCTCGTTGTGGATTCCATGTGGACCTTGATGGCGGGATCTGCAGGACAACGTCGGAGACACCACGAGCACCTTGAAAGCGAGGTGTTGCTGGAGGATGCCGGTGACGAGCTGATTCGTGCAGGCAGATGCAGGGGACAGCTTCGTCGAGCTCATGCAGCGCAGCTGTAGAAGGATTCCGACGACGAGCTCCTCCTTGTGTCGGTGCGTGGCCACCGCTCGTGTGATCCTGTGTGTTGTGGAGGAGAGGAAGGAGGTGCTTGCGGCCGTGGTCTCGTGGGGCTAGAGAGGGATCGGATACAAAAGATCGAGAATGTCCATTCGTTCTTCGCCACCTGATGAAGTTGGGAGCGATGAGGGGAACTGATTGGCGGCTCGTGGCCTTCATGGTATGGGAAGGTTATGTTAGGCTGACATGTGGGTTCTTCGGTATTGGGGGGGGTGGGGGGGCACCAGCTTACTGCATACCCGCTCCGCTGGCCCATGCCCCGTAGGGTAAACAGTCATCTTGGCCGCCATGGCGTCCTAATTACCACAATTCGACTCACCAGAACCTATAGTCGAGGTGGTGACGCGGGCGGCGGCTCACTACTCCTTGTCGGTGTCAAGGTCCATGAAGAGCTTGCCCTACTCTTGGACCACCAGGCGTCACCCCTCCGCCTTGTCGGAGTCATGGCGGCTGTTCTCAGACCCTAACGTGATAGCGGTGAGGAGGTGCATATCGTCGGTAAAGTTGCAAAAGAGCTCTTTTTTGCAGTGCGAGATCTGGGGCCTGCTAAGTTTCTCTTATCATTTTTGTGTGTAAGAGTTTAGGAACCACGCATTGTGGTGTCTTGTATTGATCTATATATAGGGGGAATACAAGACAGAGTCCTTGTCACATACGACATGGACACATACAGGATTACACATATACAACCGTATCTCTATACAAATACATATACGGTTTATATTCTAACACCCTCCCTCGGTCGAAAATGGGCGTCCTACGAATGTTGAGACTGTCCCGAAAATCCAAAAAGAGAGGAGATGGTAATCCTTTAGTGAAGATGTCCGCAAGCCGTGAAGAACTCGGCACATGAAGCACCCTAACATCGCCCGTGGTGACTCGATCCCGCACGAAATGAAGATCAATCTCCACATGCTTGGTGCGCCGATGGTGTATCGGATTCTCGTGTCATGTAGACCGAGCCGACATTATCACGGAACACAATCGTAGCACCCGAGACCGGCCGATGAAGCTCCCGAAGAAGCCGGCGAAGCCAACAAGTCTCCGCCACCACATTTGCAACCGCCCGTATTCAGCCTCAGCACTAGAACGGGACACTATGTGTTGTCGCTTGGCAGTACCATGACACTAGATTAGAGCCAAGGAAAACGCAGTAGCCGGAGGTAGATCGTCGAGTGTCGGGACATCCTGCCCAATCAGCATCCGAATAGGCCGTCGGTTTACTCGGAACTCCGGCGAAACAAGGTCGGTCCATAGTCCGTGGTGCCGCGGATGTAGCGAAGAACACGCTTGACAAGGAGCAAGTGATTTGCTCGAGGATCATGCATATGTAAACAGATTTGCTGCACCGCATAGGAGATGTCCGGCCGGGTAAACGTCAAGTATTGGAGACCTCCTGCAAGACTCCGATACTCGTAGGATCCGCCACCGGTTCACTCGGATTTGGCCGATAACTTGGAGGCGGTATCAACGGGTGTGGTGATGGATTTGCAATGCGACATGCCGGCACGCTCAAGAAGCTCTAACGCATACTTCTCTTGGGAGAGAAACAGGACAATCCTTGCTTGCGCTTGACGGAGACGCCGAGAAAGTAATGAAGATCTCCCATATCCGTCATACGAAACTCGACCGAAGCGAGACAATTAAGCTAGCCAGCGAGAGCCGAGGAGGAGGCCGTCAATACTATGTCGTCCACATAGAGCAAAAGATATGCCGTGTCCGGTCCACGCCGATAGATGAACAGAGCTACTGTCGGACTTGGAGCCAATGAACCCAAGAGATGTGATGTAGGTGGCAAACCGCCGAAACCACGCCCGAGGTGCTTGCTTTAAGCCGTATAAGGACTTGTTGAGACGACACACCTTGTCAGGGAAGTTGGGATCAACAAACCCTGACGGCTGACGAGCATAGACTGTTTCCACTAGAGTGCCATTGAGAAAAGCATTCTTGACATCGAGCTGATGTATGGGCCGGTTGCTAGACGGGGCAATAGACAACACCTGTACGGATGGTGGCTGGTTTCACAACCGGGCTGAAAGTTTCATCGAAGTCAATCCCTTCACGTTGGGTGAATCCTCGCAGAACCCAACGAGCTTTGTATCGATCCAAAGAACCATCGGACTTGAGCTTGTGACGATAGATCCACTTGCTCGTGACAATGTTTGCATTGCGAGGAGGATCAACAAGCTCCCAAGTATTGTTTGAGAGCGAGCACCGTACTCATCGATCATAGCCGAGCACCCGGTTTGGGTCCTTGAGCGCGAGCACGATATGTCTTCGGAATGGGAGATAAACCTTCGACGTGAAGATCAAAAATCTTCTTGGGCTGCACAACCCCCGACTTGGCGCGAGTGACCATGGTATGAGAGGGCGGTGGCGGTGGTGCACGCGGTCGTCGAACCGGTGCAGGTGCAGCAAGCCCGGGCGGCGAGGCTGCAGTGGAGGGCGCTGCCGCGGGAGAGAAGCCAGGCGCGGCAAGCGGCCAGGCAGCCGTAGGCGAGGCCAGGGCCGGTGATGGCGTAGCGAGCCTGCGTCGCCGCGGCGAGAAGCCGAGCGCGACAGGCTGCCGGTCGGCCAGACGGCCGATCCGGCGCGGGGGTGCCGCGGAGAGGCACGAGCTGGAGTGACCGTGGCGGGCACGGTATACGGTGTCGGCACCATCGTTTGCTCGGGGACCTGCAAAAACTCATAGGTATGCAAGGAAGGAGTGGACGATGGAGAGGACACGAGTGGTAGCGAAGGGAAAGCTCGTCTCATCGAAAACAACGTGACGAGATATGATGATCTTCCGGGTAGACCTGTCGAGGCAGCGATAGCCTAGATGATGCGACGGATATCCGAGAAACACACAAGGCACGGAGCGAGGGGCAAGTTTATGCGGTGCAACGGCTCGAGGTGTTGGGGTAACACGGACATCCGAAAACCCTAAGACCGAGCATAGGAGGGATCCTTACCAAGAAGGGCGCGGAAGGGGACGCGCCCCGCAATGGCTTTGGAGGGAAGCCGATTATGAAGAAGCACGGCCGTATGAAGAGCTTCGACCCGGAAGCGAGGTGGCATGCTAGCTTGTATTAGGAGAGTGCGTGTGATGTCGTTAAGAGTGCGAATAATCCTTTACGCTTTACCGTTTTGTTGAGATGTATATGGACATGAAAAGCGAAGTGCTATGCCATGTTTGTTGGCAAACGTGTGAAGGAGAGAATTATCGAACTCACGACCATTGTCGCATTGTATAGCTTGCAGGCGTGCTTGAAACCGGGTGTGAGCCAAGGCGAGCGGGGACGCTAAGTGAGAGAAAACTTCAGACTTTGCTCGTAGAGGATAGACCCGGGCATACCGAGTGAAATCATCAAGACAAACAAGGTAGTACTTAAACCCGTAAATACTCTCAACAGGAGACGTCCACAAATCACGGTGTATTATTTGAAAAGGGGCGACGGTTACACGATTGGTGGAGGAGAAAGGAAGACGAACATGACGACCTAACCGACGGGCATTGCACAAGCTAGTCTTATCTTTATTCTTTTCCCTAGGTATAACCGAAGAGCGAACTAAGGAGTCCATGACAGGCCGGCTCGGATGTCCGAGTCGACGGTGCCACAGATGCGGAATCGGCAACGAGGAAGGCGGTGGGTGGACTCGGTGGAAGAAGCTCGGACCGGGTAGAGAGCTCCGAAGCTATTGCATCCGAGAATCTCGGTCTCGGTACGCGGATCCTTCACGGAAAAACCAATGGGGTCAAATTCAACGGAGACATGATTATCGGTAGTGAATTGACGTACGGACGGAAGGTTTTTGACAATGTGAGGAGCTACTAAGACATTGCGAAGGTAAAGTGGGCGAGTGGATGATAGAAGGGGACGTGCGTGGCCGGTAGCGGTTATCGGAAGAGAGGAACCATTACCGACAATAACCGCACGAGAAGAAGGTGAAGGGGAGACACGGATGTGAGCATACCGGGGTCGGACGCGAAGTGGGAGGATGCGCCGGTATCCATCACCCATTCACGAGGAGGAGCTTGCGGTCCCATAGTCCGGGACCGATTGAGCAAAGCCTGTTGGTCCCGGGGAGGCCGTCGAGGTTGCCGGAGACGGAGGCACAGCGATGGGAGCGGTGTTGCCGTAGCCGTGGGGCAATGGTGGAGTGCCATAGCCGTAGGAGGGAACCGCACCATATGGGCTGTGCGCGTAGTAGGCATGAGAGGGCGGCGTGGGGCGGGGCACGTAGTGCTGCCGACCGAGCAAGCCGGCCTGGCCGTAGGGCCACACTCGAAAGGCGCCGTTCCGTGGAAGCCGCATTGGCGTCCACGATGGGGCGGCTGGGGCCGGGGCCGTGGCGGGCGCGACCTCTTTATCCTGCTTCTCCTTGTCCTGTTTCTTCTTCTTCTTCTTTCCCTTACCGTCACCCTTGCCAGGGTTGGGTTTTGGGTTGGGCGTGGCGGAGTAGAGAGCCGTGTCACCAGAGCGGGATCGACGGTTCTTCTTCTTCATGTCCTGAAGCTCAAGAAGAGATCGGCATTTGTCGAAGTTCATCCCGGGCATGAGGGAGATGAGATCGGCGGCCGAGTCGTATTGCTCGGGGAGGCCGTTGAGACACCTGGATGACGAGCTTGGCGTCGTCGGCCGGAGCGCCTAGATCGGTGAGGCCATCGAAAGGCTCTTGACCTTAGTCAAGTAGTCCTTCATCGTCGGCTCGCCCATGTCAAGCCCGTCGAGCTCGGTGGAGAGATGAAGGCGGCGGTTGATCTTGTGGTCGGTGAAGAGGCCGTTGATGCTGGTCCGCGAGCTCGACGGCTATAGGATCATCGCCCGGTTTCATGACCGCGTCGAGGAGGCCAAGGGAGACGGACCCATAGAGCCACGAGACGACCGTGGCGTCGAGCGCAGTCCACTCCGGCGTCGGATCGGACGGAGCGAGCCGCGTCGATGTGATCCAACGAGGCGTACTTGCGAAGGGCGGCGCGGAAGAACGTGCGCCATTGGCGGTGAACGCCGGTGTCGAGGGCGAGCTCGACGGGAACATGCCCCTTGATGGAGGAGAGGCCGACGGCTTGGGCGTGCAAGGAGGAGATGGAGAAGAGGCCCGCGCTAGAGTTCGCGGGGTTGGCGATGGCGAGCTTGCTTGTCGCCTCGCGTTCCTGCTTCTCCTTGAGCTCCCTCGCAGCGCGCTCGTCGTCGTCGCCCATGGGCGCCAAGAAGGGATCTAGGGTTTTGGAGGTGGGTGGCTCGCAGAGGTGGCGGCGGAAGAGGAGGGCGACGTGGTCCGGGTTAGGGTTTTGCGTCTGATACCATGTAAGAGTTTAGGAACCACGCATTGTGGTGTCTTGTATTGATCTATATATGGGGGAATACAAGACAGCGTCCTTGTCACATACGACATGGACACATACAGGATTACACATATACAACCGTATCTCTATACAAATACATATACGGTTTATATTCTAACATTGTGTAAAAAAAAAGTTTCTCTTATCAGAGCCGGGAGAGGCCCGCATGCAACACGAGTGAGCAGCTGAGCATGGTTGGGTTGGGTGGAGGACGACGTGGCGCGCGAGATAAGTAGTGATATTGTACATCCTGCGCGTCGCGTCGCCGTTGCTGTAACGTGGACGGCGGTCGGCGATGTGGCAAGGTGGGGTGGGTGTCTGATTGGCGTGGGGCCCGCTCCGGGGCGTGACCTCACCACGATTGCGGATTGCTTCTGTTTACCGTAGATCCGACCTACCGATATACGACGACTGAGACGAATTGCCCCGCCACCAACTACGGGTACGGGGCATCGGATTCCCCCGTGCCTCACGCGCCGCCCCGCACGATGGTCGACGGGGAGCGTGGAGTCGCGTGCGTTTGGTCGGCTCCGGTGAGCCTGGCAACTTCCAGCCGGCCGCCCCTCGTGGGCGGGCGCACGCGCCGCGCGGCGAGAAATGTGGCACGAATGGGCTGGCCCAGCGAGCCGACCCACTGCAGCGCGTGGGCTGCTACTTCACTGTGTCTGCCCGTACCAAGGCTGGCGTGTGGGCTTTACTCTGACCTGTGGTCCTCGTATTCTAGTAGGCCGCTACTGTATCGCTCGGGCTTTACACCAACCTGGTCGGCGCCAGGAGAGTTGCCGCACACCCCCATGCCATATATGGGCTCGGCCCACGATCGTGATTATCGGTTCAGCTTGGTTCCGGCTTTTCCGCGTTCGTCCTGGAGTTGCCCCGTTCCGCTAATGTCTACCACTGCTTTGTGCTATACGGATGAACTGATGCCGAAAGAAATGCGAAAAAGTTGTCGCTTTCCAAACTGACGGCAGATTAATGCAAGGTTTTTTCCGAAAAAAAAAGATGAACATGAAGGCAAAGTAGAAAAATATATACCCAAAAAGAACACACCGTTACATATTAAGACAAATGTTCATATCCATCTTGAAGCAACATTTTCATGATTTTAAAGGTTTTCTACCTTGCACATTTTAAAAACATGAACGTATTCTTGCCATGAATAGTTTCTACCTAAAATATTAAAAAATTATGAATGGATTTTTTCCATGAATGGTTTTCTACATTGAACATTTAAAAGGCATGAACGGATTCTTGGCTTCTTCTACCTTGAACAATTTTAAAAACATGAACGGGATTTTTGCCATGAATGGTTTCCTGCATATAACATTAAACAAACATGAAAGAATTTTTGTCAAGAATGGTTTCTAGCTTGAACATCAAAAAAAGCGTGAACAAATTTTTAATGTAATTTGAACATTAAAAAAGGCATGAAAAAATTGGGTACAATATTGTAATTCTGAAAATTAGCCAAGTCAGATGACTCAAGGCTGGCCAATTTGACGCCTTGTGATTTACTCCCTTCGTTCATTTTTATAAATCTTTTAGCTTTTTTAGATTCATTTATTTTTGTCCGTATCTAGTCAGTGTGCGGATTCGCTCATTTTGTGTTGTACCTATTCTACGCGACAAACTTTTGTCTCGATAATTGATCCAGCGAACCTGCTGTAACTATGTGTTAACATAATAACATGGATGGTTGGATGCCCAGTGTTGTACGAGAATTGGACAAGATTAGTCGTAGATACCCCAGCCGTTGAAGTTGAAGGGTAGTCCTTAACATTTGTGTGAACATGGATTTGGTCTGATCAAGTACGATGAAATACGTACGTGAACAAGTACCTGTGCATGCAGTGGCGGAGCTACGAAGAAAATTGTGGGCGGGCCAAGCTAGAAAAAAGCACATAAAATTTGTTCTCAAACATACCACTTTACTAAATATCATCAGTGCATAGGTTACAGATCAGCTAATACATACATATATAATATTATTACAAACAAAAGTAGCTATACCAAAAGATGCTATCTAAGAAGCTAGACTAGAGATGTTCTAAGCTAGACTAGAGATGTTCACGCCAGTGCAATTATACTAAAAGTCAGCTTTCCGATCTTTCTTTGCACTAAAATCTGCAATGACATCTTCATAGGTGTATGTCTCCAAAATATCACCCTCTATGTTGACTAACAGATATTGGCAAGAATATCGATTCTTCTCTGAGTTGCCTTCCCCATGATTGTTTAAATTTCTAAAACTGAAAATAAATTGAGAGAATAGCCATTACAATCTAGTCTAAAATACCAGTACATACTACAGAGAACAGACGTTGTTGCTAGCTAGGGATTTGGGGAAAAAGGAAAAGTACCACTACATAGAAATTGGGGAAAATCATTGGCTTGATTTGGACCTGGTGGCAGCGTCGGCGTGCGGCCGTCCCTGGCTGCGGGCGGGCGGCCGGGCCGTCCCTGGCTGCGGGCGGAGGTCCGGCGCTGCTCCTGCTGAGCCGCCCTGCTCCGCGCCCCCGCCTCCCCTCCTCCCCCGGTTTCCTCTTCTAATTTCTCCCGATGCAGAGGCCCTCCATTGTTACTGTCTTGAGTCAACGAGGAATCGAGGAACCAGAGACAGAGATGCTGCGATGGTGCGGTCGTTCTGGACTTTGTGGTGGTAAAGTGGTAATCTCCTGGGCTGCAGTTGGGCTCTACATCAGATGCATACAACCTGATTTTTTTTTGGCCAAAATCCTGGGCGGGCCGTGGCCCGGTTCGGCCCCTTCATAGATCCGCCAGTGCCTGCATGCATGCGTGTGAATACTCTATCCCGACCAACCTCAGTATACATGTATGCAGTTGGAGCGTAGTTTAAAAAATCAAGCCAGTGAGACCGTCGGTTTAGGTTTTTAGTGGTCGGACCACTGGTTCATTGGTTCACTATCTAGTTTTTTAAGATAAAAATTAATATACATTTACTTACAAATGTTGTACTAATTAAATAATCTTGTATGAAAAAATATTCAAACTTGCAATTGGGTATAATATTTTAGATAATGACATAGAAGAGTAGTCACCTAATGACCAACAACTTTCTAACTTGCCTCGTCCAAGATTCAGATGCTCCAGGAGCGCGGCTAAAGCGAGCAACAGTCAATTTTATGTACTTTGCCAGCCAATTATATGCATTTTGACAACTTACCGAGGTAGCATATATGCTGATATGCATCATTTTGCATGCAACGCAAAGGTGCAAGAAAGGCCCATTACATTGAATTTGCAGTGATACCGTGTAGCTCATAGTAAAACATACGAGTATCTCTACGTGACCATAAAATATTCACAGCGCATCTGGTCAGCGTAATATGACTCCACTCTTCATTTTCACGGTAGGTGCCGGGTTGGACCTCCTGTTAGCTGCTATCAATTTTTTACATACTCAGCTAGTCTAGGCGACTGGGCACGATTTTTTTCTTTCGGTGGTCCGTGAAAAAATTGGCCCAACAACCCAACTTAAGCCCACCAACGAGAAGACAAAGTCAAGAAATCAAGAGTGAGATGACTGTAGCCCGAAACAATTTTGCTGAGCTCTCTAAGCTAATTCTCATTAAACTGAGCTATAGGGAGATCCTTTTTCTTTCTTTCCAAATGGTGGCATATGCACCAACACTATGCACACAACCATATTTATATATTTATATCATTTAATTGAACCTTAGATTGACTAGAGAAACAAAAATTAAAAGGAAAAAAAAGAGGTATTCGTATTGCACAACTAGCACACCGGTCTCTAGTCAAACTCCTCTCTCGCCAAAACTATATCCGAATTGCAGGTCATTCTTATCACGTAATCATCAGGAAAAAAAGACTGTCATGGAGGACCTGACACCTGAGATTGATGTGTCCGTAGATGTCTTATCGCGTGGTCAGCCGCAATGTCTACAACATGCCTAAAACAGTGTCATCCGCCATCAGTTCGCGTGTCTACACTTCAACGACGATTAACCTGGTGTAGAGCCAGCTCCGCGTGTCCAAGCTCACGTCATACCATACATGCCTCTACTTGAGGCACCTTCCATCTAGTTCTATAAGAGAAGAAGGGGGCCTCTACCTCTCGCGAGTTCAATTAGGTATATAACTATTATTTATACTAAACCTCTTTACTTGCGGACAATATTCATGATAATTCATTCTCTCTACATATATGATCTTAACCAATATTGTTTTTATTATAGTTATATAATTAACTACACTCCATTTTATTATCTAATTTTACCTTTAGTTAGAAATTGTGTTTGAACTAAATCTGTAACATATATTACATAGAAATACATGTTACTCCTTTTCTTTTTAAGTAAAATTTTGAAATTATTTCCTTAAATTTTATTATTCATGATGAGAGAAAATAAAACAAAATTGCACGGCTTCACAGATAAATGTTTACAACTCAGATGAACTACAAATATATGTACATATTTATGTGTATTCTAGATTCCTTAAATATAAGGAGCGGCCTCTAAAGCCGAGATAGGGTTCATGACTACGTGATTTTCTATCATAGATGTAAGTAAATTGAAGCGACACCAATCAATATACTAAATAGAAAATTCTAGAATATACAAATATCTATGAGGGGTTTGAACTGAAATTGTTGCATTGCTCATTGACCGGTCAACTCATGGCCATGTATGTCTTTACTGCATCACACTCGTAGACTCAACTTGCATATTGGTTTTAGTGTGTTTAATCCACACTCTTATAAAATTGATTGCCTTGCATCACACTCGTAAACTCAATTTTTTTCAAAGATAAAAGGAATCTTGTCTCCTATACTCCGAAAAATTTCTGCACACTTATTAGGAGCAGATTCAGTAGTTCTAGGCGATTTTGTAGAAGGAGCGGGGATTTTTCGTACATCATTTACTTTATCATTAATAGTAGGAGAGTGGCTAGCATTTAAAACTTCATTACTGCTGGTGGTGGTGATGGTATAAACTTTAGTCAAATTATTATTTCTACCAATTTCATCTTCTTTTTCTCACCTAGCATGCAATTCCGACAACATCCTAACATTTTCATCAATTCTAACTTGAATGACATTCAAAGTTTTACTTTCTTTAACATCATAAGGCAACCCTTTTAATTTAAGAAAATCAACATCATGAGCAAGACTATCAACTTTAGAAGCAAGAATATCAATTTTGCCAAGCTTTTCCGCAACAGTTTTATTGAAAGCAGTTTGTTTACTAATAAATTCCTTAAGCATGACTTCAAGATCAGAGGGTGCACTTTTATTATTGCTGTAGGAACTACCATAAGAATTTCCATAAGCATTACCATTATTAGAAAGATAAGACCTATAATTGTTGCTACTAAAATTATTCCTATAAGCATTGTTGTTGAAATTATTGTTTTTGATGAAGTTCACATCAACATGCTCTTCTTGAGCAATCAAAGAAGCAAATGGAATATTATTTGCATCAACATGTGTGTTATCATTAACAAGCATAGACATAATAGTATTAATCTTATCAGTCAAGGAGGAGGATTCTTTGACAGAATTTACCTTCTTACCTTGTGGAGCTCTCTCGGTGTGCCATTCAGAATAATTTATCATCATATCATCAAATAATTTAGTTGCAGCCCCCAAAGTAATGGACATAAAGGTACCTCCAGCAGCTGAATCCAGGAGATTTCTTGAAGAAAGATTTAGTCCTGCATAAAAATTTTAGATGATCATCCAAATAGTCAGTCCATAAGAGGGACAATTCTTTACCAAAGATTTCATTATTTCCCAAGTTTGAGCAACATGTTCATTATCAAATTTTCTAAATTTCATTACGTCGCTTCTCAAAGATATGATCTTAGCAGGAGGATAATATTTTCTAATAAAAACATCTTTGCATTTAACCTAAGAATCAATATTATTTCTAGGCAAAGATAACTACCAATTTTTAGCTTTACCTCTCAAAGAGAAAGGAAACAATTTCAGTTTTATAACGTCACCATCTATATCTTTATATTTTTGCATCACACAAAGTTCAACAAAATTATTAAGGTGAGAAGCGGCATCCTGCAGTACTAACACCAGAAAATTACTCTTTCATAACAAGATTTAATAAAGCGGATTTAATTTCATAGCTAGAAGGCTGCTTCGGGAGCAGGTGTAGCAATAGGTGTACAAATAAAATCATTGTTGTTGGTGCTAGTAAAGTCACACAACTTAGTATTTTCAGCGGAACCCATTTTAGCAAAATTAAAACTAAGCAACAAAAATAACAGCTATAACAGAAACTATTTTTTAAGTTTTTGATATAAAGAAAATTATAAAAGTAAACTATTTTTTTGTGTTTTTGATATAATGAAGCAAACAAAACAAAATAAATTAAACTAAGCAAACTATAACAAAGTAAAGAGATTGGAGATGAGAGACTCCCCTTGCAGAAATCCTCTTTCTCCCCGGCAACGGCACCAGAAAAGAGTCTTGATGGTGCTTATCGTTACACCGACTTCACACTGTTGGGGAACCCCAAGAGGCAGGTGTGATGAGCACATCAGCAAATTTCTCTCAGTACGAAACCAAGGTTTAATCGACCAGTAGGAGTCAAGCCGGCAATCCTGCCCATGGGTCTGGGCGCCCATGGGCACCCGACCCGAATGGGTAGGGTATGGGTCGAATATTTTGCCCATTGTTCATGCCCATGGGTAACCCGATTAGTTATGGGTAGGGCATGTGCATAAGGTTGTGCCCATGGGTAACTCGATGGGTCGCCCAATTAGTATTGATAATTAACTAAATATATATTCTATATAACAATTAGTCTTTTATTTGATGTAAATACAGTTGATACAGTTGATGCGCGCATGTATTCTAATGGAAAATGTTTTGTAAATGTCCTGATGACTTTGCAAAGCTAAGATGGTGCTATTTGATGGGTTGTCTACAGACCCGATGGGTGCCCGATTGGGTCGGGTGATCCGATGGGTGTGGGCATGGGCATGCGCTTAGACCCATGGGCAGGGTCGTGGGCACGGACTTCGCCCGTTTGTTAAATGGGCATGGGCCTGGCAGAGGTCGACCCGGTCAAACCCGACCCGATTGCCAGCCTTAAGTAGGAGAAAGGCATGACTTCTGAAGGTGTTGCTGGCTGACTAGTGGCAGAGCGCACTACCGACGTCAGCAACAATGTGGAACCTGCACACAACACAATCAAAGTACTTTGCCCCAACTTACAGTGAGGTTGTCAATCTTACCAGTTTGCTGAACACAAAGGATTAGACGTATCGAATGGAAGGAGGTGTTTGCAGAAAGTAAACAGAACATGGTTGAAGTTGAATTTATCAATAAAGGAAAAAAAAACCGGGTTTCGCAGTTCACTAAAGGTGTCTCTCCACAAAGAAATAGCATGTTGAGTGAACAAATTACAATTGGGCAATTGACAGAATATCGAACATACATGACAAGATGATTACTATGAGAATTGATATGTGCATTACAACATAATACATAAATCGTAATCCAAGTGCGTCTATGACTAATAATCCATCTTCAGGTTAGCGTCTGCACCCCTTTCAGTGTAAAGTTGCAAGTAACACACTACCACATTAAGCAATGTGTGTAAAGTAAATAATAGAATTACCCTTGGATAAAATATTGTTGTTATCTCCCTAGTAGCAACAACACATCTACAATCTTAGAAGTTATAAAGTCACTCTCCTAGAAAACTAGAGGCATGAACCTACTATCGAGCATAAATACCCCCTCTTGGAGTCATAAGTGTCGACTTGGCCAGAGTTTCTACTAGCAACCGAGAGCATGCAAGATCACAAATAACATATGATATAAATATATAATCAATCTCAACATAGTATACAATATTCATCGGATCCCAGCAAACCAAACATATATGATTACATAAAGATGATCTTGATCATGTAGGGCAGCTCACAAGATCGATACATGAAGCACAAAGTGGAGAAGACAACCATCTACCTACTGCTATGGACCCATAGTCTAGGGATGAACTACTCACACATCACTTCGGAGGCGGGCATGGCGATGTAGATGTCTCCAACGATGATTTCACCCTCCGACAGGGTATCGGGAAGAGCTTCAGAACCCCCCGAGATGGGTTCTGTGATGGCGGCCGCGACGGAACTTTTCGTGGATGGGGGCTCGGGTATCCATGGTTTTCCCGAGAACATGTATAAAAAGGTGGAGGATTTAGGTCGGTGGGGCGCCTGGTGGGCCCAGACCACCCCTAGGCGCGGGCCAGGTCTACGCCTCTTCGACCCCCCTTTGGACTTCGTTTTCGTTTCGGTAAAATATTGACTTCGGCTTTTGTTTCGTCTAATTTCGAGAATATTTCCTGTACAACTTTTCTGAAATACAAAAACAGCAGAAAACAGAGAACTGACATTGTGGCATCTTGTGAATAGGTTAGTGCCGGAAATCATGTAAAAGTGCAACGAAGTGTAAGCAATACATATATAAATTGGTGTAAAACAAGCATGGAGCATCAAAAATTATAGATACGTTTGAGACGTGTCACATACCATCACCGCACACCATTGCACACGCTCCAGAAGTCGGCGCCGGCATCTTCTGAGGACTCATCTTCAGGGAAGGAAGCAAGGCATTGACCTTGCCAGCCTGTCGTCGATGTCGCACGGCTCCACCGCCTACGTGCATCCATCATCATGCTCCCGACACTGCCAATGTGGTATACATGAAACATCGCTCCACTAGCAGGCCCATCTAGGCACCACATGTTCCAAAACGATGCCACCAAGAGGTTGCGCGACACCGAAAGTGCAGCCATCTTCCGACTTGGGAGACCGAGATCTAGGGTTTCCGCAAAACATATGGTAGGAGGAGGCAGAAGATACGCATCCACATCACCTTCAAAGAGGTATCGGCGCCCAAGGACGACGCCATCACCGGCTCCGACCGTGTCGTAGCCCGGCTCTCACCGAACGACCGCTTCTGAAACCCACGCGCAACCCAATTGGCCGAATAACAGGAGTGGAGGACGTCCCCACGCAGTCCGCCATCGATCCGTCTAGAGAGGACAAGCACGCCTTCCGCCGCACCCACGCAGGATAACCACGATGTGACATCGGCAGCCAGGCCACGTCGTGGCTCTAGGGCACCATCCCAGGCAGACTCTCTCCAACGAGGGGGTGAGAGGAGTCCCCGCCACCGCAGGCGCCGGGCACGTTGTGCCCAACTGCCCTGGCAACATCGGGAGGGAGGTGTTGGTGGCAGCTAAAATTAGGGTTCCCCTTCGATCGCCCCACGAGAGCGACAAGAGAGGGGTCAACTGAAGGTCTACTATGTTTATCTTTGACTTTCTGCCCAGCCCTAGACGATCAACAACAAAACATACGGTAAACAAAGAGCTATATAATCGTCATAGAAACAAATTTGCAGGTTACATATAGTAGCACAGTGGTACAACTTGACAGACCAGTATCGCACACTCACAAACATGTGTACTCAACCCGTGGACCTGAAAAACCAACGAAGCTTCTCACACCGACGAACAGAACACAACAGGTGTCTGTCTGTCACCGACTCCTACAAAACCCCACACAATTAGGGCATCTCCAACCGGGCGACCCATCCCGCGGCCGCGCGTCCGGATGGGTCGAAACGGACAAAAACCCGGCCCAACGCGGGGACGCACCGCAAAAGCGGACGGCCGCGGCGTCCGGAACGACGCAAACCCGGCCCAAATCTGGGCTAGGTTTGCGAGGCCGCGGATGGCACGCGCCGTCCGCTCGCGTCCGCGCGCCTGGTCGCCCTCGTCTCCCTTGGGCCCACCCGTCGGTGACCAGGGGAGTCTATTAAATGGGGATCGGAGGGGATCCGGCCCTCCACTCCAGTCCCCACTCCACTCCCGCGGCGAAACCGCCGCCATGGCCCCGAAGCGGGTTTTCGCCGGAGCCAACGACGACGAGGCGAGCAGCAGCCGGCGTCGTCCGCCGGCGCTGCGACCATCGTGCGGAAACCGAGGCGGCCTCCACATCGGAGAGGCCGCCCGCCGCGGCGCGGCATTGCCGCAACCGCCGCCGCTGCTGCTCGAGCCCAAGCCCGAGTCCTCGGAGGAGGACCCGGACCTCCGCGCCGCCCTCATCATCTCGGCGGCGGAGGAGGAGGCGAAATGGCCGCAACTCCATGCGGCCATTCGCACCTCCGAAATGGAGGAGGCGGCTGATACGTCTCCGACGTATCGATAATTTCTTATGTTCCATGCCACATTATTGATGTTATCTACATGTTTTATGCACACTTTATGTCATATTCGTGCATTTTCTGGAACTAACCTATTAACAAGATGCCGAAGTGCCGATTCTTGTTCTACGCTGTTTTTGGTTTCGAAATCCTAGTAAGGAAATATTCTCGGAATTGGACGAAATCAAAGCCCGGGGCCTATTTTTCCACGAAGCTTCCGAAGTCCGAAGACGAGACGAAGAGGGGCCACGGGGTGGCCAAACCCTAGGGCGGCGCGGCCCCACCCCTGGCCGCGCCGGCCTATGGTGTGGGCCCCCGTGCCGCCTCTTGACTTGCCCTTCCGCCTACTTAAAGCCTCCGTGACGAAACCCCCGGTACCGAGAGCCACGATACGGAAAACCTTCCGGAGACACCGTCGCCGCCGATCCCATCTCGGGGGATCCGAGAGATCGCCTCCGGCACCCTGCCGGAGAGGGGAATCATCCCCGGGAGGACTCTACGCCGCCATGGTCGCCTCCGGTGTGATGTGTGAGTAGTCTACCCCCGGACTATGG
>NC_061511.1:198140402-198248703 GCF_022539505.1 Lolium rigidum | reverse complement strand
AGGGAGTCTCCACTTCTCAATCTCTTTACTTTGTTTTTGTCTTGCTTTAGTTTTATTTACTACTTTGTTTGCTGCACTAAATCAAAATACAAAAAAATTAGTTGCTAGTTTTACTTTATTTGCTATCTTGTTTGCTATATCAAAAACACAAAAAAATTAGTTTACTTGCATTTACTTTATCTAGTTTGCTTTATTACTGTTGCTAAAATGGCCAACTACTGAAAATACTAAGTTGTGTGACTTCACAACCACAAATAATAATGATTTCTTATGCACACCTATTGCTCCACACTGCTACTACGAGAATTCTTTGAAATTAAACCTGCTTTACTTGAATCTTGTTATGCAAAGATCAATTTTACGGTATTAGTTACGATGATGCTGCTTGCCCATCTTAATAATTTTGTTGAACTATGTGAAATGCAAAAATATAAAGATGTAGATGGTGACATTATTAAACTAAAATTGTTCCCTTTCTCATTAAGAGGAAGAGCTAAAGATTGGTTGCTATCTCATGCCTAAGAATAGTATTGATTCATGGACTAAATGCAAGGATGCTTTTATTGGTAGAATATTATCCCCACTGCTAAAATTATATCTTTGAGGAGTAGCATAATGAATTTTAAACAATTAGATACTGAACATGTTGCTCAAGCTTGGGAAAGAATGAAATCTACTGGTTAAAAATTGCCCAACCCATGGAGTGACTACTTGGATGATCATCCAAACCTTCTATGCGGGACTAAATTTTTCTTCACGGAATTTATTGGATTCAGTCTGCTTGGAGGTACCTTTATGTCCATCACTCTTGGTGAAGCAACAAAGCTTCTTGATAATATGATGATCAACTACTGCGAATGGCACACGGAAAGAGCTCCACAAGGTAAGAAGGTAAATTCTGTTGAAGAAATCCTCTTCCTTGAATGATAAGGTTGATGCTATTATGTCTATGCTTGTGAATGATAGGACTAATATTGATCCTAATAATGTTCCGTTAGCTTCATTGGTTGCACAAGAAGAACATGTTGATGTAAACTTCATTAAAAATAATAATTTCAACAACAATGCTTACGGAACAATTCTAGCTAACAACTATAGGCCATATCCTTATAATAATGGTAGCGGTTATGCAGTAATTCTTATGGAAATTCTTACAACAATAATAGAATTCACCCCTGGACTTGAAGCCATGCTTAAAGAATTTATTAGTACACAAACTGCTTTTAACAAATGCTGTTGAAGAAAAGCTCAATAAAATTGATATTCTTGCTTCTAAAGTTGATAGTCTTGCCTGCTGATGTTGATCTTTTGAAATCAAAAGTTTTGCCTAATGAGAATTATCATAATAAAATTGTTACTACAGCAAATGCCATTCAAGTTAGAATTAATGAGAATATAAGATTAATGGCTGAACTGCGTGCTAGGTGGGATAGAGAAGAAAATGAAAAACTAGCTAAGAGAAGAATATAGCTAAAGTTTGGACTATTACCACCACTAGTAATGCTAATGCTACACATGTTCGTTGCACCTCCTACTCATACTAATAAAAGAATTGGTGTTAGCAATGTTTCACTATCTATGCATAAGCGTAAAGCTGACATGCACAGCTGCTTTAAAGCTACTTAGTGATAAAAGTACTGAAATTTTTTCCAACATTGGGGATTGATGATCCCATTGCTTTAGATTACTAATGGTTTAGATTTTGATGATTGCTACATCTCTGAAGTTATAAAGTTCTTGCAAAAACTTGCTAAAAGTCCTAATGCTAGTGCTATAAATTTGGCTTTCTCGCATCATATTACAAATGCTCTCATAAAAGCTAGAGAAGAGAAACTAGAACGCGAAGCCTCTATTCCTAAAAAGCTAGAGGATGGTTGGGAGCCCATCATTAAGATGAAGGTTAAAGATTTTGATTGTAATGCTTTATGTGATCTTGGTGCAAGTATTTCTGTTATGCCTAAGAAAATTTATAATATGCTTGACTTGCCACCATTGAAAAATTGTTATTTGGATGTTAATCTTGCTGATCATTCTACAAAGAAACCTTTGGGTAAAGTTGATAATGTTCGCATTACGGTTAACAATAATCTTGTTCCCGTTGATTTTGTTGTCTTGGATATTGAATGCAATGCATCTTGTCCCATTATATTGGGAAGACCTTTTCTTGAACTGTTGGTGCTATTATTGATATGAAGGAAGGTAATATAAAATATCAATTTCCTCTCAAGAAAGGTATGGAACACTTCCCTAGAAAGAGAATGAAGGTACCTTATGATTCTATTATTAGAACAAATTATGATGTTGATGCTTCGTCTCTCGATGTTACTTGATACATACTTTCTGCGCCTAGCTGAAAGGCGTTAAAGAAAAGCGCTTATGGGAGACAACCCATGTTTTTACCTACAGTACTTTGTTTTTATTTTGTGTCTTGGAAGTTGTTTACTACTGTAGCAACCTCTCCTTATCTTAGTTTTCGATGTTTTGTTGTGCCAAGTTAAGCCGTTGATAGAAAAGTAAGTTACTAGATTTGGATTACTGCGCAGTTACCAGATTTCTTTGCTGTCCCGAATCTGGGTCCTACACTCTCATGCTAGGTAGCTCAGAAAATTATGCCAATTTACGTGACAGTGATCACTCAGATATGTACGCAACTTTCATTCAATTTGAGCATTTTCATTTGAGCAAGTCTGGTGCCATTTTAAAATTCGTCAATACTAGACTGTTACATTTTTGACAGATTCTGCCTTTTATTTCGCATTGCCTCTTTAGCTATGTTGGATGAATTTCTTTGATCCACTAATGTCCAGTAGCATTATGCAATGTCCAGAAGTGTTAAGAATGGTTGTGTCACCTCTGAACATGTCAATTTATATTGTGCCTCTAACCCTCACAATGAGTTGTTTCGAGTTTGGTGTGGAGGAAGTTTTCAAGGGTCAAGAGAGGAGTATGATGTACACACTATATGCGCCTAGCTGAAAGGCGTTAAAGAAAAGCGCTTATGGGAGACAACCCATGTTTTTACCTACAGTACTTTGTTTTTATTTTGTGTCTTGGAAGTTGTTTACTACTGTAGCAACCTCTCCTTATCTTAGTTTTGTGTTTTGTTGTGCCAAGTTAAGCCGTTGATAGAAAAGTAAGTACTAGATTTGGATTATCGCGCTGGCTCCGCATTTCTTTGTCTGTCACGAATCTGGGTCTATCTCGCTGTAGGTAGCTCAGAAAATTATGCCAATTTACGTGCATGATCCTCGGATATGTACGCAACTTTCATTCAATTTGAGCATTTTCATTTGAGCAAGTCTGGTGCCATTTTAAAATTCGTCAATACGAACTCGTTCTGTTTTGATAGATTCTGCCTTTTATTTCGCATTGCCTCTTTCGCTATGTTGGATGAATTTCTTTGATCCACTAATGTCCAGTAGCATTATGCAATGTCCAGAAGTGTTAAGAATGATTGTGTCACCTCTGAATATGTCAATTTATATTGTGCACTAACCCTCTAATGAGTTGTTTCGAGTTTGGTGTGGAGGAAGTTTTCAAGGATCAAGAGAGGAGTATGATGCAACATGATTAAGGAGAGTGAAAGCTCTAAGCTTGGGGATGCACCCGGTGGTTCACCCCTGAATATATCAAGAAGACTCAAGCTGTTTAAGCTTGGGGATGCCCAAGGCATCCCCTTCTTCATCGACAATATTATCGGGTTCCTCCCCCGAAACTATATTTTTATTCCATCACATCTTATGTGCTTTTTCTTGGAGCGTCGGTTTGTTTTTGTTTTTTGTTTTGTTTGAATAAAATGGATCCTAGCATTCACTTTATGGGAGAGATACACGCTCCGTCTGTAGCATATGGACAAGTATGTCCTTGGTTTCTACTCATAGTATTCATGGCGAAGTTTCTCCTTCGTTAAATTGTTATATGGTTGGAATTGGAAAATGATACATGTAGTAATTGCTATAAATGTCTTGGGTAATGTGATACTTGGCAATTGTTGTGCTCATGTTTAAGCTCTTGCATCATATGCTTTGCACCCATTAATGAAGAAATACATAGAGCATGCTAAAATTTGGTTTGCATATTTGGTTTCTCTAAGGTCTAGATAATTTCTAGTATTGAGTTTGAACAACAAGGAAGACGGTGTAGAGTCTTATAATGTTTTCAATATGTCTTTTATGTGAGTTTTGCTGCACCGGTTCATCCTTGTGTTTGTTTCAAATAACCTTGCTAGCCTAAACCTTGTATCGAGAGGGAATACTTCTCATACATCCAAAATACTTGAGCCAACCACTATGCCATTTGTGTCCACCATACCTACCTACTACATGGTATTTTCCCGCCATTCCAAAGTAAATTGCTTGAGTGCTACCATTAAAATTCCATCATTCACCTTTGCAATATATAGCTCATGGGACAAATAGCTTAAAAACTATTGTGGTATTGAATATGTAATTATGCACTTTATCTCTTATTAAGTTGCTTGTTGTGCGATAACCATGTTCATCGGGGAACGCCATCAACTCATTGTTGAATTTCATGTGAGTTGCTATGCATGTTCGTCTTGTCCGAAGTAAGGCGATCTACACCGAGTTGAATGGTTTGAGCATGCATATTGTGAGAGAAGAACATTGGGCCGCTAACTAAAGCCATGATTCATGGTGGAAGTTTCAGCTTTGGACAAACATCCTCAAATCTCTAATGAGAAAAGAATTAATTGTTGTCAAATGCTTAAAGCATTAAAAGAGGAGTCCATTATCTCGTTGTCTATGTTGTCCCGGTATGGATGTCTAAGTTGAGAATAATCAAAAGCGAGAAATCCAAATGCGAGCTTTCTCCTTAGACCTTTGTACAGGCGGCATAGAGGTACCCCTTTGTGAAACTTGGTTAAAGCATATGTATTGCGGTGATAATCCAGGTAGTCCAAGCTAATTAGGACAAGGTGCGGGCACTATTGGTACACTATGCATGAGGCTTGCAACTTATAAGATATAATTTACATGATGCATATGCTTTATTACTACCGTTGACAAAATTGTTTCATGTTTTCAAAATCAAAGCTCTAGCACAAATATAGCAATCGATGCTTTTCCTCTATGAGGACCATTCTTTTACTTTCAATGTTGAGTCAGTTCACCTATTTCTATCCACCTCAAGAAGAAAACACTTGTGTGAACTGTGCATTGATTCCTACATACTTGCTTATTGCACTTATTATATTACTCTATGTTGACAATATCCATGAGATATACATGTTACAAGTTGAAAGCAACCGCTGAAACTTAATCTTCTTTTGTGTTGCTTCAATACCTTTACTTTGAATTATTGCTTTATGAGTTAACTCTTATGCAAGACTTATTGATGCTTGTCTTGAAGTGCTATTCATGAAAAGTCTTTGCTTTATGATTCACTTGTTTACTCATGTCATACATATTGTTTTGATCGCTGCATTCACTACATATGCTTTACAAATAGTATGATCAAGATTATGATGGCATGTCACTCCGTAAATTATCCGTGTTATCGTTTTACCCGCTCGGGACGAGCGGAACTAAGCTTGGGGATGCTGATACGTCTCCGACGTATCGATAATTTCTTATGTTCCATGCCACATTATTGATGTTATCTACATGTTTTATGCACACTTTATGTCATATTCGTGCATTTTCTCGGAACTAACCTATTAACAAGATGCCGAAGTGCCGCTTGTCGTTTTCTCGCTGTTTTTGGTTTCAGAAATCCTAGTAAGGAAATATTCTCGGAATTGGACGAAATCAAAGCCCGGGGCCTATTTTTCCACGAAGCTTCCGAAGTCCGAAGACGAGACGAAGAGGGGCCACGGGGTGGCCAAACCCTAGGGCGGCGCGGCCCCACCCCCGGCCGCGCCGGCCTATGGTGTGGGCCCCCGTGCCGCCTCTTGACTTGCCCTTCCGCCTACTTAAAGCCTCCGTGACGAAACCCCCGCACCGAGAGCCACGATACGGAAAACCTTCCGGAGACGCCGTCGCCGCCGATCCCATCTCGGGGATCCAGAGATCGCCTCCCGCACCCCGCCGGAGAGGGGAATCATCCCCGGAGGACTCTACGCCGCCATGGTCGCCTCCGGTGTGATGTGTGAGTAGTCTACCCCTGGACTATGGGTCCATAGCAGTAGCTAGATGGTTGTCTTCTCCCCATTGTGCTATCATTGTCTGGATCTTGTGAGCTGCCTAACATGATCAAGATCATCTATCCGTAATTCTATATGTTGCGTTTGTTGGGATCCGATGAATAGAGAATACTTGTTATGTTGATTATCAAAGTTATGCTTATGTGTTGTTTATGATCTTGCATGCTCTCCGTTACTAGTAGATGCTCCCGCCAAGTAGATGCTTGTAACTCCAAGAGGGAGTACTTATGCTCGATAGTGGGTTCATGCCCGCATTGACACTCGGGACAAGTGATGAAAAGTTCTAAGGTTGTGTTGTGCTCGTTGCCACTAGGGATAAAACATTGATGCTATGTCTAAGGATGTAGTTGTTGATTACATTACGCACCATACTTAATGCAATTGTCCGTTGCTTGCAACTTAATACCGGAGGGGTTCGGATGATAACCCGAAGGTGGACTTTTAGGCATAGATGCAGTTGGATGGCGGTCTATGTACTTTGTCGTAATGCCCAATTAAATCTCACTATACTCATCATGATATGTATGTGCATTGTCATGCTCTCTTTATTTGTCAATTGCCCAACCGTAATTTGTTCACCCAACATGTTGTTCGTCTTATGGGAGAGACACCTCTAGTGAACTCGTGGACCCCGGTCCAATTCTCTTTACCGAAATACAAATCTATCGCAATACTTGTTTTACTCGTTTTCTCTGCAAACAATCATCTTCCACACAATACGGTTAATCCTTTGTTACAGCAAGCTTCGGTGAGATTGACAACCTCACCGTTTCGTTGGGGCAAAGTACTTTGGTTGTGTTGTGCAGGTTCCACGTTGGCGCCGGAATCCCCGGTGTTGCGCCGCACTACATCTCGCCGCCATCAACCTTCAACGTGCTTCTTGACTCCTACCGGTCCGATTAAACCTTGGTTTCTTACTGAGGGAAACTTGCCGCTGTGCGCATCACACCTTCCTCTTGGGGTTCCCAACGGACGCGTGTCGAACGAAAAGACAATACGTCAACCACGCGCATCAGCGGCGCGGCGGGAGGTGGAGGACGCGGAGGGCTGGGAGCTCTACGCCCAGGCCCTCCAGGCGCGACGGGAGGAGGAGGAGGAGACGGCGCGGCGGGAGGAGGCCAGGCGCCGCGCCGACGAGCAGCAGCCGCCGCCAGGAGGAGAGGTGCCGCCGCCGGAGGAGTCGGCGCCGGAGGCCGGCGGCGCCGCCGGCGAGAGAGGCGCAGCGCCTCCGGGCGGCGCGGTGGCTCCGGACCCCCACTCGCCGTGGGAGGAGGCCCCCGTGGTCTCCCTGGCCGGAGTCCCCGCGCGGTCGAGCCACAACAGTGCCTCGCCGCCCGGGGACCTCCGACGACGTCGCCGACGACGCCCACAGGGGCTAGGCGGCGCACCGGCGGCCACCGCGCCGCCGACCAAACCCTAGAGGGTTTTTTATTTTCTCGTTTATATTTTAGTTTAAATTTAAAAGCCCATATAGGGGCTTCTTTTGTTAGTTTTATTTGCCCAAAATAGGGCTATGTACTAAATTTGCCCAAAATAGGGCATATGTTTAATCAAATATCGTTTAAATTTGCCATTTTCATTTTGTTTTCGTGTTTCTCCAATTTGCGATGCGTCCGCGCGTTGGGCGCAGCGCGCGACCCAAACGGACACGCGGACGCGGGCCGCTGTCCGCGTGTCCGGGCGGCGACCCAAACGGTCCAAAACGGACGGCCCAGCGCGTCCGTTTGGGTCGCCCGGTTGGAGATGCCCTTAGTGCCCCATCTTTATCTAACCCGATCCGTAATGTCCGCCACGACCAGGGCACATACGACGCACGAACGAATGATTAATGCCGGTCTCGTCGGTCATTGCCGCGTAATCCGACTGTCCGACCATGCGCACTGTGGCCAATCAGTGCAACCTCTGAGCTCTGACCGTGGAGCGATCGACCAGCAGCTCAATTAGAGCAAGTACAATAGAGTCCAGTCAGCTGACTATAAGACATTAAATAATATATTTTAGATGAGTTGGAGGAGAGAGAAGAGGAGAGAGAAGGGAGGTGGGCTACTATGCAATAGCCATTCTTCGTACGCGTCTCCTAAGAGCACCTTGTGAGAGTGAAAGGTGGGCCATATATTAGTAAAGTACTACATTCTTATAGCCAACTATTGTACATGTTAGCTATATGATGACAACAAATGATATGGCATCTTGTTATAGCCAATAGTTGGCTATACTATTGGAATTGCTCTTAAGGAAGATTACTTTGATTCTCTCCCGGCACAAAGCTCGCACTGGCTGAGCAGCTAGCGATTAGTTAACTGCTAATGGCCGGGACCAGTGGCTGTCTCTAGCTCACTTATTCCTTCGCTGCAGCTTCCTCTGGAGCTGACGCCAAATGCTTAGCTCGCACCAGGAAGCTCAGACTGACCTCCAGCCATTTTTTCTTAATCAGATTCTCCAGACAGTATAGTCGCAGCTGTGCTTGGTTTATACTAATTTTATTCAGTCGGTGTACACAAGATTAACCAGTTAAATATGGACTGTCAGTAGTTTGTAGTGCCTGAAGACATGATTTGCAATGATCTGTGTTATCTGTAGACAGCAACCTACAATGATGGTTCTGAAAGATATCCCCAATTGTGTTAACTTGTGCTCTTCTCCTTAAAAGAGTGTATATCTTTTTTTTCAAAGTCAAACATGTAAAGTTGACCAAGTTTATTAAAAAAACTCACAACACCAGCTGTAATACTAGCTTGATATGATATAAGAATTTATTTTATGGTGAGTATATTGATTTGGTGTTGTACATGTTACTAGTTTACTTTCTACAAACTACTCCTTATGCTCTAAATATAAGACAAACGTAACGTCTTGTATTTGGGAGAAGATTGAGTATTAAACTAAGATGTTTTTGACTCTTTATGAGCTACCCGCAAAGCAAGACTTTCAAGTCTTGTACTCCCCTCGATGTAATTACGGAGTACACAGATTAGGAAAATGTGGTGTACAATCTGTAGTTATGAAAATACAAGTTTTCTTGAAGCCTCTTGCTTCACATCTTTTATCAAAGGGTGCTATTCTATAATGTTTTTTTAGCATTTTTTACGATAAAGTGAATACGTCCCACCCTAGTGGCAGTACAGATGCACACAGCCAAAAAGAGTAAATAAAACTAAGAAATAAAAGTCCCGCTACAGCATTCTAAACCTAGTAACAGCAATACAACCACCGCCGTGATAACACCTGAAATACAGACTCTCCAAAAGCGATGCCTCCAAGAAGGAAACAGTGCACCAGCGCCGTCGTCGCTAGATCTTAGGTTTTCATCCTGAAGATAGTCTCCACTCTCAAAACAATGCCTCCAACAAGATTATTGCCAGGCACAACTAGTTAAGGCCAGACCTTGGATTTTCACCCTGAGAGGTAAGAGTCTGAACTTCACCTGTGTTGCCACCCCCACATGCATACCACTGCTGCCAAGCAAATCCCTCAGCATCACGGAGAGTCGAACCTCTTTTAGCCAGTCCACCAATCCGGCATTCGTGATATTCCTTCTTCTGATTTCACCATGGACCAAAAAGTCACCTGATGTCAACATAGAATGGAGCTTCGCGCCGCTCCCTCCGGAACCAAACGGTCGGAATAAAAACATGGTGCGCGTGACCGAATCCACACCCGATCCAGCAAACTCCATGCAAAAGATGCATTGTTCCATTCGTCGGCGGAGCTTTCCGAAACTTATCTCTCGAGACAAATCAAGGCAAACTGACATCCGATTATCAAGCATCCCTGGTAATTCAAGCAAGCTTAATTATCATTTGTTTAACCAATTTATTTCTAATTCTGCGGCCATTTTTCCACAGTAGAGTGTATAAAACAAGTTCAACGACCGTACACTCTAGCCTTAGTCAAAGATTACTTCTTTGCCAAAAAAACAAGTTGAAGACTAATCTTTGCGCATCGTGGATAACAGAATGCAAGCTGTGTGCGAGTGCGAGTGCGTTTATTCTGATGCTATCAGGGAAATAAATGTAGTGAACGCCATTGACTAATCACGATCTGAACTACGCTTCAAGTGATCTCTCGCGATATACGCTCCGCCACCGCGAGCTTGGAACGCATGCAAAGCACCAAAAACTTTGCGTTTTCTTCTCGTCGTCCCGATGGAAAAGCTCACGGTTCCTCCATGTTCCCCGAGGAAGGCTTGACCAATTCGAGGGGTTAGCGATGACTGGACAATCAGCATAGTAATTGCCTGCAAGACTAATTTACCGTGGAAAAAAAACGACGTGACAGAGCTAGACTGATGGGTATTGCTATCATCTTCGGGCATGCCGCTGTCCAACAAACTACAGTAGTAGTAGTTGATTTCTTTTCTTTTCTTTGGAACTAGAAGAACATGATTACAGTGGAGATTGATTAATTCCTTCAGGAAGGAAAGAGAAAAACTAGAAGAACTTTACAATAGAGTTTGATCAATTCCTTCATGGAGAAAAAGATAGGAAAATGAGTTTGATATATAATCTTTGTTAACGTGTTCAATTGACTACGGATTTTGCCAATTCATTACACAGATCATACATTTCAAGTTGAATATTCCATACAGTATTATCTTTGTTGTATCTTCGGTTGATTTCCGAATTATTTACAACGATTCAGATGCAAACATGTGCGTCGCACCCCGTCTCTGAAGTCTTTGGTACAACCTTATCAAACTGCCATATATATGTAGTTTCCCTGTCGCGAAATAACTTGCTCAATTTATCTAAATAAAGTTGAGCAAGTTACTTTGGGACATGGGAGTACTACATATCAAATGTCCTGATACTCATAACCAATATATCTGGGTGTACTAACTAGACCTTGTTGTAGTCTAGTAATATATGTTGATTACCTTGTGCACAATGTGAACCCTAATATAACTAGAGTGAGAAGAGAGGAACGCATGTTTGGTGTCATCTCGTTGGCAAATGGCGATTCTGCCGTTTGATGTACACCAAGCTAGTAGCCATGCCAACCCATAGCTCCCTTAAGGAAAGAGGAAATCGAGAATAATCTTACTAATTTTACTCCAAATAGAGAGTCCTATTGCCCTTTTTGAAAAGAAGAAAACAGAGTTTGATGAATTCCTTCATGGGAAAGCAAGAGAAAAATGAGTCTGACATGTTCAATTGACTACGGATTTTGCCAATTGAATACAGGAACCGTATTTCTTTAGAAACATTTGTTAGGCATGCCGCTGTCCAACAAACTAGTAGTTGATTTCTTTTCTTCAGAACTAGAAGAACTTAATGTGCCGTACAGATTGGTCAATTCCTTCAGAAAGGAAAGAGGAAAACGAGAATAATGTTTCTAACTTTACGACAGAGAGTTTGATCAATTTCTTCATGGAAAAAAAAATAGGAAAGCGAGTTTGATATATGACCTTTGTTAACGTGTTCAGTTGACTACGGATTTTGCCAATTCAATACAGCTATTGTACATATCAAGTTGGATATTTCATATGTATTATCTTCGCCGTATCTTCAGTTGATTTCCGAATTGTTTAAAGCAATTCAGATGCAGACATGTACATCGCGGTAGACCCGTCTCCGAACTCTTCAGAACGAACATATCAAATTGCCATATATACATATTGTACATATCAAATGTTCTGATACTCATAAATAATTTTTTTTTTTGAAGCGAGGCAAAAGACTTGCCATTTTCATTAATAGAGAAGAAGTACAGAATTTGGCCAGTTTATTAACGGAAAACCGGCCGAAAACCGAAACAATTGCCCCGACACTCGTCATGGAGCACGACCGCCGCGGGGGCACAGAGCCACCCTGGCAACCCACACAAGATACGCAGGCCTCCGAAGCGAGAAGTCGTCGCGGTTGACCTTCAACGTCATCATCATCACTCTTCAGCGACTCCGACTTCACCGAAGAACCAACCACCAAGACCCCGCCGAAGCGGCACCGTGAAGCTCAAGCCGGCCACCGCCAAACAAGCGACTCCTCGTGAAGCAACAGGCAGCTCCGACTCTGATGACGAGCTCCGAAGAGGATAAGCGCAAGACATGCGCCGAGGAAGATCATCGCCAGAGGGCCACCCAGCAGGTCATCGTACGCTGCTCAAATGAAGAAACTCGACAAACCATAGCAGCTCCGACTCCACCGCAAGCGAAACACAAGACGAAGAAGCTCGGACGCTCACTGAAGCCAAGGTCTTGACGCTACCAAAACATCGCTCACCACCGCCATCGTTGCCACACAAGCCACCACACGGACCTCACACATCACCGGCCACCCGCCGAGATGCCGTACAAGTCCAGCCTCAGGAAAGCACGTTGGGGAACAAAGTCTTCAAGACGACGCCCCCAAGAGGGAAGCGACGTGGATCGACGCCGTCGTCCGGCCCTGCCACGGCCTAGGCTTTCACCCGAAGAACTAAGCTCCGGGAGCGAAGGAGGTCGAAGGCTCCATGAAGGCCCCCAAGAGGATAGCGACATCCGCAGCTGCCGCGCCATCAGCTTTCGCTCGGAGCAGCCGAACCTCCGCACTCCCACGTTGCCGAACGGAGATGAGGGAGACCCACAACGCCGCCGGCCTGCGAACCACTGGCACAAGCACCTCCCACGCGGCGACGACGCCACACCACGTAGGACCACCAACCTCACCGCCGGCAGGAGCCGACGCCCGCCGCAACGAGCAACCGACAACAACCGGCAGATCACCACCCGCAGAGGAAGAAGCAGGGGAGAGGGGCCGCCACCCCGCTCACCCTCGCCGGACAGCAGCCGTGAGCCGCCGTCGACGCCGCCACATCTGGGAGGAGCCGGAGCTCCGCCGCGCTGCTTCGAACCACCGGGGGTGCAGATGGGGCGCCGAGCCAGGCCGCCGGCCGACGACCCGAGCAAGCCCGGGCAGGCCCGCGAGGAGCCCATCCGGGCCCGCAGACGCGCCGCCAAGCCCCACCGCGCCCCGCCGCACCACCTCCGGCCCCGACCTCGACTCCGGCCACGGACCACCGGCCGCCCGCAGCCCGCCGGCGCCCGGCCCGCCGGCCCACCGCGCCCGCCGCACATCGCCGCGCCCGGCGAGCTCCTCCTCGCTAGGGGACGCGGGAGGGGAGAGAAAGCCCCGCCGCCACCTTCCCCGGGGGCGCGCGCGGCTTTGCCGGGTCCCCTCCGGCGGCGGCGAAGCGAGGGAGAGGGGAGGAGGGGCGAGAGGCGGCGGCGGCAGGGTTCCCCCCTGTCGCCAGAGGAGGGCGACGCGGGGGGAGAGACTTGTTCGCTTAAATAATTTATTAGGGTGTACTAACTACCTTGTAGTCTAGTAATATATCTAGATTACCTTGTGCACAATGTGAACCCTAATATAACTAGAGCGGGAAGAGCAGGAAAGCATGTTTGATACCATCTCATTGGCGAATGGCGATTCTGCCATTTTATGTAGGCCAAGCTAGCAGAGCCATGCCAACATATGGCTCCCTTAAGGAAAGAGGAAATCGAGAATAATGTTACTAACTTTACAAACAGTGTGGGGAAACCTAATATTCAGCTTTAAAAAACAGTCTTATTCCCCTTTCGAAAGAAAAAAAACAGAGTTTCATCAACTCTTTCATTGAGAAAAATAGAGGAAAAAGAATTTGATATATGATCTTCGTTAACATGTCTATGGATTTTGCAAATTCAGTACAGGGATCGTACATTTAAAGTTGGATATTTCATATGTATTATATGCGCTGTATCTTCGGTTGATTTCCGAATTGTTTACAGCGATTCAGATGCAGACATGTAACGTCGCAGCAGACCCGTCTCCGAAGTCTTTGGTACGACCATATCAAATTGCCATATATGCATGCTACATACAGTATATATCAAATGTCGTGATACTCATAACCAACATATCAGGTGTACCAACAAGACCTTGTAGTCTAGTAATATATCTTGGTTACCTTGTGCACAATGTGAACCCTAATATAATTACAGCGGGAAGAGAAGGAATGCATGTTTGGTACCATCTGGTTGGCAAATGGCGATTCTGACGTTTTATATATGCCAACTAGGCCTGGAATCAAGACTCGAAACTCGCGAGTTAAATGAGTAACTCGCAACTCGACTCGCCTCGACTCGAACTCGGTGTATAATGAGCCAAGCCGAGTTTCATATTTTGTCGTTAAACGAGTTCAAGCTTAACGAGCCGAGTTCATCGAACTCGTGAGTAGCTCGTTTAGCTCGGTAAAAATAAAGTCGGCGCAAGACCGTCAAAATGGGCAAGTATATTTGTAGTTTCTCAACTTGGCAATCTTATTCTCGTGATATATTGATCGTTGTGGTTTATATTGTTCTGTTACCATAATCCTAATGTTTGTTGTTCATCATTCATGCCGAAATGTTCGGAAAAAATGCATTATATATTTTACATGTTCTATTTGATAGTTTTAAATGAGCTACTCGTGAGTTACTCGCGAGCTTTGCGAGTCGAGCCGAGTTTCAAATCTGGACTCGATTGTAAACGAGTCGAGTCGAGCTAACTCGATTGTTGACCGAGCTTTAGCGAGTCGAGCCGAGCTGGCTCGGCTCAGCTCGAATTCCAGCCCTAATGCCAACCTAGCAGCCATGCCAACCCAAGGAAAGAGGAAATCGATAATAATGTTTCTAACTTCACTAATACAGAGTCTTATTCCCCTTTTAGAAAGAAAAAAAAGGAGTTTGATCAATTCCTTCATGGGAAAACAAGAGGAAAAAAAGAGTTTGATGTATATTAATTCTTAGTTGACTACTGATTTTGTTGCCAATTCAATACATGGAATCGTACGTTTCCAGCTCAATATTTGATATCATCTTCGCTGTATGCTTAGTTGACTTCCGAATTACTTGCACCAATTCAGATGTAGACATGTACATCGCACCGGACTCGTCTCTGAAGTATTTGGTACGACCGTATCAAATCGCCATGTATACACACTACATACATATGTTATGTCTTGATACTCGGAACTAGCATATCGGTAAGATTACCTAGACCTTGTAGTCTAGCCATATATCTTGATTATCGATCTTGAGCACAATGTGACCCCTAACCCTAATATAACGAGCAGGAACCGCATGTTTGGTACCATCTAGTTGGCAAATGGCGATTCAGCCGTTTGATGCACGCCAAACTAGCAGCCATGCCAACGGAAGGAAAGAGGAAATCGACGATTTCTAACTTCATAATACAATCTTTTGCCTTTTCGAAAGAAGAAAAAGAGCTTGTTCAATTCCTTCATGGAAAACAAGAGGAAAAAGAGAGTTTGATACATAATCATAGTTGACATGTCCAGTTGACTACCGATTAGGTTGCCAATTCAATACATGGAAACGTACGCTTCCAGCTCAATATTTGATATTATCTTCGCTGTATGCTTAGTTGACTTCCAAATTTACTTGCACCAGGTCAGATGCAGACATGTACATCGCACCGGACTCGTCTCTCAAGTCTTTGGTACACGGTATCAAATTACCATATATACACACTACATGCATATCAGCATATGTTATGTCTTGATACTCAGCACTAACATAACAATACGATTACCTAGAGACCTTGTAGTCCAGTACTCCAGTCATATATCTTGATTATTATCTCACTAGTGGAAAAACGCTGATCAATACCGGTTCCAGAGGGCCATTTGCACCGGTTTAGCAACCGGTATAAAATATCCGGTGCAAAAGGCCCCCCCTTTCCTACCGGTTCCTTACGAACCGGTATAGATGGCCCTCCACGTGGGCGCCCAGGAGAGCGCACGTCGATGGACCTTTCGTACCGGTTTGTACTACAAACCGGTGGCAAAGGTAGGCTGCCGCGGCAGGAAAATTCGAGAATCTCTCGCCGCGCAGAATTCAGGGTTTAGGGTTTCGTAGGGGTTTAGGGGTATCGGAGCGTTTCATATCGCGTCGATGCACCGGAAATGCGTTTGGGTTTACGTAGTACATGAAGATCAAGGTGATGCATATAAAGTTGGTGCATATAATATAACACACATGTAATTGCATAAGTAGTACTCTCCGATGCAAATCAAGTCGATGCACCATAGTACAAGCATGAAGATCGATCGATCTATTACACACATGTACCATAGTGGTACACTCCGAGTCAAACTATATATACACACAAAGCAATCGAGGAGCTGGAGAAGATCTTTATGCATAGTGGTACTCTCCGGATGGTGGTATGACTTCCGAAGGAAAAATCCCGCCAATTCATCGCCGATTGCTTTGAAGCGCTCCTCGATTCCGATCTTCTCCCGCTTTCTTCTCAACTGTAAAAGAATAAGATGAATACATGAGCTATGTGTGTTATATCAAATCACAAATCAAACAATTATTACCGAAACTCAAGCACAACTTATGGTAAGAAAATAAATTTGTGAATATTATTTTCGTACCTCTCTATTTCTTTCATTATTCGCTCTCTCGTCGACAATTTCCGTGGATGTACTCGCAAACGTAGTATCCACATAGATTAGTCCCCGGTGGTTGTTTTGCGCATTTCGTACAAGAATATAATTCAGTCAAACAATAATGAAGTATGATAAAGGTGTGTGGACCTAGGTAGTACTACTTACTTTGTTCGCACGCCATATCAGCCTTCGGTTTCCAATCATGGGACTGATCTTCCTTGATGAAAGTTTCCCATACGCTGCCCGACAAAAGAAAATGCACAAAAGAGTTATCAATCAGCTTGATATCGTGAAACTAACAAAAAAACCGATAAGAATTTGAATTACCTTTTGAGCATAAGAAAACAAGACTTGTATTGTATAGGCTCTTTGGTTAGTGAGTCAAAGACTTCAACTTCTCCTTCGTACATTTTAATGACTATAAGAATAAAGTGAAACCTGCGCACGTTTAAATATGTAGTGTCATATATATAAGTGAGCAAAATAGAATGTGTTATAAGAGAGTAACACTCACTGGAAGTTGTAAGGCCAAAGTATTGTCTTTTTGTCACGTTGTCGCTTCAAAAACCTTAGCAAAGTCTCCGGTGTATCCCCGTTATAGAGGGGTTCTTCTATGGTCTTGACATGCATTGTGTCCGGGTCAATGAACCCAATGTCCTTGATTTCATCCCTTTTGCATTCGAGCATCTTCAATCCGCATAACATAGCGCACAAAAGATTATAATTTGCGTATAATCAAGGAGCTGAGCTAAAGACTTCTCAAATTATATAAATAAATCACTTACGTACAATAGCAACCGACGATAGATTTGTCGAGGGCCCGAAGATTGTATAACCGGAAAAGCTCGGAGAAGTCAACGCTCACGTAGTATTCTTGGAAGTAGTGCTCTTCCTTAACTCGCACCATGATAGTCTCCATCCCTCCCTTTGCGGCAACACCGTACCACGTATGCAAGTTACGCATACTTGTTGGTAGCTTGCCGAGATTCTCGACCAAATCTTTCCCTTGAACATATTGATATACTACCTTAGCCATGGCGTAATCGGTTGAGATTTGTCGAGAACTTTGAACGGCCTTCTCGTCAAACACCTTTAGAGGGGGACCGATTTAACGGGTTGTTCTCCGAGCTGGTAGACTTGGTGTATCCCTTTTATCTCCCCGATACCCGAGCTGGTAGCGGGGTTTTTCGCCTCCATCATTTGGTCGTACGACCTTTCAATAGAACGCCTATAGTCGATGGCGGCGATGGTTCAGTGGTTATACGCATTCTCGACCGTACGATAAACCTTCACCGGATCTAGTGTCTTCTCAAAAGGTATCTCTCGGCTCTTTCTTAGCAAAAAGGCCCTCCGCTGGGACTCAACGGCTTCCCGGTTTTCCTCGGGAGTTTTTTCCCAAGGTAACTTCTCAATAGGCGGCAGTGGTTTCTCCTTTCTAGATCTCTTCTTAGGCGGCGTACCATTCCGCTTACTGTGCGCTGTCTTACGCGGAGGATCTCGAGGTGGTGGACTCATGCCGGGGTCCCTCTCGTGTAGGTATGGACTTTGCTGCTCATGTGGACTCGCTAGGGAGGAGGAGTCGAAGGCCTTTGATGCTCATGTGGACCGCTATGAGGAGTCGGTGGCCTTTGCAGTAAGGACGACGTACTTCTTCGGCCATAGGGCGAAACCGTGCTTGACATCGGCAAGTGTCCTCTCATCGTCACCTCTAGGAATATCAAGCTCCACCGATTCAAAAGCCGGAACAACTTCATCCACCCCGACACGAACACAGACCTGGGTGGAATGGGCATATGGTGGTGCGTTGCTCCTTCTTCACTTGGGTAAACATAACCGACCGCCACCTTACCGTACGCGGTTCTCGAATAACATATAGAGCTCGCAATCTGTCTTCTCCGTGACATAATCCACGGGGTAGCTTCCTCCACATCCGTCAAGATGCGTGGAACCCACACCGCTTCTTCGCTGAGATGGGGCGGCATCGGCTTGAGGATCCTCGTAGGAACATCGGCTGGTCGGTGGCCTCTGATTTTTCTCAAGCGCCTCCACCCTAGTTAACAATTCCGTTACAATGTCGGCATCCTTCTTCTTCTTCCGCGAACGGCTTCTATAAGTGTCGGCCGGACTCGGGAACGCTTCCTTTATGGTGAGACCTCGGGCGAGCTCGTACCCGTCCAACGTGTTCAGGATTCCCTGTAGCGAGTGTCAGCTCGTCATTCTCTCTATCTGGAATGTACTCTCCCTTTCGAACCTCGTTCAATTGCAGCTACAAGCTTCGGTACGATTTGCTCAATCTTTTCCTTCCATTTTCCCTTCGCAACGATCAGCCCCGTCTTTGGGTCCAACCCTGCCCCATGCGCGAACAACCGTAACTTGGACCGTTCGGGCCGGTCCCATGTCCGTGGAGTGATTCCCGCAGCCATCGGCTCATTTTCATACGCTATCCACCTCTGAATGGCAGTCTTGTAGCCACCTGACCCCATATGATGCCAAATTGTCTTCTTTGCAGCATTTTTCTTATTTGTGACCGATCGAGACACAAAAGTAGACGATTGCTTATACCTCTTAAATTCTTGCCGTTGATCCTTTATCTTCACTAGATTATCATCGAATACCGGATCTTCATTCTTATATTTGTCCCATAAATTTTTCTTCCAAGTCTGGAATTGTATGGCCATCTTCTTGAGAGTCCATTCCTTGACTTTATTCTTCTGGCCTTCCGTCATGTCTTCCGGTAGGCTGAAGCGTGTCGACAGAGTTTCCCAAAGAAACTTTTTCATCGCGTCGTTGACATAACTAGCTTCATTGTCCGCTTTCTCGGCTTATGCCACTCTCGAATGCCGATCGGTACATGGTCCCTAACAAGAACTCCAGCTTGACTTGTAAATTTGGTGCAGTTGATCTTTGGGATGCACCGGTTCACCATTATCCTTAAATGCCGTGAGGGCTAACCTACCCTCGCCCTTTAGAACTCGCGTCGGGCCTCGTTTTGTTTTAACTGTACTTGCTCGATGTTCCGTAAGGCTAATAGAAAAATTATTCGTTAATAAGTGAAATACAAATAAATGAATGCATCTAGTGATATGAACATAGACTTGATACATAAATATACACCTCGGCGGAGTTTGTTATGGAAACTTCGTTGTCTCTTCTAACTTGTTCGGACTCAAGTCCCTCGCCGAAATCATTCGGAAAGTCGGCAAAATCTGTTTCATCTCCATCAGCCTCCACTGGCACTCTCATATATCAATTTCTCGCACCGCTTCTTCCCCTCCTCATCTCGGACGAAGGTGCCGTCCGCCATAGCTCAATGTCACTACAAAATTAAGAAAGCAATTATATTTCATTCATCTTGTCATGATCATATAACAGATTGCTAGATGGATAACAATTGAAATGAAGAAAGCAATAACCCTAACCCTAATCTACGCCGGCGTTCCTCCATGGACTCGGTGTTCCTCCATGGACTCGGTGTTCCTCCTCTCGCTCTTCTTTCTCTTAATCTACTACGGTGGTCCTATTTTTTCTTTCCCTAAATCTACGACGGCGGTGACCATCGACTCGTGCTCCGGCGTGCGGGTGCGCAGCCTCCACATCCGGAACGCGCTCGTCGGCCGCGTCCGCCCCTACCGCACTTCATCGCAACTCCTCAATTTTATTTTCAAATGGCCCACATTTGCATGTGTTCTTCCACCACTCTATATTTCTAAAAAATGTTTCGTTGTTCATCGATTGTTTTCTCCGAATTAATACTAATGCATGTTTGTCAAAAAATATTTATTTTTTCGAGAACACATACTACTCTTTTCTTTTACATTGACTTAGGAAAATAGGTACTCTAATATTCGCTGCCCCTTTTAACTCTTCAAACTCAACGGCGTCTCCTTCGCCTCGACGACGCCGGCGGCGGGAGGGACGCGTCCATGGCCGCGGGAGCGGGACCGGGCAAGGCCAGCGCCGACTTCGAGTTCTTCCTCGCCGGGTGCTCCGCGGTGTCCACCATTCTCCCCGCCGACCAGCTCTTCTCCGGCGGCAAGCCTCGTGCCGCTCCGCATCCCCACGACCTCGTCTACCAGCCTCGACCGCCGACGGGGTGCCGACGCGGACCTAGACGGAGCACGGCCTCCTCGATCTCCCCGGCGCACGGCCTCCACCACCGCGCACGCGCGGCTCGGCATTGGGTCGAACACCCCGCGGGCGTGACCTGGCCGGCGCCGAGGCGGAGGCCGGGAGCGCACAGCCGAGACGCCGACCTAGACGGAGCAGCAGCGAGGCAGCGTGCAGCGCGCGGGCGAGGGCAGGACAAGGGGAGAGGGACGCCGACGGCGCCAGCTGGTGCGGCGGCCGGCGTGGAGGACGTACGTACCTGCGCGGCGCGCGCGCGAGAGAGAGGAGTTCGACGGCGCGGTGCTCGACGGCGTGGACGACGGCGAGCGCGCGGACGATGGCAACGGCGACGGCGCGGAGTTCGACGGCGTGGTGCTCGACGGCGGCGACGCCGTGGTGCTCGACGGCGTGGACGACGCGCGAGCGCGCGCGGCAGCATCGTGAAGATTTTGGGGGATTTGGGGGAGATTTGGCCGCGCGGCTAAGTCAAAATGCTCGGGAACGACTTTAGCACCGGTTGGTGCCACCAACCGGTACGAAAGGCCTTTCGTATCGGCTTATGGCACCAACCGATGCCAAAGGTTTTTTTTTGTTTTTCTTTTTTCTTTTTCTCGTTTTCTTTTCTTTTGTCGTTTCTTTTTCTTTCTCGTTTATTTTTTCTTCTCTCGTTTCTTTTCTTTTCTTTTCTTTTCAATTTATTATTTTCTTTTATTTTCTTTTCTATTTATATTTTCTATTGCTTTTATTTTTTCTTTTCTTTTCTATTTATTATTTTCTATTGCTTTTCTTTTTCTTTTCTTTTCTATTTATTTTCTTTTCTATTTCTTTTTTATTTATTTTTTCTATTGCTTTTCTATTTATTTTTTCTTTTGCTTTTCTTTTTCTTTTCTATTTATTTTCTATTTATTTTTTCTATTGCTTTTCTTTTTCTTTTCTTTTTCTTTTCTTTTCTTTTCCTCGTTTCCTTTTCTTTTATTTTCTATTTATTTTTTCCTTTTCTTTTCTTTTCTCGTTTCTTTTCTATTTCTTTTCTTTACTCCCGCCATGACGCCGTCCGCGCGGGAAAGTTTCCCGCCCCGACGTCGCGCGGGAAACTTGCCCGTCACGATGCCGCGCGTGGGAGAAAAAAGGCGAGAAAGAAAGGGCGGGAATGAAATTTTATTACGATTGAACTCGAATTAAAAGTACATAGCTTAACTCGAAAATTAAAGATACATGACCAAATTCTACCTGGGAGTCATTCAGTCATACTCCCGCCTAGCCCCGTAGTACTCGCCACCGTAGTCGTCGTAGTCGCCGTCATCATCGTCGCCGGCATCGGGGTCGCGGTACTCGAACGTCGGCGGGTGAGCACGCGTGGGCCGGGACCGAGGGTAGCGCAGCGGGGGCCACGGTAGGCCATGACGCCCGGAGAGTGCGGCCGCGCCACCACAGCCCGACGGCCGGCCTCGTTGAAGTTCGGAGGAGGCGGGCCGCCCTCCTCGTGCTCGGCAAGCGCCCTCTCACGCCGATTGATGAAGAAGCTTTCCCAAGTCGGGCCGTAGTCGGGATGCCACCGGGATTCCTCCGCTGCTCCGGCGTGAGCTCGAAGTAGTAGTGGTTCGTGATGGCCATCTCGCGCGCCACACCTAGAGGGACCGGAGGGACCGGTACGCCTCCGACGCTTAGCAACCAACTGGTCGGGACGCGGTAGCCCTGGCCAGGTGGGTAGTTCGAGGCGCAAAGCGCCTCCGCCTCCCGGGGGGTTAGAGATACGATGGAAGCCATGGGAGAGAATGATGAGGTTTGCAGATATGAGTCTAGATGTGATATGTAAATGGTGGCCAAGCCTACATATATATAGTGAAAAATGGCGGGAAGACAGAGGCGGGAAGCAGTGGAAAGCGCGGGAAGAAAATAGGCGGGAAGGCAGAGGCAAACCTTTAGTACCGGCTGGTGGGTGCAACCGGTACTAAAGCCGTCGGCAGGATAAGGACGCCCCGCTCGATGAGATAAAGTATGTAGCGCACGACGCCCGTCGGTGGGATAAGGACGCGTGGGTAACCTTTAGTACCGGCTGGTGGGTGCAACCGGTAGTAAAGCCGTCGGCAGGATAAGAACGCTCCCGCTCGATGAGATAAAGTATGTAGCGCACGACGCCCCGTCGGTGGGAAATCTCCCGTGGCGGAACTTCTCGAATATGCCCTTGGTGCACATGCCCTATATTAATATCTTACATACAAGCCCGTGACTTAACTAGTAAAACAAGCCAACCATCTCCATTGTTAATATCTTACATACAAGTAACATCATTACACAAAAGTGATTTCCATATTGAGATACACAAGTTATGATCCCTATATGTAGCTAGCTAGTCTTCCGAGTTTTCTTCGCTCGTTTCCCTTTCTTCTTACTCGCGACGCAACCATGGACAATCTTCATTGTTTAAGATGATGCTTGGGTCAATTTTTACCTTGAAGGGTGGAATATCGTCAAACTTATTATAATCTTCTCGACATGTCCGTCTTGTCCTCTACTCCCACGATGTTTCTTTTTCCCGAAAGAACTATGTGCCGCTTTGGCTCATCGTATGATGTGTCCTCTTGCCTTTCTTTTCTTTTTTCGGTTTGCTAGACATATCCTTCACATAAAAAACCCGAGCCACTTCACCGGCTAGGACGAATGGTTCGGTGTCGTACCCAAGATTCTTGAAATCCACCGTAGTCATTCCGTACCGCGGGTCTACCTGTACCCCGTCTTTCAGAGTTGAACCATTTACACCGGAACAAAGGGACCTTGAAATTAGGTCCATAGTCAAGTTCCCATATCTCCTCTATGTACCCATAATATGTGACCTTGTTCCCATTGCCATCTTCTCGCATCAAAGCGGACACCACCTGTTTTGGTTGGTGCTCTTTTTGTCTTGGGCCAAAGTGTAAAATGTGTTCCCATTAATCTCGTACCCTTGAAAAGTCGATATAGTAGAAGATGGTTGCTTGGCCAACAAGTACAGCTGCTCGTCATCGGTGACATTCATGAGACGTGTTTGCAACCAACCGCCGAAAGTCTTCATGTGTTCTCCATCAATCCAATCTTCACGTTGCTCCGGTATTTAGAGCGTAAGATCTCCTTGTGTTCCTCTTTGTACGGAGCCACCAAGATGGAATTAAGTAGAACCGTGTAGTGTGCTTGAGTGAAAGAATGTCCGTCCATACACGTTGCTGATTTCTTTCCTAGCGTGCCTTTTCCACGCAGCCTCCCCTCATAGCGCGATTCAGGAACACCGATCGGCTTAAGGTCGGAATAAAGTCAACACAAAACTCAATGACCTCCCTCTCGTTCCATAGCCCTTGGAGATGCTTCCTTTCGGCCTAGCACGGTTATGAACGTACTTCTTTAAGACTCCCATGAATCTCTCAAAGGGGAACATGTTGTGTAGAAATACAGACCGAGAACGCCAATCTCTTCGACCAGGTGAACTAGGAGATGTGTCATAATATTGAAGAAGGATGGTGGGAACACCAACTCGAAGCCGACTAGACATTGGACCACATCCTTCCGTAAATTTTGTAGAGTAAGTGGATTGATCACCTTCTCGAGAAATTGCATTGAGGAACGCACATAGCTTCACAATGGGTACTCGAACATTTTCCGTACAGGCCCCCTCAATGCAACCGGAAGTAATTGTGTCATAATCACGTGGCGATCATGAGACTTTAGGTTTTGAAACTTTTTCTCCGACATGTTTATTATTCCCTTTATATTCGACGAGAAGCCGTACGGGACCTTGATGCTACTCAGACTTCAAAAAAGATCTCCTTCTCCTCTTTGGTAAGAGCATAGCCGTGCAGACCTTGATACTTCTCTCGGATTCAGTGTTGTTTCCTTCGTGGATACTTTGCCGGTCCCGCCGTGCATCCGGTGTATCTTTTGTCTTCCCATACACGCCCAAGAAGTTTAGCGGAGTTCACGCAAAGATTTTTCGTCACGTGCATCACGTCGATTGCAGCAGTGAACCTCTAAGAATTTCCAAGGAGGGTAGCTCCCAAAATATCGACTTCTTCTTCCACATGGGTACGTGTCCGTCAACATCATGCGGAATCGCATTGTCCGCCGGACCCTTTCCAAAGATCACTTCTAAATCCTTGACCATATCATATATAACTTCCCCATTAGGGCGGGTAGGCTTGGTTCGGTTATCCGCCTCACCTCCGAAATGCTTTCCTCTCTTTCTTACGTGATGTTGTTTTGGAAGAAATCGACGATGCCCTAGTACACATTCTTGTTTCCCAAATAAATACTATCAGCCTCACCTAAACAAGGTGTGCATGCATTGTATCCCTTGTTTGACCGCCCTGAAATGTTACCAAGAGCAGGCCAATCATTGATGGTTACAAATAACAACGCTCGTAGGTTAAATTCCTTTTGTTCGTGCTCATCCCACACAGTACACCTTCGTCACGCCACAACTCTAAAAGTTCTTCAACCAATGGCCTCAGGTACACATCAATGTCGTTGCCAGGTTGCTTCGGGCCCGGATGAGCACTCGGCATCATAATGAACTTCCGCTTCATGCACAACCAAGGAGGAAGGTTATAGATACATAGAGTCACCGGCCGTAGTGCTATGACCGGAGCTCGCTCCCGAAAGGATTAAAGCCATCTCGTACTTAGACCAAATCTTAAGTTCCTTGCGTCATCCGAAAATGACTTGAACTCTCTCGTCGATTTTTCTCCACCGCGACCCGTCGGCGGGTGTCTCAAGCATCACATCTTTCTTACGGTCCTCTTTGTGCCATCGCAACAACTTGGCATGCTCTTTGTCTCGGAACAAACGTTTCAACCGTGGTATTATAGGAGCATACCACATCACCTTCGCAGAACCCTCTTCCCGGGGGTGGACTCACCCTCAACATCGCCAGGGTCATCTCGCCCGATCTTATACCTCAATGCACTACATACCGGGCATGCATTCAAATTCTCGTACTCCCCGCGGTAGAGGATGCAGCCATTGATGCATGCATGTATCTTCTCGCACCTCTAATCCTAGAGGCGCGACAACCTTCTTTGCTTCGTACGTGCTAGAGGGCAACACGTTCTCCCCCGGAAGCATCTTCTTTATTATTTTCAGCAACTTTTCAAATCCCTTGTCGAAGTACCATTCTCTCGCCTTCCATCGCAAAGCAATTCCAGCGTGGTACCCAGCTTTTTCTCGACCATTTTCGCAATTTGGGTACAACAGCTTGTTGTGATCCTCTAACATTTTCTCCAACTTCAACCTCTCCTTTTCATTTCCGCAGTTCATCTTCGCATCAAGAATGGCCCGACCCAAATCGTCATCCAGGTCATCAAAAATCGGCTCATCGAAAATGGGCTCTTCTTCAGCCTTCGTCTTCCCCATTCTACTACCACCGTCTTCGTTGAATAAGGGATAGTTGTCACTATCCTCTTCTTCTTCGTTGTCTTCCAATATAACCCCTCTTTCTCCGTGCTTGGTCCAACAATTATAGCTGGGCATGAAACCATTCTCCAGCAGATGGACGTGAAGGGTCTTCGAGGTAGAGTAATCCTTCATATTCTTACAGGAACTACATGGACAATACATGAAACCATTCGACCGCTCGTTTGCCTCAGCCTACGTTGAGAAAATAATGCATGCCAAGCAATGAACTCGGGATGGACCCGGTCACCGTACATCCATTGTCGACTCATCTGCATTTTATATGTATATCAAAAATCATTAAGTACACAACATCATGGATATATGAGTGACCAACTTAATTAATATTCAAGTTCATCACATAAAACTAAGTTTTTTTTATAAAAAGAAGAGGCTCACCGAGGTTGTACTGGTGCCGGCTAGGGGACGACGCTAGCGATCGACGGCGGTGAGGACGGGGATGATACTAATTAAAACCTACAAAATATACCATAATTTCAGCTCAAATTGATTATAAAAAAGTAAAATCCCTAACTTAGGCATTTCATCAAACACCTTGCTAGCACTAGAAAAATAGTACGAGTTAAACTACCAAAGAAATGAGCTAAATTAGGAACGCCGAAGAAAGGATGATATTGCTAACCCTTGGATAGATGCATGCCGTTAATCTTGTTAAAATGGTGGAGAAAAATAAAGATTATTGGAGTGTGAGAGGTGGATATTTGGAAATGTGAGAGGAGAAGTGAGTATGAGATATGCGAGTGGAGCCGCGCGCGCGCTCATATAGGCACTGCACCCTTTAGTACCGGTTCCTTACACGAACCGGTACTAAAGGTGCAACCCCGGCCCCACCACCGTCCCGGAAATCGAGCCCAAACCCTTTAATACCGGTTCCTGTTACGAACCGGTATTAAAGGTCCATAACGAACCGGTATTGATGTCCCACGCACGGAACCGGTATTAATGCCCCCTTTAGTACCGGTTCGTAAGGGAACCGGTACTAAGGGCATCTCCAACGCGGGCACCCCAAACGCAAAACGGACATTGAATCGGTCCGTTTGGGTAAAAACTGCTCCCAACGGGCCGACCCAAATTAAAAACGGACAGCTGCCGCGTCCGGAACGACCCAAAACCGGACCAAATTTACGTGGCTTTTGGGGGCGAGCCGGACACGGGCGGGCGTCCATCTGTGGCCAATCTGTCCGGGTGGACAATCGTTCTGGCCCATTTGACAGAGAGACAAAGACAACTAGTAGATCTGCACTATTCTCTCTCTCCTCTGTCCTCCTTTCTTCCATGGACATTCGCCGGAGTTTGGCTCGCCTCCTCGATCGCGCCGTCGCCTACACATGGAGGTCCCCGCCGCCGCAGCCTCTCTCTTTTTCACACTCGCCGGAAGTCGCCGGAGGCGAAACGAGCTCCGGCCGCCGGAGGCGAAACGAGCTCCGGCCACCGGCCTCGACGCCGACGAGGAAGACAACGGCGGAGGCCTCGGACGGAGCGGAAGAAGGCGAGGAGATCGGGCCCATCTTGCGCAGCCCCGCGCAACCACGCCGCGCGCCGTGGCTCGCCGCGCCGCTCGCGCCGCGCCTCGCGGTGCCGCGTGCCGACGGCGGCCTCGTCGCCCCGCTCGCTCTCGCCTCGCGGTGCTGCTCGCCGACGGCGGCCTCGCCGGCCCGCGCCTCTCGCCGCCCGCGCTCTCCTCGCCCCGCGCTCTCGCTCGGCCCCGCCGGCCGCCGACGGCGGCCGCGCGCGCCCGCGCCTCGCCGCCCGCGCGCGTCTCGTCGCCCCCGCGTCTCCTCGCCCGCGCCTCTCGCCTGGCCCCGCCGCCGACGGCCGGCCGCGCCGCCCGCGCCTCTCGCCGCCCCGCGCCTCTCGTCGCCCCGCGCCTCTGAGCGGAAGAAGGCGAGGAACGGACCTCCGGAGCGCGGCGACGCGGGCGGCGGGCCTTGCCCCGGAGCCGCGGCGACGTGTGCCTCCCTCGCTCGGCGCCCGGCCTCGCCGTGGCGGCGGCGCCGGCCGCAGAGGTCGTGGACGAGGTCGCGCCGCCGCCGACGACCTCCTCCGTGTCGCGTTGTCCGGCCGCGGCGGCTCGTGTCTGCGGCTGGGAGAGCGTGCGGCCGCGACGGGCCTTGAGCTGCCCGCGGCGGAGCTTGGTCCAGCCGGTCATCGTCCTCGCGCGCATGGTCTTCGCGTCCGACCAGGGCCCCGGCGCCGCGCCGCCGACAAGCCGCACCGGCACCTCGTCGATGCGCCTCGCTGCGTGCCGCCACCTCTCGCCCTGCGCGCCCGCGTGAAGAGGCGCCCGCACCTCGACACCGCGCCATCCCCGTACCTCGACGCCGCGCCCGCGCCTCGCCTCGGACGCCGGCCACTTTGCCTAGCTTCACCGCGGTCCACGCGCCCGCCGGGCGACAGCACAGTGTGGTATCCACTTTGTGATGAACTAGTACTAGCCTACTAGGAATGGGTCGCAGCAGCGCGTTGGGGAATAAAAACGAGTCCCGGACATTGGGACTATCCGCGTATCCGCGGGGCGACCCATACGGATAAAAACGGACGCCTAAACACGTCCGTTTGGGTCGCCCCGTTGGAGATGCCCTAAAGGCTTAGATGGATGAGAGGTTTTCTACTAGTGTCTTGGGCACATTGTGTGAACGCATGTTTGGTACCATCTCGTTGGCAAACTGCGACTCTGCCGTTTGATATGCGCCAAGCCAGCAGCCATGCCAAGCCATGGCGGCTCCCTGCCCAAAGTCAAGGAGGACACCGGATGCAGTTGGCGACGTCTTCCTAGCTTGGCGACGCCATTGGCCATTGGCCAGCAGCAGCATCCAAGTTCCAAACTGCACATGTCACCATCTCATCTTACATGATGTGCATGCAATACAAGGATGGATTCCTCCTCTCTCTTATCTTCGTTCCTGACGTCGGTCTACGGCGCCGTGCGATGCGTGCGTGCAGGTGCAGTCTTTGCTGACCTTTCTTCCAGTTGATCAGTTCACCACAAGAGCGCTAGTAGAATTTTGCTGTTGTAACAAGCAGGCACAGCTCTAATTTGGCAGTACTTACCATTAGCCATCTCGGCTAAGCTAAGATAATGTGCAATTGGGCATCCATGTCGCTATCTCTCTGCAAGAAAAAAGAGGCTAGCCAATTGCCATAGTCATTTCCTTGAGACGGATTAAAATTCAGCTAGATGTGTGACAAGTACCGTGGTACAAGGGCTGTAGTCCAAAGGCACGCAAGGGGTCAAGCAGATGGGTGCTGAGATAGGGTACGCACGCAAGCTCCCTTCGTTTCCACGGAATCAATGGTTGTTTTGCAACAAAGCCATTTCACCTCGCTTCGCCTCTAGACCTGGCTTAGGGATTGGCTGGCTGGGTTGCTGCTTGCGTAGTGATCGAAGTCAGAGGATGGTTGGAACAGTGCAGATACGGTAAGTGATCATCTCACATGGGGCCCGGATTAGTTGCCGGGACTGCACGGAGAGTCGGAGATGATGCGATTAATTAGCGTACACACAAGTCAACACCAGCGGCTGGCGTAATTAGCATGTTCACGCACGGCCATAATTCAGTTCATGCCGATCTACCACCAACCTCTGAAGAAAGCCAGTCAAAAGATCCATGGCTGCTCCTTCTAGAAACGGTTCAAAAGGCAGTGTAGAATCGGTGGATCTTCCTGCCCACCACAGGCGTCAGTCCTACTCCGGCCGGCCGGCCGGTCCAAAGCGGTCAACCAGACGGGCCCGCCAGCCCAATTGGTCATACTCCTAGTGGAAACTCTCTCTGCATTTTGCTTTCTCCGTTTCAACATTGCTTTGCGTTTGTTAATTTTTCTCGCGGAAAGCTTGAGAGGCATGTGCCCACGCCGACCTGGTGAGCACCATGGAAGTGCATGCCTACTTTACTTTTGAATGGAAAGCAAGGTCAGTGCTCCGGTGGTCGGAGGGAGTGCCGGCCATCCGTCGCGGGCCGCCGGCGCACCCCACCGCACCGCGCCTTTCCCGCAGGGCCAAAGATGGTCAACCGGACAGTCTAACCACCACTGGTGGCTCGAGGTGTTGGGTGACAACGACGCCTCCTTGACCAAGAACCCATGCCAGATCAGTGGTGGAACCTTTCAAAGGGACACGGTTGTGGAAGAAAGAAAATATCCAAATTGTGTACTCCTAGAGAAAATGTCTCTGAAGAACATTCAAGATCGCAACTCGATGTGACGCTTCCTTACTCCGTGCCGTGATCTCTGCAAATTTGCAGAGTTCCAATTGCTCGCAGGGTCGAAGAAGATACTCTGACAGGAAGCTTAATTGTACACACGCTGCATGAAAAATCCAGTTGGGGACTACTCGTGGCAGTGTTAGATAGATTTGGGTAGGAGAATTCTGAAAGCTGCAACAATTATTGGGAAATTCATGGTGTTTCCATGAAAGGAATGACAAGCATCTCTGCGCAGTAACCGAATAAAACGGACAGGGTTAATGGCGAGTGAATCGGGCACAATTGAAATTTACTACTACTGCACTACTACCAGCACTGATCTACCATCGAGATCAGAACAGGGGAGGAGGAGCTCAAAGAGTGTGATTTTCCATCCGTTTCTTCGGGAGCCATCATCGCTCAACAACAGCGACCAAAAATTACAGCAAGAAAAAAACACCGGGAACGATCGAGTCCACGCCGTATACTCTACGCGCGCGCGGAATAATAGCAACCCGATCAACTTCACTCCGACGGCGCCGCCGCGGCCGAGGCCATTCTGGGGGAGGTGACGGGGAACAACGGCAGGAGCCTCGGCGGCGGGGCCTCGCCGCGGGGCGAGGGGTGGAGGAAGAAGCCCTTGCGCGCGATGGCGGCGCGCTCCGCGGCCGCCGCCTCCTGCTCGGCCGGGGACGCCGACGCGGACCGGTTGAAGGGGTCGTGCACCAGCGGGGTGACCGGGCTGAGCGCCAGCGACGGGAAGTCGAGCACGCTCGGGGACAGCAGCTCCGGCAGCGCCTTCCTCGGGGAGGCCCCCGCGGCGGAGGCCATGGCCAGCGGCGCGATCATCTTGAGGTTCTTCATGCCGCTGCGGCGCTCGTACAGCTTGAAAGCCGGCTTCTTGGGCCGGCACGGGGCGACGCCGTGGTGGTGGGCCTTGTTGGCCGGGGGTCTCTGGGCTGACGAGGACGGTGCCGGCGGTGGCATGTCGGCGCCGGTGAGCATCTGCACGACCTGCTTGAAGGAGGCGCTGTCGGCCTGGACGAAGGTGGTGGGGAACGGGGTGGTGTCGATGGTGCGGGGCACCGGCCTGGGGGACGGCGGGAGCAGGTGGTGCGGACGTGGGGACGCGGCGGCGGCGGAGGACGGCGAGGAGGAAGAGGTGGAGGACGACGGGGAGTTGGGGTCCTGCGCCATGGGGAGGAGTTGTTGCTTCAGAGGAGCAGCAACTTCCATTGTTGTTGGTTTGGCGGAGGAGGAAGAGAATTGGGTTCAGCGGGGGAGGGGAGGGAGTGGGAATAAGAAGGGGAAGGAGGGAGGTTAGAGGTGATGGACGCCTCGCAATATAGTTGGTTGGCGTGCGCGATGGTTTTTTTTCCTCTCATGCTGCCGGTTTCTCTCTCTAGCGATTTTTCTGCCCGGTTTTCAGGCTACCGCAATATTTTCTCCAGTGTAGCTTTGACTCGTCTAATTTTATTTTGAGGTGTGGCTAGAACAAAGTCACATGATTTCATCAAATCTCAGTTACAACACAACAAATACGAATCGTGAAGCAAATCTAACGATGTAAAACTTGACTGAGCACGAACTTAGTTCTCAGCTTAGGTGAGAACTAGCAAAACCCTTTGTTTTGTGCTTGCGCCATTAAAAAAAACCGAACTATCCTACCTACAGCTTTCAGTGCTTGAACTACTGAAAACCATTTTATTGTTGAAACAAGATATGTAACACTTAAACATTCAGACTATCGTCGGATTTACATGTCATTTTAGTGTTGCGCCATTGAAAAATATCCACCTATCGAGCATGTGGTTTTTGGACTCGCACCATTAAAACCTATCCAATTCTGGAAAAAAGATATGTTACGCGCAAACATGCGGTTTGTGGTCATATCGCGTGAAAAGATTTTGTGCGGTGTGGGGGGGTGCGTTGCGCGGGTATGGCGGAGCCCTTGTCGCATTTGTAGTTTCCATTGATGTTTTTTGACGTCATTTTTCCCAAAATAATCGATAAAATTATCTAGTTTGTTTGCACGAATAAAAGTTTTAGTTTGTGCTTGCGCCATTCAAAGGAATCAATTGTCAAATTTAGAGCTCCCAGTTCTTGCACTATTAGAAACTGTTGTATCCTTGAAAAATGATACAGTATGTAACAATTTAAATATTCGGACTATCGCCGAATTTGTTGTCCTAGTTTTCCTTTAAACTTTTTTGTTTTCAAATGTTTTTTGTAAGCTTATAGTGGAAGTTGGCTTCATCTGTTTTTAGTGTTTGTAGCATAAAAAATCCAATTATCAAGCACATGGTTTTAGGGATCGCTCCACTAAAACCATCCAAATCTCCAAACAAGATATGTCACACGAACTTGCAGATTGGCATCATACTGTGTGATGAAGCTTCTCGCGGTGCGGTGCCGCGGTTGTGGGTTGCGTTACGCGGGTCTAGCTGATCTTTTGTCGCGTAGAAGTTTTCCTTTATACCTTTTGTTTTCATTTTTTTTAGCAAGCTTATCGTTGAGGTAATCTAATTTTGGCGTTTGCCCTATTCGGTAACCGAAACACGTGGTTTTAGTGCCCGCAACATTGAAAACAGTATAGTTCTCCACACAAGATATGTGACATGTGTAAATGTGAATTATCTCATTACCGCGTGACGAGGCTCCACATGCTGCAGGATGCACTACGAGCGGGTAACGCTAAGCGCCTAAGCCCCCGATTCGTTATAGTTCTACTTAACATTTTTGTTTTCAAAGTTTTTTTTTTGCTAAATTTATTGTCCAAAGTTTTTTATTTTACTAAACCTTGTAAACATGATTATCAAAACTAAAATAAATGAGACAAGATTTTTTGGTACACATAGTTATCTTTTGACATTAGGTTGACATGTACTCTAAATTTAGACAGAGTGTACCGAGATATTTTTTTCCTAGATTACAACTTAAGCAATCAATGATATAACCTGCAAGAATGCGAAATCGCAAATCTAGATTCTTTAAATTAGGGGCTACACAAAATCTGATAAATTTGAGAGTTTTGAAAATATCACGGTTCACTATAATGAGCGTATTTGTAGGATACACCATTGAATACGTCTAGATTTGTTTACAATTTAAAGCCTGTAAACATAGTTTCTCAATTTCTAAGAGTAGAGGATCAATGGAGTTGGGGAGCTAGATACCCCTACTCAGTGAGTATCTCATTCAAAAGCTCTTTTCTATTAATATTCCATTTGACGAGTTCTAACTCTAACAAATGTGACGAGCGGGCTCAGCTTTAAATTAATTTCGCTACGGTTTTTCTGGCGATTTCCACAAATGTGCCACTCCACCTCATTTTGAGCGCATTCGCAACCGCCGTCCTCTAAAAAACCCATGCTTCAGGCCGTGTGGGGCTTTAGGTCGCTGGCAACGCTTCTAGTTGACACCGATCTAATCAGTCTTTAGCTACCCATTTTGAGCTAACCAGGGCGCCCTATGAGATTTGCGTTGCGTCCCATCAATATCAGAGACACCAATCAAATCAAATTCACCGCGAAATGTGAAAATGTGGTACATAGTATAGACAAAATTTGTCAAATGCAGCACAAAATGAGAAATTAATGCTAAATGCGGGGTATAAAGCAGTCAATATCTTGAAAAAGGGGGCAATTTTTTTTTTGAGCTGTGAAACCAGTGCAATTCCTTTCGCTTTTGGATACTTTAGGCCTTGTTCGCTTAATCCACCTCTCAAGTTGATTGGAATGGTTTGGAGTATTAAGGGGGATTTTGCACGTTAACCCGCCTCAATACATGTCAAATTGAAGAATGTACAAAGTAGAGATGCAAAATATTTACTTTTTAAATTATAAGCAAGAGAAAGTTACGGTACAAACGAGTAAAAACCCAAATCCTTTTTTGAGATCTTACTTTAATTTTTTTTTTCATGTGGGTTCACTTCACTACCGATATGAGCTCTCACGTTGTCAAACCATTTATAAACCTTTTGGTTGTATTTTTCGATATGCGTTGCCGCGTGTCTGCTTGCGATTTTTCGCGTGCAAGTTGCGATTTTTCGAATAAGAAAACCGCGGAAAAGTAGGACGCAAAGTGAAGAAAAATGGAAAACAAGATAGCGAGTGTAGCTGGTCATCACAAGGCAAAGGCAGGAAGAGTAGCTTCTAAAAGAAAAGAGGCAGTACTACGAGTGACGGGTCCAAAGATGCTTTTGTTTTGTCAAGTCGAGGAAATAAAGGCATTGACTTGGGCAGCCAGCCTTGACCCTCTCAGCACTCTGCAGCAGCATCTGCTATTTCTCCATAGGCATAGGTGAGGTGCGCCGGCCGGACCGACCGAGAAAGATGCTTCCTACTAGTACTATTCCTGACCGTCGACCGGTCGCCGCTTGCCCGCCTCGTACATTGCCTTTGGTTAACATGTTTCCATTCCTCAATACTACTGTAAATCGTAAATATAAATATGCTTAGGGCATCTCTGAGAGGCCGGCCTCCGTTTTGGCCCGCCCTAGTGGCCCGACGCAAATGAATCGAACTGTTCCAATTAAAATTCAGCTTATAGTGTGTCATCGACTCATCGTGGACACAATGTCCTCCTACATCCTCCCCAGGTCCGTCTAAACTGCCTCCTCGCCTTCTACCCGGCAGGAGGCGGCGATGTTGTGACATGCGTCACCATTAATGTGCTTGCTCTTCTATGCATTAGGGCGACGGCCTTCTGTACCACCATCAATATCACGACCCTTTGGAGATCCACACCCGGCATTGATGGCGGATGGGGATGGTCTTCTGCGCTACCATCAATGCCACGATCGTTTGGAGACCAGAACTAGCATTGATGGTGAATGTGTGCGTGTCCTGCGTTTGTGCCTTTCATTGTTAGAAAGTATTGATCCCCATTGCATAGGCAGCAAGTGCGCACAATAGGCATGCCCCGGGCGTGGAGGAAGGGCCGTAACGGTCATAGGGCGGGGTCCTCACGCGAAGGCGGACGTCCCGCCTAGCGGAACAAGCACTATGTCCCCGTTGTGGCCTGTTGTGAACCTGCTCGCTAGATGGCACCTTAACGGACGGAGGGTCCCGGTGCCGCCCGTGTCATGGGAAGGACAAGGCGACGCTATGAGATCCCCCATCGGCGAGTCCTCCGCCCCGCTCGATCTGCGGAATGACTTGACATTTGCCCTGAACTCATGCTCCTGGAACACTTTCGGGTCGTGGGAGTTCAACCCGCGCCGCGTACATAGGCAACACCGAGTTTTTCATTGGCGAGGGTGGCGACGACGACTGGCCACCATTGAAGGTCGTCAAGCGGGAGGTCGAGCTCCTTGTCGAGCTGCTCGAGCTAAGACTATTGACTTGGTCATGACGCAGCCTGCTATTCAGAGAATCCGCGCTGGTGCACGGACAACCCGCCACGCGGCGCCACCGGCTAGCCTTGGACGACGACTGAGGAGATGTACTAGCACAGTGAAAAAGACGGGTAGTTCAGTCCCCACACGGTGATAGTCATGGTGGAAACGGTGAGAAAGCTGGGGTGGCCGGTGGTGATGTGCTCACTCTTGGACGCACTGCTCATCGTGTGCCTCTGCCGGTTGCTAGGTCAAGTCGCTCTTTCGTTTGTAGGTGAAACCGGCCAGGTCGTCGTCGTCGTCGTTGGCTGAGAAAGCTGGACGACCAGTGCCGGCAACCTTGCAACCTGCATTATTGTGCGTTCACTGTGACACCAGTTGCCGCTACAGTCAGAGCTTGACGTGACGGCGCAGATCACTCGACGGTAACACGGCGAAGGTGTCACTGTAACACTACCGCGTTGACGGACCGACGGTAGATTTCGGAAGCAAAGAGATGGACCGATCGATGCTGGAATGAATGCTTTCCCAAGACACCCGTGCCCAAAAATAAATCGCTTCTTCAACAATCAATCCGGTAGCGAGGGCACGAGCCGTACGTGTACCGTAAACAACGCAATACTGGTAGTGCTACTTCCATGGTAAGCGCGTGATGCATCGCATAGAATACGTACTACATCACGCCTGTGTCGTGTGATCCTGCATTCTTGATTTTCTGCATGCAGAGGAAATCCTGTAGGAATGCGGTTTCTCTCCCCAGCCTGTAGTGGGAGAACGCAGAATTAGGCAGCGCTCGGAGTACTCTAGAACATTCTAGAAGCCGCTGAAAAGGTTGAGGTGGCATGCAGCTGCGGTTTTGACGGTCACGAGATCAGCCAAAGCAGAAAGCACGCACCGCGGCGGCCGCCGGTATACCGGTACGTAAATGGGGCCTAGCTAGAGCTCACACCGTGTGTGAGTGGCCGGAAGAGGAGGCCGGAGAAGATGATGCTGCTCGCCACTAGTACCGGGAAAGGAAGATCACAGTGGGGAAACAAAAAAGAAATTGGTTTCGATGGCCACGATCGTGTGACGTGGAGTCCTCGACCGGGCCGACAACTGAACGGGGTCAACAATCGCTAGGTAGGTCAACATTCTTTTTTGTTGCTTTCTAGATCACACCGTGATGATGATCACATGCATCTTGTGATGCGCTCAAATGGCGATCAACAACATTTTGATACCTAGAATACTCGTGCAAGCAAGTTACAACTTTTTTTTGAAGCTCATCTTTAAACAATTTAAGGTTAAGCGTGTTAAACTTAGAGCAATTTAAGGACGGGTAACTGAAAAGATTTATTTTTTTCTTGAGCAAAACCGAAAAGATATGTGTTGTTATGTGGACCTAATCTAGAGATTCTAGAGGACTGCCAGGACAACAGGCCCGACCAGGAGATGGCCGGGGCGTTATTGTAATGGAAAACGCCTACACTTACAGGGATTTTGTTATGGGAAGTTTCACGGGACACTACGGGGAAGACGCCGTGGGCCGACGGCCCCGCACCGTCGGCACAGGTAAGTCCACCGTCGGCACCGTCTCTGCCGACGGTGACCGTCGGCGTACCGGCGTCGGCACAGATGGCGTCGGGGTTCGCGCGGGCACCGTCGGCGTAGCACGACACCGTCGGCACAGGCGTACGCCGACGGCTGGACGGTGGCCGTCGGCCTGCCCATCGTCGGCACAGTTATCTCTCCGTCACGCCGGCTGCCGTCAACGTGCCCACTTGTGCCGACGGTGACACCGTCGGCACAGTTTCATTTTTTTTTTCCCGTAACCGGCGGGAAATCGTTCGATTTGAACCGGGAAAAACGCGCGGCGAGCGGCGGTATGCCGACGGTGTCACCGTCGGCACGTACCTGCCATTTGGCACAGCTATGGGCTCGTGCCGACGGTGACACCGTCGCGCACAATGCTGCTACGCTGTTTTTTAATTTCCCCGATTTTGCTCCATTTGCACAAGCAATTGCATATAAAATAGCGAGTATCATATACGAATTGCACACATATAGCTCACATCACGGATATAGCACAAATATGGCACCAAATCCCAAATTTAGTACAAATATAGCACACAAGCAATACGGTACATATAGTCATCCTACATAGATCATTCTACACATATAGCATGTGTCATGTAGCTAGTACAATGTATGGTGGTGCACCACCCGAGTGACGATCTAGCTACGGTGACGAGCTAGCTCCGAGTCGGTGAAGTGAGGCCGCTGTATCTCGACGGTGCTCGGGGAGGTAGAACCACGACGAGAGCCACCGGAACCAGAAAAATGCCGAGGTTCGGCAGAAGCACCAGGAGAATGGCGACCGGGGTGCATCGGCGTACCACAAGGAGTGTCGTTCCCGGATTCTCCCAATCCCTACATGTTGGAGGGAGTTACAACTTAGCCATGTCACACCAAGTTAGCAACTTACCGGGGTCAACTGACGCTGACGCTTGTACATGATATAGAACTCCTCCTTGGACGGGAACACTGGCGTCGGCCCCGGATGAGGTGGCTCTGGGAGTGGTTCCTCTCGCACTCCGGGTCATCATGAACCGAGTGAAACTCCGCAAGAAACGGGAGAGATAGCTCAGATTCAAACATGGGGACTTATGATGTTTTGCAACCATAGAGATTGAAACTTACCGCCATCCGGTTGCTCGTCCACTCGGACATAGGCATCTTTCACAAGTTCATGCTCCTTAATCTTCTCGAGATACTCCTCGTAAGCTACTCGCGTAGGCCTCCTCGAGCTGAGTCTACAATTTCAGAAATAATGCGTCTCATCAACATAGCCATTCAGGAACAAGAGTCAAAACGAGAGGATGAAAGTGTGGATGACTTACATCTACCTCTACCCGAGAACGGCCCGTAGTCCGCGAGGAGGTAGCGTAGCCGCCGGGAGGGGAGGGTAGCCTTGATCTCGCGTGAAGTTCCTCCGAGGCTTGAAACCCCCGGCAAGGCGAGCGGGACGTCCATGCGGCCGGCCGTACCCCGCCGAGCATCATCGCCACCTCGTCGACCGGCTCGGTCATCGGGTCCTCCACCTCCGGATGGAGCTTGGCGTACTCCTCGCAGTATCTTTCCTTGCTCTCTTTGGCCTTGCCGTAGTACCTCTCGGGGCGCGGGCCGAGGCTCGTTCGGACCGGGCGTCACCAGCTTCATGTGCGTCCACGCTTCCATCTCACCAACTTCCTCCCGAGCTTCTTCCCCGCATCACAAAACAAATGTTATGCATATCATCGAAAATCAAAAAAATGCAGCTTGTTCCATTTTTATATGTACCGGACGCTCCCGATAGCGATCGGTGCCGCTCGCTCCCCGCACTCGTGTGTTCCCCGGTTCCCACGGTTGGCCTTGTTCCGGTCGCTCACGGCCTTGAAATCGGGGTTTTCGCCGACCCAATTCTTGACCAACTCCATGAAGGCGGCCCTCTTATTATTATCAGCCCAATGTGGTACAACCTCGCAAAATCAAAACTCATTTGAAGAACAAACAATATAGTTGCAAGTTAGCCGCAGTACATAGAATCGCATTGACAATTACTTACCGACATGAATTGCTCTATCGTCATAGCCGGGCGAGTCCCCGCACAATCTCGGGCTTTGTGTACCTTACGCCCGCTCGGCATAGAAGTGGCCGATGCACGTGATCCTCCGGTTGTACCACTCGCTGCCGTGTCAACTTCCGACACATGCTACGGAGGATCACGTCCGCCCTCTCCTTATGCTCGGCCGCCACCCTATAATTGCGCCTGCAATCAAGCATAACGTAAAGTGTGAGAGGCATGAGTTATCACGGTGGGGTTATCAACTACATATGAACGAAACCCAAAGAGTATGCATTACGTACCCAAAACTTCTTGATCACGGCGTCGGCGGCGGAAGTAAAGCCGGGGTAAGGCGCTATCTCAAAGTCTTCCCAAGTGTAGGCTAGCTTGGACTCGCCCCCAAGGACCGGAGTGTACATCCCCGGCCAGTACTTCCTAATAGCAGCTCCAATCGGACTCCCCGGCACGCGGACATTCCCCGTGTATGTGAAATTCCTGCACAATTATCAAACATTAGAAAATGCTAAGTGTCATAACGAAAATGAAATCACCTTACTACTTACTCTGTCTTTCCCGGGACAAGGAGCCACTTCTCATCCTCCGTAGCAGTGTTCCTTACTCTCATCGGGAACCCGCGCTTCCCCACGAATCCGCAACTTCTTCGGAGCCATCTCCGTCGAAGCCTCCTCGTCCCTAGACTCCTCCTCCTCCTCCCTAGTGTCCTCCTCCTCCTCCCTAGTGTCCTCCTCCTCGTCCAGCGACTGTGAAGCCACTGAGCCGAGCGCGAGGGAATGTCGCCTAGAAGGAGCCGTGCATTCCCCCCTCGTCCTCCAGCTCGTCCCCTCCCCCTCGTCCTCCGGCCTCGTCCTCCCCTCGTCCTCCCCGTCCTCCGTCTCGCGTCTTCGTAACGCCGGGTGGGAATAATGGGTCTTGCACTCCGTCCGGAAGCACCCGGCCCCGGCTTCCGCCGATGCATCTGATCAAGCAAGGAGCTCGATGATGCCTTCCGTCCGCTCATATTGGGCAATTACATGCATAAGAAAAAGAGAAAATAATTAATAAGCATGTTGAAAATTAATAAGCATAATGACAAATATAGGTACTAAGCATAATGAAAAATGTAGGTATTAAGCATAATGACAAATGTATGTATTAAGCATAATGATAATGTAGGTACTAAGCATAATGACAAATGTATGTATTAAGCATAATGATAATGTAGGTACTAAGCATAAAAGACCCTCACCATTCATCACCACTCTCATCTCTAGGCATTGGGTTCTCAGCCTCACTATCAAAATCAGTATCATATGAGTATTCATGGTCGGCATTGGGTTCCGGTTGAGTCTCGACAATGTTGTCTTTGCTCGCATGGCGCTTGGTGAGCATAGCTATGTCCTTCGGGTCCACCACGGTCTCACCACGCATTTGTACATCGTTGTGGAGATCCCGAAGACCTATGTCTATTTGAAGAGCCCCGAACTCGCTCTTCCTCTTGATAGAAAATTCCCTCATATGTTACCGGGTCAATGTTGTTGTAATCGTCCTCGGAGGGGATGGGTAGCTTACCATGTGGCGATACCCGGAACACGACTTCCCAGCCCATGAGTTCCTCATTCCGACATGGGTAGGACAAATAATAAACTTGCTTGGTTTGGTGAGCCACAACATAGACGTCGGATCCGTTCGTAGGTGGTTGTAGGCCTAACTTCAACTAAACCAATGGAAGGGGTGCTTCTCATTCCACCGTGTGGGTCAAACCAGATGGCATTTGAACACAAAGAGCTTGAGTTCTATGTTTGCGTTGTTGAACGTCAACTCGTATACCTTTTGTAACCTTCCATAGTAATCAAGATCATCGGCTCCGCGGGTGTAGACCCCGGTATTTATTGTTTTTGCATTAGGCCGGTTCTTCCGGTGAAACTCCGTATGGAAGCGATACCCATTTACATCATACTTCTCATGCGTATGGACTCTACGGTTAAAACCCCGGGAAACGCATCTCAACTCATCTCGTCATCTCAACGTTGGGATCAGCTCCCTACAAGTTCGGTTCAGATTATTTTGTGCATTAGTTACGTGTAATAAGACAAGTCACGGATTGCAAAGTAAGAGGAACATTTGAGAAATTACTTTTTCATGGAACCAGTTCACGAAGCTTTTATTTAAGGGCGGGGCACCCTCTTTCGGAAGAGTGTACCATCGCGTGGGAGTGGGACCATTTCTTCCCGACCACATTTCATCATGGAATTGGCTGAAAGGAGAAAATACGTATTAGACCAAAACCAAGTTACCTGGTTGCAAAGTAATTGGTTCATCATTTTACCTCATGAAATCGACCACTTCCTCCATGTTCATAAGCACGTAAAGCATTATGCAATCCTTCTCTTACGGCGAAATGTTCTCCACTTTTGAGGCACCGGCCTTGCCACCGGGATATTTGAAGAGCAAGAGCTTTGGGTCACGGTTGGGCTCATCGGAATTGTACCGAGCGACCGGGTTATGCTTAGTGGGCACATCATTGGCATAGTACATTGTCGTGGCGTCCGCCATCTCATGGAGGAGAGTTGCCTCAGCTATGCATGCTTCAATCTTATTTTTGTTTCCACATTTGTACCGAATATATTTGAACTCCCTCTCAATACAAAACCGCCAACGATATCGCACCGGTCCCCCAAGAGTGCCTCGTTGGCGAGATGCACGATGAGATGTAACATCGGAGTGAAGAAGCCCGGGGGGAATATCATCTCTAACTTGCATAGCATGTCCGGCACTTGCTCGCCGCAGCTTCTCAATCACCTCGGTACATATCCGCTAGCACGGACCGTGCGGAAAAAATGGCTCACCTCCGCAAGCACTCGCCGGACATGATCGGGGAGATACCCTCGAAGCATCACCGGCATCGGCCGCTCAATCCATATATGATAGTCGTGACTCTTGAGCCCGTTTATTTTTCCCGTAGCAAGATTGACTCCCTTACTCATATTCGAACAATAACCATCGGGGAACATCACGTCATATTTGAACCACGTAAATGCCTCCTTCTTGTCGGCGCTATCAAGACAAGTACTTGGCATGCGGCTTTAACCAACCTTTTCGATTGCCCTCGGGAGGCCGCATGTGTAGAGCCACCCTGTCACATATCTCCTCAATATCGACTCTAAGCTGAAACATTATCCCTTGACTTGCCCGGTATGTTGCGACGAGGTGTTAAGGAATGCCTCCCCACAATTCTTTTCGGTGTGCATCATATCGATATTATGGGGAAGTTCAAGGTCCTTGTAATACTCGAGCTCGTTATGCCTCGCTATGTGAGTCCGAGTTGTGCGTTTTACCATATCCCTCAAATTGGTGGCCGGGTTCCTTACTAGGCCGGAGAGCACGTAGCTCGAGCATCAACAGTTGCACCATTGAACTTTGGTATTTCTTTATGTTCAAGCACAACTACGCCTTTCGTGAAGTTTTTCTTGTCGGATCTGAACCGATGCCCCGGACTCGAGGAACTTGCGGTGTTTGTCAAAGGCAACATATTTGTGTCCAGCTTTTAGGTGCCTCGAATTCTAGTTCGTGCTCGCACACTCGGGCATGGAAACTTACCAGTCTGTACTATGCCCACGGAATAGGGCGTACCCGGGTAGGTCATGCATCGAATAGTGGAACCAAACTTTCATGATGAAGTTTCTCTTTGATGCTCGGTCGTATGTCAATGTACCGTGATGCCACGAGTGGTGCAAATCATCCACAAGTGGTTGCATTAAGACACTCAATTTCTTCCCTGGATATTCAGGCCCCGGAAGGATCATCGACAAGAATATGTTCTTCCTTTGCATTACGACTCCGGGAGGGAGATTGAGCGGAATAACAAACACGGGCCAGCAGCTGTACGCGGCGCTCGACATACCATATGGGTTGAATCCATCGGTTGCTATCGCAATTCTAACATTCCGAGCCTCACTTGCCTCATTTGGGTGCTTTTGATCGAAGCGCTTCCATGATTGACCATCGGATGGATGTACCATGGGTACCCGTTTCTCGCTCGTCTTGCAATCTTATCCCGGTCTTATGCCATGTCATCTCGCTTGGCGTCTCCTCGAACATGTAAAGCCGCTGGATTCTTTTGATGAATGGGAGATAACGAAGAATCTTTATGGCTACTTTTGTCCGCCTCTTCCGACCATTGCCTACATCTACCTCATGATACCTAGAGTGACCACACTTGGCACAAGTACTTGTCATCCGCATAGTCTTTCCAAAACAAAAGGCAAAGTTTTGGACGAGACATCATATGTTACATAATCCATTTTCAATGCTTTCAAGATTTTCTTCGTTTCGTACATGGTCTTGGGCAAGCAATGACCTTCGTGCAACATGTTACCTACTGTGCTCGTAGTCTTTTCAAAGGATGCTCGAGTACTCTCAAACATGCACTTGTCGGCTAGCAACCGCGTGATGCCATCAAGTTGAGACATTTTTGCACCCGGGTATAGAGGCCTCCTAGCCGAGGCCATCATATCAATGAAGGCCCTCGCGGTTGGCTCAGGTTCCTCCTCCGGAAGTTCCTACGGTTGTGGCGGTCCCTCCGGTTCGAGCGGTTCCTCCGGTTCGGACCGTTCGTCCCATGGTAACTCCGGCATGTCGACATCCCGAAGATCATCTAGCAAGTTTAAGATGCCATCGTTCTCATTGCCATCGATCCGCTGCCGCATCACCTCACCTCTATCACGTTCGTGCCGAGAAAAGTCGACCGGCGGGTCGTAGTCACGCATATACCCATTCCACCAAAGGTGTTTAGTCATCTCTAGAATATCCTTAGGATGACGCCTCCCGCAGACATTGCAAGGGCAACGGGGACGAACAATCCCCTTCGAACCACGAGCTAACTCCTTCACTAACAAATCGGTCTTCCATTTCCATTCATCCGTCACTTGAGTCGAACTAACACGGCCACCGTACATCCACTCATTATCAGCCATCCTCGCTTTATTGCGTGACAAACAACAAATAGTAGCATGAAATTGAATGCATCATATTTTTATTTTTCTACCGGCGAAAACGCGTGCATCAACCTACATCTCTACTAGGTGGGCTCCTAGCAGCCCCGGACCCGTAGTTGGGCACGTTACGCTCGGTGCGAGATAGATTTCGGCAGCACCTCCCCGCCGCTCTCCCGATACACGTCTCGGCAAAAGCCGAGAGGATGTGCATCCGGAGAACAACAGGGGAGGCGCCGACGAAATCCCGTCTCGCACCCGAGCAGTAACATGGAAAACGTACCCAACTACGGGTCCGGCGACCGTCCCGTAAATGCCACAAGCGTTACGGTTCAAAATATGCTCGACCACTAATGCATATTTATCCGCGTAACGCTTGCGGACGGGAATTGACACCTAGGTTACGCGACTTGACGGATAAATTAAATCTAATGACATAAAAAATGCGAAGGGGAGTCGGCAATTCAGCTCACCCTCGGCTGTAGAGGAAGTAGTCGAACAACCGGCGATGTCGACGGCCGTAGAGATGCGCCGCAAGATCCGGGTCGTCACGCGGGGTGCTCACTACGGTACTCTAGTTAAAATAATAAAAATTTGTCAATGCAAATTTCAATTTCCATTTCTATTCCTTCATTTTCATTTCAATTTACATTACAATTTCAATTTCAATTTCCAAATTCTTTACTTCATTTCAATTTCAATTTCAATTTGCAAATTCTATTTCAATTTGCAAATTTACAATTAGAATTCTATTTTCAATTTCAATTTCAATTTCAATTTCAATTCAATTTCAATTTCAATTTGCAAATTGTTTACTTCATTTCAATTTTAATTTGCAAATTTACATTACATTACAATTACAATTACCTACCTAATTGCAAAAACTAAAAAGCGGAAAAAAAGAAACTTACCGGGGGCAGGGGGCAGGGCTGCGGGGACGGCGCGGTGGATGGCTGCGGCGGGGACGGCGCGGGGGCAGGGCGGCGGCGGCCGGGAGGACGGCGGCGGCGCGGGGCAGGGCGGCGGGCCGGGAGGACGGCGGCGGCGCGGGGCAGGGCGTGGGCGCGGGCCGGGGAGGCGTGGGCGCGGCGGCAGGGCGGCGCGGCAGCGGCGGCGGCGCGGGCGGGCGTGGGCGCGGCGGCAGGCGGCGGGACGACGGCGGCGGCGGCGGGGCAGGGCGGCGGCGGCGCGCGCGCGGGGAAGGCGTGGGCGCGGGGGAAGGGCGTGTTTGGGGATGAGGCAGTGGCGGCTCGCGTCGACCCCACTTAAGTGGGGTTCTGTGCCGACGGCCAGCTTGTGCCGACGGTGACCGTCGGCACACCTTTTTTTTTAGACTCTTTTTCTATTTGTATTATAGATGTGTGTATGCATCCATATATGTATATACATGTTTTTTTTATCAAAACTTCAAGCCAAGAATACCAAGGTTTAGGATTTACGGCTACACCGCACATGTTCTTCTCCTCGGTGCTCATCCATGCTCATTTATCGCCCGCTAAAATATATAGCCTAGTCCTTTCTAACCGTTTGAATTATTAGCTAGTGCATTAATTCAATATAATATAAGAGTCGGGAGGTCTCAAGTTCAACCCCGACTAACACACTTTGTAATGTAAAAATGGTTGCGGACTCCTATCTATGCATGTTTGTTGTCTTCTAGTTAGACCTCCTTTGTCCATCCTCAAAGTGTGTCGACGGTTAGGTCATAGGTACATGTGCATGCCATGTGGACACACACAAATTTTGGGACCATTCCCTAGGTCCGATGCTCGATTTCTGACGAAACCCTAGTTCTGTTGACCGCGCCGTCTACCCCTTTGACTGCATCCCATCGGGGTTCCCCCGGTGGGCGTATGCCTACGTTTGAGCTTGGTTAGGTCATAGGTACATGTGGAAACAAGTACCATACCCTATGATCCCAAGGTTCTCTACGGTTCACCTCCGAGGGAGTTCCCCCCTATACATGCAGAATCTGCCTAAGTGTAGGAACCCCATGTCCGAGAAGCCGGCACACCCGGAGGGGGTAGCATTGGATATAGAACCATCTCAAATCACTTTTGTGCATTCCATGTGGACACACACAAATTTTGGGGCCATTCCCTAGGTCCGATGCTCGATTTCTGACGAAACCCTAGTTCTGTTGACCGCGCCGTCTACCCCTTTGATCGCATCCCATCGGGGTTCCCCGTGGGCGTATGCCTACGTTTGAGCTTGGTTAGGTCATAGGTACATGTGGAAACAAGTACCATACCCTATGATCCCAAGGTTCTCTCCGGTTCACCTCCGAGGGAGTTCCCCCCTATACATGCAGAATCTGCCTAAGTGTAGGAACCCCATGTCCGAGAAGCCGGGCACACCCGGAGGGGGTAGCATTGGATATAGAACCATCTAAAATCACTTTTGTGCATGCCATGTGGACACACACAAATTTTGGGGCCATTCCCTAGGTCCGATGCTCGATTTCTGACGAAACCCTAGTTCTGTTGACCGCGCCGTCTACCCCTTTGACTGCATCCCATCGGGGTTCCCCCGGTGGGCGTATGCCTACGTTTGAGCTTGCTTAGGTCATAGGTACATGTGGAAACAAGTACCATACCCTATGATCCTAAGGTTCTCTCCGGTTCACCTCCGAGGAGTTCCCCCTATACATGCGAATCCGCCAAGTGTAGGAACCCCATGTCCGAGAAGCCGGCACACCCGGAGGGGTAGCATTGGATATAGAACCATCTCAAATCACTTTTGTGCATGCCATGTGGACACACACAACTTTTGGGGCCATTCCCTAGGTCCGATGCTCGATTTCCGACGAAACCCTAGTTCTCGTTGACCGCGCCGTCTACCCCTTTGATCGCATCCCATCGGGGGTCCCCCGGTGGGCGTATGCCTACGTTTGAGCTTGGTTAGGTCATAGGTACATGTGGAAACAAGTATCATACCCTATGATCCCAAGGTTCTCTCCGGTTCACCTCCGAGGGAGTTCCCCCTATACATGCGAGATCCGCCTAAGTGTAGGAACCCCATGTCCGAGAAGCCGGCACACCCGGAGGGGGTAGCATTGGATATAGAACCATCTCAAATCACTTTTGTGCATTCCATGTGGACACACACAACTTTTGGGGCCATTCCCTAGGTCCGATGCTCGATTTCTGACGAAACCCTAGTCTCGCGTGACCGCGCCGTCTACCCCTTTGACCGCATCCCATCGGGGTCCCCGGTGGGCGTATGCCTACGTTTGAGCTTGCTTAGGTCATAGGTACATGTGGAAACAAGTATCATACCCTATGATCCCAAGGTTCTCTCCGGTTCACCTCCGAGGGAGTTCCCCCTATACATGCGTGATCCGCCTAAGTGTAGGAACCCCATGTCCGAGAAGCCGGGCACACCCGGAGGGGTAGCATTGGATATAGAACCATCTCAAATCACTTTTGTGCATGCCATGTGGACACACACAAATTTTGGGGCCATTCCCTAGGTCCGATGCTCGATTTCCGACGAAACCCTAGTTCCGTTGACCGCGCCGTCTACCCCTTTGATCGCATCCCATCGGGGTCCCCGGTGGGCGTATGCCTACGTTTGAGCTTGGTTAGGTCATAGGTACATGTGGAAACAAGTACCATACCCTATGATCCCAAGGTTCTCTCCGGTTCACCTCCGAGGAGTTCCCCTATACATGCGTGAATCCGCCTAAGTGTAGGAACCCCATGTCCGAGAAGTCGGGCACACCCGGAGGGGTAGCATTGGATATAGAACCATCTCAAATCACTTTTGTGCATGCCATGTGGACACACACAACTTTTGGGGCCATTCCCTAGGTCCGATGCTCGATTTCCGACGAAACCCTAGTTCTCGTTGACCGCGCGCGTCTACCCCTTTGATCGCATCCCATCGGGGTCCTCCGTGGGCGTATGCCTACGTTTGAGCTTGCTTAGGTCATAGGTACATGTGGAAACAAGTACCATACCCTATGATCCCAAGGTTCTCTCCGGTTCACCTCCGAGGAGTTCCCCCTATACATGCGAGATCCGCCTAAGTGTAGGAACCCCATGTCCGAGAAGCCGGCACACCCGGAGGGGGTAGCATTGGATATAGAACCATCTCAAATCACTTTTGTGCATGCCATGTGGACACACACAAATTTTGGGGCCATTCCCTAGGTCCGATGCTCGATTTCTGACGAAACCCTAGTTCTGTTGACCGCGCCGTCTACCCCTTTGATCGCATCCCATCGGGGTCCCCCGTGGGCGTATGCCTACGTTTGAGCTTGGTTAGGTCATAGGTACATGTGGAAACAAGTATCATACCCTATGATCCCAAGGTTCTCTCCGGTTCACCTCCGAGGAGTTCCCCCTATACATGCGAATCCGCCTAAGTGTAGGAACCCCATGTCCGAGAGGCCGGCACACCCGGAGGGGGTAGCATTGGATATAGAACCATCTCAAATCACTTTTGTGCATGCCATGTGGACACACACAACTTTTGGGGCCATTCCCTAGGTCCGATGCTCGATTTCTGACGAAACCCTAGTTCTGTTGACCGCGCCGTCTACCCCTTTGACTGCATCCCATCGGGGGTCCCCCGGTGGGCGTATGCCTACGTTTGAGCTTGGTTAGGTCATAGGTACATGTGGAAACAAGTACCATACCCTATGATCCCAAGGTTCTCTACGGTTCACCTCCGAGGGAGTTCCCCCCTATACATGCAGAATCTGCCTAAGTGTAGGAACCCCCATGTCCGAGAAGCCGGCACACCCGGAGGGGTAGCATTGGATATAGAACCATCTCAAATCACTTTTGTGCATGCCATGTGGACACACACAACTTTTGGGGCCATTCCCTAGGTCCGATGCTCGATTTCCGACGAAACCCTAGTTCCGTTGACCGCGCCGTCTACCCCTTTGATCGCATCCCATCGGGGTCCCCGGCGGGCGTATGCCTACGTTTGAGCTTGCTTAGGTCATAGGTACATGTGGAAACAAGTACCATACCCTATGATCCCAAGGTTCTCTACGGTTCACCTCCGAGGAGTTCCCCCTATACATGCAGAATCCGCCTAAGTGTAGGAACCCCATGTCCGAGAAGCCGGCACACCCGTAGGGGTAGCATTGGATATAGAACCATCTCAAATCACTTTTGTGCATGCCATGTGGACACACACAACTTTTGGGGCCATTCCCTAGGTCCGATGCTCGATTTCGACGAAACCCTAGTTCCGTTGACCGCGCCGTCTACCCCTTTGACTCGCATCCCATCGGGGGTCCCCGGTGGGCGTATGCCTACGTTTGAGCTTGGTTAGGTCATAGGTTCATGTGGAAACAAGTACCATACCCTATGATCCCAAGGTTCTCTCCGGTTCACCTCCGAGGGAGTTCCCCCCTATACATGCAGAATCTGCCTAAGTATAGGAACCCCATGTCCGAGAAGCCGGCACACCCGAGGGGGTAGCATTGGATATAGAACCATCTCAAATCACTTTTGTGCATGCCATGTGGACACACACAACTTTTGGGGCCATTCCCTAGGTCCGATGCTCGATTTCTGACGAAACCCTAGTTCTGTTGACCGCGCCGTCTACCCCTTTGACTGCATCCCATCGGGGTTCCCCCGGTGGGCGTATGCCTACGTTTGAGCTTGGTTAGGTCATAGGTACATGTGGAAACAAGTATCATACCCTATGATCCCAAGGTTCTCTCCGGTTCACCTCCGAGGGAGTTCCTCCCTATACATGCAAATCTGCCTAAGTGTAGGAACCCCATGTCCGAGAAGCCGGGCACACCCGGGGGGGTAGCATTGGATATAGAACCATCTCAAATCACTTTTGTGCATGCCATGTGGACACACACAACTTTTGGGGCCATTCCCTAGGTCCGATGCTCGATTTCGACGAAACCCTAGTTCCGTTGACCGCGCCGTCTACCCCTTTGACCGCATCCCATCTGGGGTCCCCGGTGGGCGTATGCCTACGTTTGAGCTTGCTTAGGTCATAGGTACATGTGGAAACAAGTATCATCCCATATGATCCCAAGGTTCTCTACGGCTCACCTCCGAGGGAGTTCCCCCCTATACATGCGTAATCTCTCCCGCCCTTTTTTTCCCGCCCACCCTTTTCCCGCCGCTGCTTCTCTCCCGCCCTTTTTTCCCGCCCCCCCTTTCCCGCCCCTTCTCTCCCCCCCCTTTTTTCCCGCCCACCCTTTCCCGCCTGCTTCTCTCCCGCCCTTTTTTCCCGCCCACCCTTTCCCGCCCATTCTCTCCCGCCATGTTTTCCCGCCCGTTTCGGCCCCTCGTCGGCCTATATATAGCCATGGCTTCTCCACTAACAGCACCAGCAACATTTCTCCCTTCATCACTTCTCTCATCCAATAGAACCACAAAATCCTCCGAGCTGAGCCGCCGCCGAGATGGCTCCTCGTCGCCGTAGCAACACGGGCTTCATCGGCGTTCGCCTGCGGCTCGCGGGACATTTCGCGGCTGAAATCACCGCCGGTGGTACGCGTGTGTGGCTCGGCACCTTCTACACGAAGGAGGCTGCCGCCCGCGCATACGACGTTGCGGCTTGGAGGTTTGGCCGGCCGCGCCACGAAATGAACTTCCCGAGGTCGGGTCTCCGACGGAAGCTCGCAGTCTCTCTACCGAGCCACTACTTCGCTCACGTGGTGAAGCGCGGCGGCACGTGGCTGGCCGGCGGCGGATTGATACCACCGAGGCGGACGAGCAGTTCATGGCACGATGGCGCGCAGACCATCCCGAGACGTCGAGGCAACGCGCGCATTCCGGAAGGAGAAGCAAACGTACGGGAGAGAGAGAGGAGGGCGGGAAAGCGGCGAGAGGAAGGCCGAGGTTGAAGCGAGTACGCCAAAGGAGAGGCGTCGACATGGGGGAGAATGATGAACGGTGGTTGTGGAACCTCACAACCACCGCTTCGCAGGACACCCCCGGCGAGGATGAAGATTTCGACTTCTCCGATTAATATGTGTGTGTCGAGTCCGTGTGTCTAGCGGGTCATGTGTCGACCCGTTGTTCTTTAAAAGCTTTGGTTTGTGTGTGGGTCTAGTTCTTTAAGTGTTTTGGTTCATGTGTGTGGGTGTAGTTTCTTTAAGTGTTTTGCTTCCTTCTGTGTGGGTGTAGTTCTTTAACTCGTTTCGGTTCGTGTGTGGGTCTAGTTCCGTAAGCGCTTTGGTATGTGTGTGAGTCTAGTTATTTAAATATTTTGTATCGTGTGTGGGTCTTAAGTATTTTGTATCGTGTGTGGGCCATTCACCCCCTCCGAGGTTCGATTTACGGCGAAGGGGTTCTATACCGCCCTTATACATATATATAGGTTTCTCGCAAAGGGGTTCGCCAAAATAGCAGTGAGAAATAAATAAAAAAAAATGATATGGATTAATAATTATATGGGTAATAATTATCTCTTTGATGCAAAAAAAAAAAACAGGAAAAACCAAAAAATGTGCATAATTGGCTGTGCCGACGGCCGCCGTTGTGCCGTGGGTCACCGTCGGCACGAAGCACAAGGGACCCGGCGGTCGGTTCTTGCTGTGCCGACGGCCGCCGTTGCGCCGTGGGCTACCGTCGGCACAATGCAGACGGCGCCGTGACAGGTTAACGGCTCGGCCCTCCTGTCAGTTCCGTCACCGACGGTTCCAGATGTGCCGACGGTGACCTTCGGGCTCCACCTAGCTGTGCCGACGGCCGCGGTTGCGCCGAGGGTGGCCGTCGGTGTACCGTGCGTTGTGCCGACGGCCGTGCTGTGCCGACGGTCAGCTCCGTCGCCGGTCGACGAGGGCCTCTGTGCCGACGGCCCCGACATTTGGCCGTCGGCACATGGGCTGGCCGTCGGCACATGCCGGCTCTCCCGTAGTGGGATAAGGTGGAGGAAGCCGACCGGTGCAAATCTTCCTCCCTCCCGTGATTTCAGGAATCGTAATCAATCTCTAATTCCACATCATCCCGTAACCTAGGTCCTATAAGAAAATTTACGTTAACATTACTGGTCCGTAATTATCCTCGTCAGCGGGTGCGAGGGTATACGTAGTATTCTGCCTATGGCTCCTGCGTAGTTTACTGCGTGTTCTATCACCTACCTGCAGCACACTCTGTTGAAGTTTTGGAAAAAAATATTTAGAGCATCCAATAGATAATGTAAAATATGAAACGTGAAAACAATTTTACGGCAGCACCTTTTGGGTTTTAGGGCACAAAATATAGGGCGTCGATTCTAGGTTATGTGAAATACGGCACCAGCAAAATTTCAGATGGTGTAAAATATGGCACCGAGCATGTGATCCGATTGTGAGGAGGGAGAGAGAAGGCTTTGATAGTTTCTTAGCGCCAGATACTAAGCGTGATTTTGGTCAGCATAATTTGCTAGAGGCCGAGGAAAGGAGGCGAGAGTAGGGCACGACCTGGGGGTGGGGTGGGGGATGCGGCTAGTTATGGCGGCACCGCGCTGACTGAGCACCAAGAGCTTGGCAATTGACTGAGCACCAAGAGCTCGACAAGGAGCAACGTCTTGTTGACGGTCGCATGGGGGTTGCGGCAGCAACTAATCGTTGGAGATGGGCTATGGCGGCGATGCGATGACCATCATGAACGTCGGAGGGGCGAGGAACGGTCAAAATCGGTATATTCGAGCGGCACCTACGCGGGGCCATCCAGAGGCGAGTGGCCACGGCGCGAGCGGCTACCGGCTCAAGTGTGGCGCGATTTGAAGGGGAATGGTTCCACCGTGAAGTGGGATGTCCAATATGTTGGTAGTTCACTGAGACGGTGGCAGCGGAATCTATGGCGTCGTGTGTGTTTGTGGGGGGGGGGGGGGGGTCGACGGTCACGCGATGTCGTAGGGATAAGAGTAAAGTTCCACGTGGCCGAAAAATTATACAGAGCATGCTGAAAATTTTGGGCCCATTTTCTAGGGATGCATGCTGGTTTCTTTGCCTCTGATGACCTTAAAAATCGGTTATTTCTTTTTTACATTATCATTTGGAGATGCGTACTTGTAGTTTTACTTCCGAAAGTAAGTGCCAAGATTCTCGTACATTAACATTGGATCCTTCCTTGGTCATGAACATGCACACTTTAACCACCACCTCCTAATTGTGTGTTTGCCCTTGAGTTAGTCAGACTCAGACCCGACGCAGTAGTACGTGTGTACTCGTCAAGCCTGTTAAAAGCAGAGGAAATTACCGACGTACGTGCGTGTACTAGGTAGTCGAGTCGTGGGCAACGCCGGTCGTGTACTACTCCGCAGGTTGGGCACCGTGTGGCGTCGCGTCAGACATGACAGTCCAGTCATCCATCAATGGTGAGGCCACATCACCAACCACCAACGACCACGCCAAACCCGGAGTCGGCGGTACGCGGGCGCGCACGGACAGCATCACGGCGGGGACCCGTCCAGCGCTGCGCGGTCGCCACCGGAGACCGAGAGAGAAGAAGCCTCGCCCGCTTTCCGCTCGTAGGGATCAATCATCGCTCATCGCTGCCGCCACTCGCCGCATCACGGCCGGCCGAAGGCGCCAAGAAACATAGAGGTGTTAGGGCATCTCCAACGCTACGACCCAAACGGATGGTGTATTTTATCCGTTTGGGTCGTCCACCGGACACGCGGATGTCGCGCGGACGCTCGCAGACGTCCGGCTCGACTTTTACTCCCCAACGCACCCACGACCCAAATTGGAAGCAGCTCGACGTTGGCTCAGAGGAGGCGAGGCGCGGGGCGGCCGGTCGCTGCGGGCGCAGCCCCGTTCGCCGCCGCGGGCCCATCGTCGCGGGCGCAGCCCCGTCGCCGCGCTCTGCCCCGTCTCCGCCGCGCTCTGCCCCGTCTCCGGGCGAGCACCCGCAGCAGGGCATGGCCAAAAGCAGTAGCTTCACGGTGAGCTCGCCCTCCTCCGCCTGCAAGGAGGCTAGCGGCCAAGTGCATGCTCGCGTTCGCAAATCAGAAGCAACCTGCTTTTGGCTGCTGTGGTGCGCGCGTTCGCGGCCAACAACAGCTAGATCAGCACCTCGCGCGTCCGCGCCAACCTGTGCCCAAGCACTGCCACCGGCTGCATCTCCGCCAAGCCCTCCTTGGGTTGCTGTCGCGCTGCGCCCGGTCCGCGTCGACCACACCAAGCAGCACCTCCTGCGGCGCTCGTGCACCGCACACCCATCGCCGGCCGCTTCCTTGCAGGCCGTTCGCGGCTTCCTCCTCATGGCCCCGTCCTAGCCCTGCAGGCGTGCGCGCGCGATGCGGCGGGAGCGGTTGGAGCGCGCGGCGTGGGTGGAGCTGCTGCGCGGGGCGGCCGGGGCCAGGACGGCGCCGCACGGGGCAGCTGCGCGGCGTGGCGAGGCCGGCGACGGCGCAGCCATGGCGGGCGAGCCCGGCGCGAGCCCCTGCGCGGCACGGCGAGCCAGGCGACGGCGCGGCCATGGCGAGGCGCGCGAGCCCCTGCGTGGCGGGCGAGGCCGGCGACAGCGCGGGCGTGGCGACGCCGGCGACGGCGCAGCCGGGGCGGGCGAGCCCGGGGCGAGCCCGGCGCGAGCCCCTGCGCGGCGCGGCGAGCCCGGCGACGGCGCGGCGAGCCCGGGAGTCCGCTGGAGACGCGCACGCCCGCTCCGGCCCGCTCCAGCCCCTGCGCGGTGCGGGGGCGTGAACGCGCGCGGCGGCGTGGCTCGCGACGCGCTCGGCGTGCAGGAGCTCCGGCCCCGCCCATGGCCGACGCGGCCGGCGGCGCCTTAGCCCGTGCCCGCCCGTGGCCGTGCTCCGCCCCCGCCCGCCAGCCTCGAGCTCGCGCAGCACAGCTCCGCCGCGTCCTCCTCACCGCACCTCTCCTCCGTTCCCGCGCCCGTGCTCGCAGCGAGCTCCGCCCACGCCCATGGCTCGCGCGGCCGGCGCCCGTGCCCGCGCCGTCGACGAGGTTTGTCGCCGGAGCTCTTTTTGGAAGCAGCAACTTCCGGCATGGATGAAAAAAAGTGAGGAGTCGGCGCCGGGGTGCGGCCGGCGTGTGCAACGGCGGCAGTTGGTCAGGCCGGCGAAAATCCGGTGGCTATTTCGGCCATCTCCATGGGAGAAAGAAACAGAGGAGAGAGAAGATGTGGGGTCGGGCGGACATAAACAGATGTCCAGAGCCGTCCGAAGTTGTCCGGGAGGACGCAAAAGCCTCCCTAATTCTAAGCCTGTGCCGGCTGTCCGCGACCTCACGGACAGTCCGTTTTGCATTTGGGTCTGCGCGTTGGGACGCGTTTTTACCTAAACGGACGCACGCGGTGTCCGTTTTAGCTTTTGCGTACCCGGGTTGGAGATGCCCTTAGAGCATCTCCACCGGTAGCCCCTAAATAGCCTTCGTTTGGGAAACGCTGGCACATCATCCTCTATTTGGGATTCTCTACCACACCGACGCCCCTAAAACGGTGGCTCCGATATTTGGAGAGATTGGAGCGGCGGTGGTGGAGAGGAGAGAATGGAGCGGAGGTGGTGGACGGCGTACGAACTATATAGCGATAGCAACTACCCACATTTACGCCGACTAGACGGCGCGTGGCCAGTTGCTGCTCTCGTGGCCGCCTCGGTTTCCGCGCTGGAGGCCATTAAACGGCGACGACCAACCTTCCCGCGTCGCGGCCGATGCGAACCGTCGCGTCCTCTCGCTGACAAGGCGCCCCCACCCGTGAAACCATCGTTCCGTGATGCGTCGGCGTGCCCGATTCGCGCCCTTGGCGAAGGAGCCGGTACGGGGGTGCCGGCTATTCTATTGGGCTCGAAAAATGGCCGGCGCCGTTTGGGGCGCGCCGGTGCGAGCCCAAAACTGACGCCGGCCCCCAAATCGCTATGGGGGCCGCTATCAGGGCCGCCGGTGGAGATGCTCTTAGGTTGCCTCGTATCGGCTCAGCAATTTTTGGAACGTTTAGTTTTCTAGGTGCACTCGCGTTCTTGCATAGCACGGGTATTAAAGCACCCTTAGGACAGGCTCCGAAGGAACGCCCGGTTTGACAGTTTCTCCAGGGCCAGCCCTGGCGAGACGAAAATCGACAACGCCGTTCGCGTGGGAGCTCCGGCTCGGCATCGCGGGAGAAGCCGAAATCCAAGCAGCGTTGCGCGGCAAAGGTAGGGGTAACCTGCCTCTTCGGTTACCCTCTCCATTAGCCCCCTCCCAAATTTTCCCTTCCCCCAAATTTCGCACCGATGGCGGCGCGACCCAGATCTAGCAGTGCGCATCTCCCTTCGGTCTCCGGCGACGGACCAGGGTCCTCTTCTCCAGCTGCGGCGGAGCCTGCGCACATCTGCGGCGGCTTTCGGCCGTGTCCATCGTCCGCCATGACGGAGGTAAAGGGAAACTCCTCTGCTCTACTGTAGTGTTAGATTCATGTTCGTAGAACTGGTTGGGTTCGATAACACCGTTCGTAATGCATAGATCTTGTTTGAGTAGAGCGACCAGTTCCAGCTTGTGCATCACGCCGCAGCACTCAACATTTGCATACAAGCCTGGATCCTGATGGTGCGCAAGAAAACAGTTAGGCATGCTGCTTATCCTCGTGTAACTTACGGACCTATGTTACAACGAGATCAGGAGAGGATTGTCAACCTCAACAACATCTACAACTGCAACGACGTAGAAACTATCCAGATGCTACGGATGAGAAGAGCTCCTTTCTATGCACTTGTGAAAACGTTCAGGGGTAGAGGACTGCTGACTAATAGCATCCACACAACTGTCGAAGAACAAGTCGCAATGTTTCTTCATGTCGTCGGTCATAACCAAAGGTTCAGTGTCATCCATAACACATTCAGGCGATCCACGGAGATTATCTCTCGGTACTTCCGGCAAGTATTGTACGCAATTGGGAAGCTCAGAGGTGAAATGATCAAGCCAGCATCAATACACTTTACGTTGATTAATTTCTTTTTTGATAGTCAAGCGCCCACCTAAGAGTCTACAATTGTACATGTCCTTAGTGTGCTAATTTTGTATCAAATACATATGAAATAGGGACGAAAATAAGCCTGCTTGCCGACCGGAAGCACGGGCGGCTGCCCGGGTAAGAGAGATGCTAGGTCCGCCCATGGGCATGTCGTTGTGATTCAGGTCGTGAGATGACACGACTAGAATGGATCACAACCATCTGGAGGCAGTTAGCTCCTTTTATCTAGCGGATATAAAGGAAGGAATACAACAACAAACGCTGGAATGAGTTGGTAGCACAAAAAAAACAATCCCTCGTTCGTGTTTATCATGGTGTTTTAACTTGCGAAATATTGTAGTTGCATTTAATTTTTAGCTTTGACAACAACATTTGGTATCAGAGCCTTGTCGAGCAAATACAAGAAGAATGATGGTACCAGTGGCACCAAGACATCGCCGCCAGCGCAACACAAGATTTTTTGTAATTTAGTGCAATATTGATTAGGTTCCTTCGATGTTTATACTAAACTTTTATATTTGTTTTAAAACTCATCATTTTATCAGACAATATTATCAAATAGTATATGCTTCTATTACTTAGTATAATTAAGAACATATATAACAATGCTGCTATATATATTAATTTATGATACTTTGTATTGTACAGTTCTAATATATTTCAAATGGAGAATGCATGCACTCACAGTGTTATAATTTATATTGTAGTTTTGTAATATATAATAGTTACATTGGTTATTTTATAGATATAATTTGCCTCTCAAAACATTCTTTAAACTAAATCCACTTAAACACAACAACATTACGCTTGCACGAATTATACGCTATCTATTTGTATTGTTATGTAAAAGTTGATAAATATCTGGGTAGTTATCTGGAAACACATGATCTAACAAATATACATGTCCATTTGTCAGATAGAAACTTGGAGTGTTCCCTTTCTCTACCCCCTCGTCTCTCCTTTCTCCCCCGTGTGGCGGCAGGGAGGGAACCTAATACGTTGCCACCAAAACGCTCGTTCATCATGTACAGAGTCACCTCATAGAGCGCGTTTGGTTGCCTGGGCGTTCCTTGATTGCATCGGCCTAGCAAATTTCGGGTCGTTTGGTTCCCTGGATGCACTCGTGTTCTTGCATAGCATGGATTTTAAAGCACCACTGGGACAGGCTCCGAAGGAACGCCCGATTTGACAGTTTCACCAGGGCCAGGCCCTAGCGAGACGAAAATCGACAACGCAGTTCGCGCGGGAGCTCCGCCTCGGCATGGCGGGAGAAGCCGAAATCCCAGCGGCGTTGTGCGGCAAAGGTAGGGTTAACCTCCCACTTCGGTTACCCTCTCCATTAGCCCCCTCCCAAATTTTCCCTTCCCCCAAATTTCGCACCGGCGGTGGCGACCCAGATCTGGCAGCGCTCATCTCCCTTCGGTTTTCGGCGCCGGACCAGGGTCCTTTTCTCCAGCCACGGCGAACCCTGCGCACATCTGCGGCGGCTTTCGGCCGTGTCCATCGTCCGCCATGACGGAGGTAAGGGGAAACTCCTCTGCTCCACTGTAGTGTTAGATTCATGTTCATAGAACTGGTTGGGTTTGATAACACCGTTCGTAATGCATAGATCTTGTTTGAGTAGAGCGACCAGCTCCAGCTTGTGCATCACGCTGCAACACTCATCATTTGCGTACAAGCCTGGATCCTGATGGTGCACAAGAGAGCAGTTAGGCATGCTGCTTATCCTCGTGTAACTTATAGACCTATGTTACAACGAGATCAGGAGAGGATTGCCAACCTCAACAACATCTACAACTGCAACGACGTAGAGGCTATCCAGATGCTACGGATGAGAAGAGCTCCTTTCTATGCACTTGTGAAAACGTTCAGGGGTAGAGGACTGCTGACTGATAGCATCCACACAACTGTCGAAGAACAAGTCGCAATGTTTCTTCATGTCGTCGGTCATAACCAGAGGTCCAGAGTCATCCGTAACACATTCAGGCGATCCACGAAGACTATCTCTCGGTACTTCAAGCAAGTGTTGTACGCAATTGGGGAGCTCAGAGGTGAAATGATCAAGCCAGCATCAATGAACACACCAACCAAGATCAAGAACAGCTATAGGTGGTTCCCCTATTTCAGGGTGAGTACAAAATCATGTTCCTTCTACCTATCAGATGTGTGGTACTGTCAGAAACATGACTGTGTGCTAATTTTTTTTACAGGATTGCATTGGGGCTATTGATGGTACTCATGTCACTGTAAAGGTACCGAGATCAGTGTCTGCAGCATTCCACGGGGGGAAGCACTACACCAGTCAGAACGTGCTAGCAGCTATGGATTTCGATATGAGGTTCACCTACGTGCTTGCTGGGTGGGAGGGTTCAGCTCATGATGCGAGCATTCTGGCCGACAGTTTGTCAAGGCCTGATGGGTTTCAAATCCCTGAGGGTAACCTTGGAGATGCTGGATATGCATGCCGACCTGAAATTCTACCTCCCTTCAGGAAAATAAGGTACCACCTCAACGAGTTCTCTGCGAAGCACCGACCTTTGAATGCGAGAGAGTTGTTCAATCTCAGACACTCAAGCCTTAGAGTCACCATTGAGAGGGTCTTTGCTGCATTGAAGAACATGTTCAAGGTCCTTGACCAGAAACCGTTTCACACGTTTGACACTCAGGTGAAGTTGGTCCTTGCTTGGTGCATTCTTCACAACTGGATCCTAGGTTGGGGCGGGGATGAGTTCTTCGAAGGGGTTGTCACTTTTGATGAAGTAGAGACCGACCATGACGTGGACGCAGTCGACAATGATGCCTGGAAGGTGAAGAGGCAAGAGTGGGCAGACACAATGTGGGAAGCCAGAGGCAACACCACCATCTGAGAAGAAGTGAAGAAGAAGAATAACCCCTCTATGATCCCCTTTTTCTCGAACCCCTTTTCGATCCCCGTATGTTGAACGACCCCGTTATGATAAACTGCAATTCGTAGTAGCTAGGGAGTATCGTGTTATGAACTACCATTCGTAGTAGCTAGGGATGATTTCATGAACTGCTATGCTTCGTAAGTCTGCAACTATCATGAACCGTGATTTCTGTGTGATGAGAGGTGGGAGCATGATAAGGCTACCCGTCGTACAGAAGAGGTAACCTTAGGCATGCCTGGATGGTACCAAACATGCCTAATATCATCTCCATCGAGATTTGAGTTTAGTTGCAGGGAAACAAACAGAAAATCCTTTTTGGCTCAACCGAAGCAGCCTGGCCTACCAACAACAGGCCAATTTCGGCCAGTGGCTCGTTCTGGACGCGCAAGTGTGTTTGCACCACTGCGCCAGTGAGCCACGAATCAGGCCCAGGCAACCAAACGCGTACATTCTCATTCAAATTCACCCGGCCAAACGCAGCACCGCCATTTAAGACTCACTCATTTAAATGTCCTCCCTTCGTTTCATAATTTTTATCGTGAATCTAGTCTAAAATTGAACTAAAATCACAACGGAACCGTGCATATATATACGGCTACATTTTAGCATTGCTGCAGTGTATAGGCTCCGATTTTAGCCGTGTTATGGCAGTGGCAAGGTTCTACTTTGCATTAAATCATGGTAGGTCCGATGATCGATATTTTCTTTCGACAGTTCCCGCACCAAGAAAAAGGTTCTATCAAGTTGAAAGCTTGGCCCTGGTGGTGTTCCCACTGGGAGAAAAACTAGTGCTAGCAGAAAAGGAAATGCCAGAAATCATTAGCATTAGCCATTGTGTGTTTGGTTCAATTAAAACCTTCTTTGACTAATGCTATAGATGTAACCGGGTCGGTTCTGCTGTTACCGTATCCTATATCATATTTTCCCCACGGATTCAGAACGGATCGGATAATCGGTTATACATTCAGATGCAAATATATTAGATGGTGGATTCAGAAAGGAAACAGAGCTGACTCGGGGCGGAAAACAAAAGTAATCGGATATGGAGACGCATAAGGAGGTCGAATACTAATGATCTAATCAGATCAAATCTTGGGATAATGACCGGCTGCGGATTGGGATACACATATAGACCGTGGATTCACAACGGAAATGGAGCGGCCTTAGGACGGAAGCAAAATTAGTCAGATATGGAGATGCATAAGGAGGTTGAAAAACACTCATAAAATATATAATGTAACACAATGTAATGAATAAATAAATATAACATAACCACACGACCAAAGTAGGTTCATGTGGATGCACACAAGGTCTAGGATAACACCGGACGCATGCTTCAACAACCCACTATCCTAAACAGTTTAAACTCCACATTGATAGAGTGACTATACAAGAGAGATGTTGTTTAACGGTGGAACTTGACAACTCACTAAATATGCTCTATCAGCTACAACGTTTGATGTAAATCTGGATTATTCCGATAAAAACAATGGTATGATCCTAAAGAAAATTTGGATATCGATATCCGGGTGTTATTTGGCATGCCATATGCTACACCGTATCCGGTGTCAAGTTTGAAATCAGATTTCCTTATTCTTCGAATTTCTTCGAACCAGATATGGGTTGTCGAAAATTTATTCAAAGACAAATTCAATGTGAAAATTATTCAATCCGTTTACATCCGTACTAATAGTACTACCAAAGAAAACCAGGCGTGCAACGGAATCCAGCCATCTCCACTTCGCCTAGCTTGACCAATGACCATGGTGAGAGGGAGGCTCCTCATTCCATGGTCCACACGCATTGTCATGTGGCCACAGTCCACGCTCGGACGCGATCACTCGCCACTCACCAGTCAGGCAGTCATCACTCACTCACACTGTTCAGTGTTGTTCGTTAGTTGGCCGACCACACGGCAATATATCACTGGCTGGCTCCTGTTGCTTCTCCTCAAAGATCCCAATCCACTACACAGTCCAACTGACTTGCCACACTATTTCCCCATTCTGGCGCCAATTGCAAGTGACCTTCTTTTAGGTTTCAGCACTATGGACCGGGAATACCAGGATACATAATAAGTGAAAACAGGAAGAGGCATCAAATCTGTGCAGCGCACACAGGTTTTGCGTGGAAAATCCAAGATGTTGCTGTTGTTGTGTTGTTGTTACCCTTCGCTTTCTCCCGGAGAGCATTTTCCTTGTGAGGTCCAACCATCACGCATCTTCGGATTTATTGACTCGGTTTGGTTGCTTCCGCTTCGTGGACCATGCAGCGGACGGACGGAGTAGGAGGACCAGAACCAGATGCCCTTTTCCATGACGCCTACGGGACGGTGGAGAAATCCAGCACCCGGTTCGTCTTCTAGCCATGCATCATCCCCCGCTCAACCAGCCACAGCTACAGCCATAGCTCCAGCTTCACTTTCACCTCGTTCAGACGTAGAAGAATCCAATGCAGTGGGTATGAAGTTGGCACACTGCCGTTGGTCATTGGTGTGAAGTGAAAATCTCCCGTGTGACTGTGTCATACTATGAGACAAGCCTGAATCTTGATGGATACGTTTTTGATAAATTTTGTGTCGTTTTGGATTTGGGAAACTTTGATGTCTGCGAGAAGCTACCGCGCCGTGATGTGGTAGTTTCGACGTCGAGGGAGACCGCCTTTTCTTCGCACTCAAGTGGTCTGCCGGTGCGGCAGAATACCGTGTCTTGTGAAATCTGTGGAGTAGGACTCACCACCATCCATTTGACAAAGAGATCGAAAGGAAGCACCATCGGAACATTGGACCGTGGAAAGCGCCACTGGCTGAATAAAGGAGGCAACATTTACCTGAAATACATTCGATCAGCAAAGGAAGTGGCACTCAGTCTACTATCATGGCGCGTACAGATTCGGCGAAGGTGACATCCTGAATCTTCTCTATGCCCATGGTTGTTAACGAGGAGACGGCCTAGCAAATATTGCAGTCTCTTCCCAAACGTACAAAACAAATTTCGCGGTTCCTTTCTTTCTTCCAAAAGTGGAGCTAGGTTTTTCCAGGACGATCAGTTTTCAGCATGTTCAGAACTTGTGATGTGTACTGTATCGAGCTTGTTAACAGCGTCGTTCAACAAGCATGTCATGGACCGGGCAAAGTGTCTTCACAAAACGTAGCTTGCAAGTGAAAACTAATGCAGATACGGGACAAGCGGAAATCATCAAAATGAAGAAAAGTTCATACTCCTTGCTAACAGAATAGCATGTATATGTACGTCCAATGACGTTGTCCAAAATGCATATGAATGCTAAGCTGAACAGTCTAGTTACTTATCTAGGTAGACAACAAACGGCACAAGTACACAACACATGACTGTACATGAGCATGATAATATCACAGCTTGGTAAAGGATATAACAGCGAAACGTCCCATCTTTTGCATTCTATACCATTACAACGCACCATTGTTGCGACATTTTCGAATTTTCACTTATAACCAAGTACAATCCGAAGGAATGTAACGATCTCAAGAGGGAGGCCCAAATCAAACCAAGCGTTCCTGTTGGAGTAAACCATCCACCATGTGGGTAAAGAATGTAGCTGCTTGCAGTTTGCATTCCTCCCGGGCCGCTCGCGCGAGGCTCTCCGGAGGCTCCCCAACCCTAAAAAAAAACCACCCTTTTTCCTCTCTTCCTGGCCGCTGCCGGCGCCGGCGCCGGCGGCCGCGCCCGGCCGTCGAAGGCGGCGGGTGAGGTCGGTGGCGCGCCCCGACGGGTTCCTCGCGGCGCGGGTGGCGTGTGTGCGTGGAGTAGCTCTCCGGCTACGGCGGGGAGGCGCGGAGGAGTGGGGGATCTCGGCGGTGACGCAGCGGCGGCGGGCGCGCGGTGGAGTTTCGGCGCTGGACGGGGGCGGCGATGCGGGTCAGGAGCTTGGTGGCGGCGGCGGCAGGGGAGTCCTGGCGCAGCGGAGGCCGGCCGGCGGCCAAGGAGGAGGACGCGCGTCCTCATTCCCCGATGGCGCCGACGAGGAGGAGGGTTCGGAGGCGCAGGGCCCAGATATGGGTCCTTATTGGGCCCGATCTGAGTTTCGGGTCGGGTGGCTGTGGGCCTGAGCGCAGGTGACTTCTGCTGGAGCCCGGAGGGTCGGTGGTGCCTGCTGCTGTTCGCGTCTAGGCTGGAGGTGGAGCTCGGAGCGTGTCCTCCTTGGCCATGCCGGGAGCTGGTGGAGCACCATGGTGAGGCTGCGATGACAAAGTGTTGTGGCGGCGGCGGTGTGGACAACAAGATCAGTGGCCCCAATCCGGCGGGTAGCGTGGGCGGTGTGCGGCATCGGACGAAAGTCTAGCCCGCTTTGCCGGTGCCGGCGGCGACGACGCCCGTGGGCATCGTCTCCCTCCTTGGAGGCGTCGCTGAGGTATGCCGACACTTCCCTGCTCCCGCATGGGTTTGGTGCTGTCTCCGGGCGAAAGCCTAGGTTCGGTTGGAACCGACGCATTGGCGGCATTTTTATGTCGTTCCTCTGTTGGGAGCCTTGCGGTTGGAGACGCGGCTTGTTGATTCTCTTTGCGTTCCTCCGGTGTCCGTCACTGTCCAAGGTTGATCTTCCGGGGCTGTTGCGGTCAGAAACCCACCGGCGGGCAGCGACTGGCAACACCGTAGAGCCGGGAACAACTAGGGCTGCGGCTGGCCCCAGTCCCTCAGAGCAACGGCCCGCAAAGCCTCCTGGTCACACGTCCGATGCTATCGCAAGGGCGTGCCACCTGACCTATACCCGGTCGGGAAGGTGTTGGATGATGCCTCGCTTAGTTTCTGCATGGCATACATGTAAACATTAAATACGAGCCTCGATCGGCTCTCGGAGTTATCTCGTGAATCGGCTCAAAGAGCCGATCCACCCATGATTCGTACAAGGTGTCCGAATATATGGTGGTCCTGCTTGATCAAGATAAAGCTAAAGCGATCTACGACGATTTAGGGTTTTCACCGCATAATCGGATCATCCTACTCACGATTGGGCCTCGCGCTCGCGCACGGTGATCGTAAGCCGATCCTAGACAGGGCCTAAAAACCAACACGAGGTTGATCCCCGGAACATCCTGTCGAGGGCTAGCAAACTACACCCTACACGCCGCTGGATCCTCCAACCCTTTGTAAGGTCTAACTATTGCGGATGTTAAACTAATCCTTGAAGGACAAGGAGCAACCGTAACGGATCGGATCTACTAAACTATGATCAAGCGGGGTGCCGCCCCTACACCTGAGATAGGTGTAAGGGCGGCTAGATGTATAAGGGTTGCACTACGACGAGCATATGATACGAAGAACAATGCTAACCCTAACACATCTAAGATAACTACGTTGCTCGCCATCAAAAAGGCTTCGAGCACGAGCAACGCATGAACAACGTAGGTAGGCTTGTGCTGCCTAGATCGCAAGATGCGATCTAGGCAGCATGGTGCTTACCGGAGAAACCCTCGAGACGAAGGAGTTGGCGATGCGCCGAGATTTGTTTGTGTTGAACGTTGGTTGTTGTTTATTCCATAAACCCTAGATACATATTTATAGTCCAAGGGACTTTTTAATTCAGGCGTGCACCTAACCGTGCACGGGTAAAACTCTAACTTCTAAATTAAGATGCAATCTACTATAATACAGATACATGGGCAATTTAGCCCAACTTCTTCGTGTCGAGCCGTTTCAGAGATCCTCCACGCGTTTAACCTTCAAGCCCATCTTATCTACGGCCCATCTCCTGATTTGGCCAAAATCTGGTGATAACACATGCCCCCCTGGTTTTGGTAATGATAATTTCAAAACCACTCTGTTTTTCCTCCGAGGGGTCATGTCGTGGCAGAGCAGAACCGTCGCAGTATTTTCCATCATGATAACTTGCCTTCCCAACTTCTCTGCACGACTTGACAGTTTTTTGGCACCACCTCCTCGAAAACTGTTCGAACATTAAATCCCCACTTCTTTTATTTAACCGCAGCGAACAGTTCTCCTCCTCATCCTCTCCGCATTAGCACTCCAAAAGCCCTTCTGCGCACCATGTCTTCCTCTTCCTCCGCCTCATCGGGACTTTCCCTCGAGTCCTCTTCCTCCTACGAGCCGACGCCAGAACGGGACCCACAAGAGGTCCATGCGGCCAACACCCGCCGCGCCATAGAGGCCGGGGAAGAGCCCGACCATGACTTCTCCATCTGGTCCGAGGACGACAAGTCCTCGACGGATGGGGAGAGCGACCTCTGCTTCCTCGCCGACGGGGAATCGGAGGAGGAGAGCGATGACGATTGCTTCTCCTGGGATGACTTCACCACCTCCGACGAGGTGAGGAAGGAGGAGGAGGAGGAAGACGACGACGACAGCCCCTCCGATGAGCCGCCGGCCAAGCGCCACTGCCCCTAGCCGGGGAACCTCAGTGACTACGACAGCGACGATGACGACGACGACGAGGAGGATGAGGACAACGAAGGTCCTGCCGGCGGCCGCTACAGCAGCGACGACGAGCCCGCTGGGAGTAGCGCCGACAGCGGCGACGAGGGTGACGACGAGGGTAGCGACGGCCCGTAGATAGGACCAGTAGTAGTAGACGGGGCAATGTATCCCCTTGGTACTCCCTTTTGAGAGCAATCAGCTCTTCTATGTAAGAAATCTCGTTTATCAATGAAGAAATTCCCCAATTTTGATTTTGCCGATTTCCTTTGTGCCAATTTAGCCGATTTCCCTTCATACTGATCCCGCCGATCGTCACTTAGCCAATGCTTAATGAGCCGATGACAACGCATCGGTCTCTCATGCTACATTTTTCATCCTTTTGACGTCGGAGTGATCGTGAACTTGCTCAATGCTCAAAAGCTGATGTTAACATCACTCCTTCACGATCTATCTTTCGCCTTTACCGACTGGTGACTTTGAGCTCTGGCGGCCAACGAGGCAGATCAACGCCTTTACGAGAGCCCCAGAACCGCTGCTGAAACGACTCGATGCTGAAGCTGATACCTCTGGACATTCAGATATTCAGTGATACTCTTCAAACCTGCCCAATCCTCTTAAAAAAGGTTATGATGGAGGGCCCTCCGATGAAATCTCAATCGGCTTCTTAAGAACAGAATATCTACGCAGTCAGTTGCCCCCCGAGCCTTCATCCAGGAGAGAACAGCAGTGGGCTGACCAAACGTGTCACCATCGGTTTCCGAGTCGTGATGCAGCACCAGCCGATTTCACCAAAATCGGCTCCCTATAGCAAAGGGTCCTTCAGGACAAGCTGCCCCCCGAGCCTCAGTCAAGGCGAGCAAGGTAGTGAGTCAGCCCAATGTGCCGCCATTGGCCTCAAATCATAACGCAGAGCCAGCCGATTTCAACAAAATCGGCTTCCCAGAGCAGAGAACCTTCAGGGTGAGCTGCCCCCCGAGCTTCTTCCCTTCAGTGGATCTGATGCAACCCACCCTTAACCTGATCTGCACATCTATGCTGCTCTTGGCATTGTTCTTGAAGAGAGGATCTGAGCCATTAAACCACTCCATTGAGGAGTTCTTCCATTAGAGTCTCTCTTCGTGGTCCACTTCCTGCTCCATTGACCCTCTGATTATAACAGTTATACCTCTTGAGTCGATGGCCATGCATCGGCTTTATATCCTTAAGGCGATGTCTGCTGCATCAGCTGTGCTTAAAAATATTTGAAATTTTTTTTTACAGCCGATTTATGTATCGGCCCCCATACTTGATACTCCTACTTCATATCCTCGTGTTTTATCCACCTAGGTGCCCCCCGAGCCGATTCTGTCAAGAGAATTGAAGGTATCGGCTCTTCAGGGATTCCCTGTTGGATCGAATGTTGAATCCTGGCAGAATGGATGGTGAGGATAATTTTGGCCGATAGCTGGAATCGGCCTCCACGTTGAATTGCTCAATGAAGGTTTTATAATATTCCTCCATAAATTTTTGGGGCCGATCACAAGGATCAGCCTCGCCACATTTGTCCATCGATGTTGCTCTTGTTACACGGTCGGTCCGGTGGATAAAACCAGCCTAACCCCGTTCTTTGTCACGTCGATGCGCTCGCGATCGTCCAAATTGATGCTCGAGAGTGGCTCTTGGCCTGATGTCTCCCAAACGTCCATGCCGGCTGTTGAAATCTCGGCTGAATCATCTGCGTGGACGACTTCTACTTCATCTCCATCCCACTGTATTAGGCATTGGTGCATCGTGGATGGAATGCAACGGTTAGCGTGGATCCAATCTCTCCCTAATAGTACGAGCATAGGTGCTCTTGCTTGTCGACAATAAAGAACGTCGTAGGGACGAGTTTTCCTTCCTACGGTCGGATCCACATTCGGAACACCTTGTGCGTCGGATGCTTGGCCGTTGAAATCGCTTAGTGTTACATTGGTCTTGATCGGATCCGAGCTGGAGCGTCCCAACCGACGTAGCATGGAGTATGGCATAATGTTAATCGCCGCTCCGGTGTCCACCAACATCTTGTTGACAGGCTGCCCATTGATGTAACCTCGCAAGTACGGGGCCTTCGGATGCCTCGTAACTTCTTTCTCGTGGCTTCTCAAAGATGACCGGCCGTGGGCCGCAATCCAATTGTGCCACGGGTGCTTCATATAATCTTGGAGCGCTAAACTCTGTTGGAAGGATGAAGACCATGTTTGTGCCAGCCGATGTCTCATCATCGGCTTTCCTTTGCTTGGGGCGCCACTCTTTTCTTTGTAGCCGACCTTCTTCGTCCAGGGTTCGCTGAATCTTGGCGGCCAGATCAGGCCGTGCCTTCCTCAACGTGTGCAGGTATAATCTTTCAGATTCCTCCAACCCACGCAGACGCTGAACCCTTCGCTTCTGGGAACGGCTGAGCCCATCAGGGCACCACCTTGGCCGATGATACTTATCTTCCTCATCATCGTCCACTAGTTTCTCGAGCTCTTCCACCCGAGCGGACTCAGCATGCTTGTTCCGAGGCGGGAGAGGCCCTAGACGCTTGAACACGGACACGTTAGCTGCATCCTTCTTCCTTTGTTTACATTCTGGGCAATTGCCGATTGTTGGCAATCGGCTCATTCCTCGAATCCCGGCGAGTGTACCGAAGAAGGGGCGGTCCCGGTGTCTACCCTCGTCGTCTTGCTCCCTCGACTTTTCCTTGGCTCGGCGCTCGTATCGCTCCTCGTCGTGATCATGCCGACGACGTCTCCTGTCGTCCCTAGCCAGACGATCTTCTTCATCATCGTCGTTGTATCGCCGGCGTTGGTCATACTGACTCACATACTTGTTGAGGAGGTGATCAGAGAGAGGTCGCTGATATCTTATGTTCTTCACTTCTCCCTCTGTGACGTAGCGCTTACCATCGTGGCGGAGCCGATCGCGTGGAGCGGCTTCCTCTGTGTCTTTGCTATGAGAGCAGCTGCCCTCATCTCCGTCCTTACCAGAGTGGTGCCCAGGTCCCACCATGTTGATATTGAACAAGTGTCCTGGTTGGCCATGGGAGCGGGTTCTGTGGAAAGAGCCGATGAGGTCGGCCTCGAGGACTGCCTTGATCTCGTCATGCTTCTTCTTGAGTTCGTCAGGCAGATCCTCGTATTTGACCGGAGTGCTTTCCGCCATCTCGGATGTAGACGGCGATGCGGTGGATGTCGAAGATTGTCCCACCGGGCGTGCCAGAATGTGTTGCGGTCAGAAACCCACCGGCGGGCAGCGACTGGCAACACCGTAGAGCCGGGAACAACTAGGGCTGCGGCTGGCCCCGGTCCCTCGGAGCGACGGCCCGCAAAGCCTCCTCGGTCACACGTCCGATGCTGTCGCAAGGGCGTGCCACCTGACCTATACCGGTCGGGAAGGTGTTGGATGATGCCTCGCTTAGTTTCTCGCATGGCATACATGTAAACATTAAATACGAGCCTCGATCGGCTCTCAGGTTATCCTGTGAATCGGCTCAAAGAGCCGATCCACCCATGATTCGTACAAGGTGTCTGAATATATGGTGGTCCTGCTTGACCAAGATAAAGCTAAAGCGATCTACGACGATTTAGGGTTTTCACCGCATAATCGGATCATCCTACTCACGATTGGGTCTCGCGCTCGCGCACGGTGATCGTAAGCCGATCCTAGACAGGGCCTAAAAACCAACACGAGGTTGATCCCCGGAACATCCTGTCTAGGGCTAGCAAACTACACCCTACATGCCGCTGGATCCTCCAACCCTTTGTAAGGCCTAACTATTGCGGATGTTAAACTAATCCTTGAAGGACAAGGAGCAACCGTAACGGATCGGATCTACTAAACTATGATCAAGCGGGGTGCCGCCCCTACACCGAGATAGGTGTAAGGGCGGCTAGATGTATAAGGGTTGCACTACGACGAGCATATGATACGAAGAACAATGCTAACCCTAACACATCTAAGATAACTACGTTGCTCGCCATCAAAAAGGCTTCAGCACGAGCAACGCATGAACAACGTAGGTAGGCTTGTGTTGCCTAGATCGCAAGATGCGATCTAGGAAGCATGCTGCTTACCGGAGAAACCCTCGAGACGAAGGAGTTGGCGATGCGCCGAGATTTGTTTGTGTTGAACGTTGGTTGTTGTTTATTCCATAAACCCTAGATACATATTTATAGTCCAAGGGACTTTCTAATTCAGGCGTGCACCTAACCGTGCACGGGTAAAACTCTAACTTCTAAATTAAGATGCAATCTACTATAATACAGATACATGGGCAATTTAGCCCAACTTCTTCGTGTCAGGCCGTTTCAGAGATCCTCCACGCGTTTAACCTTCAAGCCCATCTTATCTACGGCCCATCTCCTGATTTAGCCAAAATCTGATGATAACAGGGGCGCTATGTATAGGGTTGAAAACGGAACGGAAACGGACGGAAATATGTCTTATCATTTTTGTTTCCGCCTATCTTGACGGAATCGAAAACGAAATCAGAAACCCCGGAAACGAATATGGTAACAAAAATCACCAGAGATGAATATGGAGCGGATACGGGACGGATACGTTACGAAAATGAATATTTGTCACAATAAAATAGCGGCATATTACCTTGGTCTGTATACCGAAAAGTCATGTATAACGAAGTAGACAATAAGACAAGGAATATCACTCAACTTCAACAAGCGGCAATTCAACATAAAGTACTACCTCTGTCACTAAAAGGGTGTCTCAACTTTGTCCAAATTTGGATGTATCTAGACCCAATTTAGTATCTAGATACATCCAAAATTTGATGAAGTTAAGACATCCTTTTAGTGAGACATAGTTTAACACTTAGACAAGCGCAAGTTCACATAAATATTTTTCCGTCGATACTAAGACTGTTCGTGGGCAGTCGCTTGGCCGCTTGATCGCTCGTCTTGTAGGAAGAAGCCGCGATCGCTGTGATCGCTTGGGAGTTGGGACTAGGTCTTGTGGAATCGTCCCAAATAGAGATGAGTTGTTGGGACTGTAGGCGGTTGTCTATAATTAGTAGGTGGCCTGCAGGCCTGGTTTCATGTGTAAATGTAGGCCTACCAAGAACATGGGCCTCTCTAGGTTAATACTCCCTCTGTTCCTTTCTATAGTGCTTATAGATTTTTGGCACGGAAATTAGCGTAAGAGTATTTTTTACACAAGACTCCCTTGCTAAACGATTTGAGATCAGACTAAAATTAGGGAAATCGATAACTTCCTAACTTACCGTAACAAATTCCACAAATCTGTCTGGTTGACTCTCCATATATGTGCAGCCAGGTTTAATTAAGGAAAGAAAAACATTGCTTCCTAAATCTAAGCAATCCCTGGGACCATGCATTAGGAATCTCAATTAATTGTTTCCTATTGTGTATGAATTTTTTTCATGCATATCGTGTGGGAGTTGACCGGTGGAGGGGGTAATTAAAAAAAAGCCAAGCTACAGCCTTATGTTGTGAAACAAATACCAAAAATCTATAGGCACTATAGAAAGGAACGGAGGGAGTATTTGTTTATCCGGAATTTCCTTTGCCGTTTTCGTTTCCGTCGGAAACAGCTCCCTCGTTTTCATTTCCATTTTCTTTTATGATTCTTCCATTTCCTTTCGTTTTCCGCAAAATATCATTTCCTTTTCCCTTTTTTGCTCTCCATTTCCTTTTTCTTCGAAAACGGACGGAAAGTTTCCCTTTCATTTTCAACCCTAGCTATGTACGATGTCGTTGGAGAGTCCAAGACGACGCCTTTTTTGGAGGCCGACCTAGTGGTCGCCATCTTCTCTTTGATGGTGCGTCGACAAAGGAGAGTTCTCTTGCAGGTGTTGATCTCCGGAGGTATCCGGTGTGGAGCGAGACGCGGCTTTGAGGATCATCTTTGGATAGGTCTTTTTTGTTGTAGTTGTATCTTTGGTGTTGGCTGGTCTTCGGACTAGCCGGTGTGGAGTTCGTTCTGCACTCGTTGTTCACAGCGAGTTGTAGTCGTCTTGTACTAAAATTTTGCCTTCTATAAAGATATAGTACGCCTTTGGCGTACTCTCGAAAAAAAAGAATGTAGCTGCTTCTCCACTCGTTAGTTGACTGGTATGATTCAGAGAAAGAATTATAGTTGACTAGTAGTAGCCAAAATCATGGCCCAACTTGAGAATTCAAAGGGTCTTTAGCTAGAAATTAATGTCAGCTGCCAATTTTCCTCGTCTTTAGCTCCCGCAGTACTGAGTTTTTTGTTCTCTCATCTACAGCTTCTAGCACAAGAACCACATCCTCCGCCAATATATCATGAAGTGACCACAATCAGCCTCATCATATATAGTAACGTGTCAAATGGAATAAACCCAAGGAAGCTAATAACATGGCATATCCTTTGGAAAGGATGGTCTGGGAGGTTATGTTAGCTAATAACCCTAAACACTTATTACTTCAGTCTGCAAACAAGGCTATATTCTATATACACGTAGTATGTCAATACAGTACAAACAAGGCGTGGATTCTTCCACCCATACAATTGACTCGTGGCAGGGAAGACGGCCGGATACAACAAAACATCTCAAGCTCACAAATTGGTTAAACAACTATGTTTCCCTCGTGCGAATTCATTTCAAGTAGCAGGAGCATTGGTGGTCATGAGTCTCCAAGAGTTAACCTCAATAAAAACTGGCGAATAACTCCCCATGCATAAATGGTTGATCACACCAACTTGGCTCGGTCACAGCCTCACAGGCCATCTGTTGTTGAGAAATAGTAATTTATAAAATAATAATTAAGTTTTATATTTTGCAATGAATATGAATAGTAATTGTTAACACAAATGGAAAAAATCGATCTCATAGCAGGAATAGTAATTGTTAACACAAATGGAAAAAATCGATCTCGTAGCAGGAATAGTAATTGTTAACACAAATGGACAAATCGATCTCATAGCAGGAGCCACTACATGTACAAGGAAGACATGGGATTTTGGGCCTAAAGGCTAAAAGGGACCTAAAGCTATACAAAACATGAGGTAGACGGGCGAGGCGGCAGGCCGGTCAAGGCGGTGCGGTGGGGCGGCCAGGCGCAGCAGCGTGGGAGACGCCAGCGAGGCCCACGCGGTCCCGATCTAAGCCCGTTCCGGGCTGAAGAGGCTCCTTGGCCTGCTCTGCTTCTAGCGATCGCGAGCTTCTCCTGCTCGGCTTCCCGATGGCTCGCCTCCTCCTAGGCCTACCGGCTGGTGGCGTGGGGGCTATTGGCGCTGCTTTGAATAAAGATGGTTTTCCTAGGGTTTTAGCTCACGCCAAGATAATGGTATGTCGGATGCGAGTCCCCGGATATGGCTGGAGTGTCGTGTTCCGGAAGGCTCCATCGACGAATTCCATTGGGCGATTTATGCCTGGAGTTTCCTGGATCGGGTGGGATTCTTCGTGTGCACCGCTGTTTTTCCATGGCCGTTTGGTTTCAGAGAGAGCATTGTGAAGCTCCGCTGGCTGTTACCATCATGGAGCACGCTTTCTTGTTCAATGGTTAAGTCAGTTGGGCGGGAAATGTCATTGAGGTTGGGATCCGAGTACTAGCTATGGTGGTTCCGGTCTCCGTGATGACGAGGAATTGGCTTGGTGCTTTGTGGCTTGGAGCAGCGGCATCGTAAGTGTGGGCGTCAGCACATGAGAAATTTATTGTGTTACCTCTCAGCGTGAAAATCCAAGGCTTAGTTTTAATTGGTTGTGCCTGACAACTACCTTGTTGAAAGGCATTATTTTGTGAGCGAGGACTTTCTCCAGGGTGAAAAACCTAAGATCTATGGGATGACGACGTTGTTTGTGCACTGTTTTCTTCTTGAAGATGTCGCTTTTGAAGGAGTTAGACTTCTGGTGCTGTCTTGGTGGTGTTAGCGCTGTTGTTTCAAGAAATAAACCACTGTAGCGGGACTTTTTCTGTTGTTGCAGATGCAGATGCTAGATGTAACTGCCAAATATATGCTTTCTATCTAAAAATGTGTCAAAGATTCAAGGTGTTGCTGTTGTTGTTAACCTTGGCTTTCTCCTGTGAGGTCCAATGGTCACGCATCTAGGGATTTATTGACTGGCTTTGGTTTCTTCCGCTCCGTGGACCATGCAGCGGACGGACGGAAGGATGGAGGCCCAGAACCAGATGCCCTTTTCCATGACGCCTACGGATTAATGGTGGAGAAATCCAGCACCCGGTTCGTCTTCTAGCCATAGATCCAGCTTCACTTCCACCCCCATCAACCATGGAAGAATCACGTCAAAAAAAAAAAAACCATGGAAGAATCCAATGTACTCCAGTGGGCAAGTCGTCCCCGCCCTACTGAACAAAGACCCCGTAGTAACAGCGACATGCAGTTGGCACGCACACTCGACTCTCTCAGCACTCCGCGGCCATGCCATTGGCGTGAAGTGAAACTCTCATACCCTGAGGCAAGGCTGAGGCTTGATTGCTATGTTTCGATAAAATTTTGCGTCGTTTAGGATTCGATAAACTTTGGTGTCTGCGAGAAGCTGCCGCGCCGTGATGTGCTAGTTTCGATGTCGAGGGAGACCGCCTTTTTTTGGGTCTCAAGTGGTCGGCTGGTGCAGCGAAATTCCGTGTCTTGTGAAATCTGTGGAGTAGGACTCGCCACCATCCATTTTACAAAGCGAAAGAAAGCACCATCGGAACATTGGACCATGGAGAATGGGCCACTAAGGAGGCATCATTTACCTGGGCAAAGCAAATTGACGCTCTACTACCATGGCGTACAGATTCGGCGACGGTGACGGTTTGAATCGTTTCTGGGGTAACAAGGAGACGGCCTTGCAAATATTGCAGTCCCTTCCCAAAGAAAACAGATATCACGGCGCATTTTACTTCCAAAAGTGGAGCAAGATTTTTCTAAGATCGTTTTTCAGCATGCTCAAAACTGATGCTGTCTACTGCATCGAGCTGTTTAACAGCGTGCACAGATTCAACAAGCATATCATCGACCTGGCAGACTGTCTTCACAAAACGTAGCATGCAAGTGAAAACTAATGCAGATAAAGGGACAAGTGGAGATCATGAAAATGAAGGGGGCATATACTCCTTACGAACAGTACAACATGTATGCACGTCTAATGACGTTGTCCAATACTCCATATATCATATAAATTCTAAGCTGAACAGCCTACTTACTCATCTAGGTAGATAACAAATGGCACAAGTACACAACCCATGACTGTACAGGACCATGATTTCACAGCTGGGTAAAGGAGACAACAGCATGGAATGCACATCGAAACATCCTATAGTTTGTATTCTCTACCATGATACACCGTTGTCGCTACACTTCTGAATTCTCAGTTTCAACCACTTTCGATCTGAAGGAATATAACGATCTTAAGAGGTAGTCCCCAAACCATACCAAGCTTCCTGTTGGGAGTAAAACATCCACCATGTGGGTAAAGAACCCTAATCCCAAAACCATGGCCCCCATTGCGAATCCAAAGGGTCTTTTAGCTAGAAAAGTCATCAGCCGATTTTCCTCTTCTTCAGGTCCCGCAGTACTGCGTTTTTTGTTTTCTCATCTACAGCTTCTAGCGCCAGAATCACATCCTCTGCATCACCATCTTTTGGCCTTTCAACACGGCTGGAGGAGGCATTCTTTACACGATCCTGGCTGGACTTACCTTTTGGAGGCCCTACCGACCCCTTGGCGGTAGTGCGTCTTTGACTGCTATTTGAAGAGCTGACATTTCTCATCAACACATCAACGATGTTTCGTTTCAGTGGACCATCTTGCTTGATACCTTTGTTCAGAATTCCAGATGTCATATCCTCATTTGCAGCATCACTATTGCCTACATCAGGTTTTTCAACCATCGTCTCGGGGTCTGTAACTTTGTGAGCTGCAACTGAGCTCCCATTTCCCTTGGTGCTGTTTTTGCTAGATGCTACTCTTGTGTTATGCCGCTTACGATCAAACCATTTGTTAACCTGTTAGCAAAATGCCTTAGTGAGGGTTTGTTCAATGGCAAGACAACTGTCACATGCAACTGGGAATTCATGAAAAGGAGGTACAAACCTGATGGAGTGTCAGACCTACTTCTTGTGCCAAGCTTTCCTTCACAGCACGGCTAGGATATTGATCTGCTGTGAAATGCTCTTGTAGCCTCTGCAAAAAATGAAGTGATTGCGGGTCAATCAAACTTATGATAGAAATATTGCTGGTTAATAAGTTTGTTCAGCTCATTTTTAATAAACTAACATCACTGATGTAGGAAGAAAGTATGCCACTGTACCTGATAAATTATTGGCCCATATTTTCCTTTCGGGACTGAACTATTGCTTCCATTAGGGGTAAGGAGCTCTTCTTCATGTTTTCCATTCACCAAATCATGCAAGCTTTGTTGACCTTGAGCACTTTGCGGAGTGAATTCATTACTCTGGCTCACAAACGAACCTGCTTCACTTTGTTTCCCATTGTGCTTTTCAGGTGTGTTTTTCTCAGGTAAATCTTCACCATGATTCGAATCAAATGGTGCTTCCTGGTTAGCATCCTTCGATTTCAGCAAGACGGGGAAACATATAAGTTCATAAACCAGTGAAACACGTACATGTATGCGCACACAATAGCAAAGATGTACTTGATAATTGAGTTACTAAATTCCGCTCAACAGAAAAATTGAAGGAAACAGTTTAGTATTAGCTCACACTCCTATATTATTACACAATAAGAAAAACTGAAGACAACAGTTCAGTATTAGCTCATACATTATTACACAATAAGAAAAATAGAATGCAACAATTCAGTATCAGCTCATATATTATTACACAATAACTAAATTTAAGACAGAGCTATACGTATCTAGTTCTATATTAGCAGGCTCTCATGTCTGTCTATGCTCACAATCTAATTTATGTTGAGCATCCCGATGATGGCTTTTTTTAATTTTCTGAATAAGGTAATCACTCTCCCAGTTGACAGTAAGGCAAATAAAGATATGAAAAACTTTCATCAAGGTCAAAAACATTATCAGAACAGGTGATAAGACTGAACCTGCTGTTTCCCTGAAGATGGTAAAACCACATATTGGTCACAGTCATCAGAGTCAGATGTGAAGTCTGATTCACCTTGTTTCTCTTTGATATCTTTGTCTGAATCAGGACCTGCTGGATCATAGTCATCATCCTCCGAGTCCTCAGAAGGTAATCCAAGGTCATCAACTTTCTCTTTCTCCTTTACATGTTCCAAATTATCAGAAGAGGTGATAAAATTGGAGTCATCAGAGTCTGACTCATCTGAACATGATTGCTTCTTCTCAATATCTTTATCAGAATCAGGACTTGTTGGATCATAGTCATCATCCTCAGAGTCATCAGAAGGTAATCCAAGGTCAGCAACTTTCTCTATGTTTTCCAAAGGTTCTAGGTTTCCAGAAGAGCCATCTTGTTTGATAGCTTCGTTTTTACATGCATTAGGTTTTTCCAACATCGTGTCTTTGGGGTCTGCAACTTCTATGCGAGTTACCACTGAGCTCCTCTTCCTCTTGTTGCCATGGTTTTCCATGTGAGTGCCATTCTTGGTAGCAGCTACTCTTGCGGCACTACGGGTACTTTCAAACCATTTGTTAACCTGTTAGCAGAAGCCATTGTGGTTTTTTTTTTGTCAATGCTAAGTCAACTGTCACAATGCAATTGGAAATTCATGACAAAGATGTACAAACCTGACGAAATGTCAGCCCTAGTTCTTGGGCCAAGCTTTCTTTAACAGCACGGCTAGGGTATTGGTCTATTGTGAAATGCTTGTTTAGCCTCTGCAAGAAAAAATGAGGCGTTACCAACTTCAACCAAACTTCGGATAGCAAAGCTTGTCCCGCCGATTCTGACAAATATAAACCAGGAAGAGATGAGAATGCTCATTGTACCTCAGTGATTATTGGACCAAACTGCTGTTTCTTAGCTTTACTATTGCTGCCATCAGAGGTAGGCTCCCCTGCATGTAGACCATTTACTAAACCATGAATTCCATCAGGATGCAAGCTTTGTCGAGTACTCTGTGGAGAGAACTCGCTATTCTGCTGCACAGCACGTGCTCCTCTGGAGCTATTGCGTGCAAATGAATCCACTTCATTTCGTTCTTCATCATCTTCTTTGAATGTGCTCTTCCCAGACCACTCTTCACCATCACTTGAATCAGATGGGGCATCTCCATAAGCATCCTTTTGGTTTCAGCATGAAGAGGAAACATGTCAAGTTCATAACCCAGTAAAACACTTTCATCCATGTGCAACCAACAGTTCTACATAAAAGTTGAGTTACTAAATTCTACTAGACAACTGTACTAGATGTAATAGTTTGGCATCAGTTCAAAAACTCCTGCTGTTCCACAAAACCTTGCAACAACAAAATTCAAGAAAGGGCAGATCAACATCAGCTACGTATATTTTGCTAAATTATCAAGGAATGTTTTTAAATCTTGGAACTGCTGGATTTACCTATGTTTCCTGAATAAAGTAAGGACATCACTGGTAATTGATAAAAAAAATACGCCATAGGCTTTCGCAGGGCCAGAAAGGCAGAAACATCGGCAAAATTATTGTCAAAATATGCATGCAGGCAGGCAAGTTGAGGGCTTACATCATACAGTTTTTTGTAGTCCAACTTTTGAACCTGCCTTCTCCCTGAGGGTAAAATTAAATCCGAGTCGATTTCAAGATCCTTAGAAGTGAGATGAGACATTGCTGTGTTAGGCTGAACAGTGGCTCCCTCTATGTCATTACTATGATCTCCGACCTTAGGACCTGACGAAACTTCATCCTGACCACAAGACTTAGCAATCTCAGCACAGAAATCGTCAGAGTCCGATGTGAAGTCTGACTCATCTTGCTTCTCTTCGATATCTTTATCTGAATCAGGACCTGCTGGATCATAGTCATCATCTTCTGAGTCCTCGGAAGGTAATCCAAGGTCATCAACTTTCTCTTTCTCCTTAACATGTTCTGAGTTGTCAGAAGAGGTCATAAAATTTGAGTCATCGGAGTCTGAATCTTCACCCTCATCCTCTTCTGATGATACTTCTACATGACCAGCCACATGCTCTTCAGCAATATTGGGGTCAAAGTCATCATCTTCAGAATCGTCCGATGGAAGATCAGGTACATCAGTTTGCATCTGTCCGTGTGCCACAGCAGCTGCCTCAGGAAAAACTTTCTGCAAAAAATTATGTAGTATCATGGTGGAATATAGTTTAGACTCACTAGCTATGAAACAAGGCCAATCTTAAGTATTCTTAAGAGCCAAACTGTTACCTCCCAAGAGTCATCAATGGAAAGATCGGTCCCTTGGAGTTCATTTATTATGTCTATACAATCTATCTTGCAATCACATGCAGGGCAAAGCCATCCTTCATCTCCCGCTGGGACTACAAGGGAGTGGATTTCATGAATGAATTAATAGTAGAGATAGCAGAAACTTAGATATTGTAACAGATAGGGAAAATAAATCTTACTATCTTTAGTCAGTAAAGGGGGGTTTAAACAGTTCTGGTGGAATCCTCTGTCGCAAACTCCGTCACAGAGAATGATGTCATTATTCAATGTAACGTCTTGGGTACTACAGGTGGAACAAACAATCTGCAAGATGGGAAACATGGTCACTAACTAAAATGCCAAACATAACAGAGCACTACATTAGAAAAGATAATGTGTTTACATACATCATCGCAAGATATCTTTCCTTCAGAATCAAACAAAGATTCCTGGAGTTTCCCCACAGATAGAAGATGATCAAGACTCTGGAAAGCTTCTCGTATTCTCAATTTACACCGCACAATTTCCGCCTTGGCTCGTTCCAGCTCCTTCTCGGGCCTTATCTTTTCCAAACTGCATGTTTGTATATGGGTGACTAACATTTTTATTTTCTAACTTGCAGTACAACGAACTCACAACTAAAAATATCCAAGAACTGTGTCCTCGAACATGAACATTAAGCAAAAAGAGAAAAGAAATGCTCTTGCAACACAGATAAAATAGGAGTAAAATAACAATGTAAATTTTACTGAACCCAAAATCATTTATTACCACTGGCACTGAGGATAATTCATTAATTTGAACTTTAAGCTGTACACGAATCACATATATCCTCTCAAGACAGAAAGACTTCAATAGAGATACAACGATAAAACCATGATAAAGTGTTAACTACGATGAGCGCTCATGCTCAAAGTTCCTTTTTCTTTCTTTTCTCAAAAAGACAAACATATCAAGTGGAACCTCAGGCCCAAAGAGATTCACGACACAACTGATTGAGCTATAGAAAGTTAGACCTCAGGAATTGTAAGTGTATTCCTCAAACTAAATGTACACATGGTGAAACACATCCATCAGTTTTAAACTTATCTAAACATCCACATGGTTGATTAAATGACATTTAAGAAGAAAGACCAAAAGAGGTAGTGTTTTAGCTTAATACCGCAGCTCCGTTATCTTGTAACAATTTTTAGTAATTTTGGGACAGTTCAAAGTCTCTATACTATACAGTGGGACCAAGTTAGTTGCAGCAGATCTTACCAATTCTAGTAAACATATACTTCCTCCGATCCCAAAAAAACGTCGAGCTGTTAGTACAATAGCGTTTTACAGTTACACCCTTCCAAAATCACGAAACTAGACCATCAGTTTAAGTGGATCTGGCCAATGCCACCAGTGCGACCCACGCGCGCTCGTTCCAAGCAATATGGAGTGCGGGTTGTGTACAAGACAAACGCAAGGTTGTTTTCGTAAAATAACCTGCCCGACATTTTTTCTGGATCGGAGGGAGTATATTATATAGCTCCAGAAAAAGAAGTTGCATATAAGTTAACATATATAATATCAACGCGGATAGGGCTTATCCAATGGCTAGATGGGGCATAGATACCCACAGGAATAGCTACGCACACTCATCTAATCGTAGGATCACGGGAACACACAGTAGTAAACGTTCAGGGTTGAAGTCGTAATGGTAGACGCCATCGACGTTATAACAAGAGCATAAATCTGTTATGGTAGCCGCTTTCCTTTACACTTATTATATAGCATATTTTGTAGGGAAAAAAAAAATTTGACAAGACTACACGGTGTGGTGTCATTCAATAGACCGCCCTCTTCTTTTTTGCCCCGCACCATCCCAGTGTCCACATCAAGAATCCAAAACAGGTCACGGGAAGGCCGACGCGTCTGGAGTGTCACGTCCACAAGCTGTTGCCGCTCCCGTGAGGTCATGTCCTGGTGTACTTCAACTGACGCGAGGGGATTTAATTATAGGAAAACGGCAGCATCATCAGCAGTAAAATCCTAAAAAGGTCCTAGCATGGATCAGCGACCCAGCAGAGCACGGGCTGTATTTGTACAGAAGAGGCTCAAGTGACGCGCGGGAAAACAGCAAACACCATGCACGGCACCGACACATACAACTTGCTGTCACGGCTAGCTCACGCAATCGTACCGTTTTCCTTTTGCGAGTACAAAAGCCACAGGCCGCAGATGGTGCTCTGCCACCGCGCCACATTTTTTTACGGAAGACATGGTGCTGCGAATGAATAGGAACAGCCTGGTATCAAAGTTTGCCCAGACTAACAGACTAAGTTCGCATCTCAGACACGGAGAGCAGTTATCTCAAAATTCTAGGACACTCAACCTATGCGTACCTAGCCATGTAGGTAGCAAATCCGCGTCGGGTTTTCTAAACAGGGGGATAGCTACCCACTATTTTTCTATATAACATATAGAAAAGGTAAAATAAAGGTTCAACTAAATGTGACAAGAATGTAAAGGTGAATTCAGGAGAACATGTTAGCAAATCAAATCTAGTATGTGAATAGAGGCGACAAACCTTTGCCTTTTCCATCCTTCGCTGGCATATGCTTCAAGTAGACTTTGCTCATAGTTCATCCGATTCAAAACATATCTAACTCGCTTACGAATTGTCGAGAACTCATTGCCCGAACTTTTCTTCACGGGTTTACCCTTTTTAGCTTTCTTTGCAGCTGGTTTTACCACAGTGTGTACAGGGTCACTGGGTGGCTTTTTTGCAGCCTTTTCTATTAGAGTGTGCACAGAGTCACTAGGTGACTTCTCTTCGACTGAGCTAGAACGAAGACCTCTGGCAGTACTATCAGATGAGCCCAAAGGATAATTTCTACTTGGTGATACTCCGGGTCCTTTCTTTCCCCTGTTAGCTGCCCTTTTATAATTTCTCCTTTCACCCGGTGACTGGGATGTGTATGGGAAACTTTGATGCTTAAAGGTCTCAGTGTTCTGGCTAGAGTTTGCATGATTCCCATCCTCAAGAATGTCCTCAGCAGGACCAGGAGCAGTGCTTTTGTCCATCGGGTGGGGCAAGGAAATTACTCTATTCTAATGAATAATAAACGCAGTTTCGGGGAAATGTCTTCTTGAGGACAGCAAGTGCGCAGTGAAATAGGAACCTCTACAAAATTGCTCCAAATTAAACAGCACCTGCAACAAGTAAATAGAGTATTATCAGCATTGGTGATTGCAAGGACTGATCGAGTTATAACTTTACATAGATAACCCTACATCTTAAAAAAAAACAATGAAGGAGGAGCCTTGTCGTTTTTTAATTAAGGAAGAGGCGTGGGACTCCGAGTCGGACTCGGACTGGCTGGGAAACGCCACCGCGTCCCTCGAGTCGGACTCGGACTGGCTAGGAAACGCCACCGCGTCCCTGCCACTGGGATAAGAACCCATCCGCTCTACATCTTAAAACACTGGATCTAAATCCAGTACAGTAAATTCATTCCATTCACCAATACGAATTGCGCATCATATTAAGTTATTCTCAACATAGTATGAACCCTAGTAACAATTTGCGCACATCTTTATAGCGCAGCGTTGAACATGAATGGGTGCTAAAATTTCCCTGCTACCAAGACACGCGACTTCTCCTGGATGGCAACTATTGACACCGGCAGACAACTGGCCAGCGCTATCGGCAATGTACTACCATTTTAGCACCTAGATCATCCTGGAATTTGCTACCAGTAGTGACCAGCTTCCACAGTTTGTCTATTCACAAGATCATCTCAAAATTCCAACAGCACGAGACCACCTGGAATTCGCTACCAGTAGTTGAAAGGTATTTCATCCCTTGCATAAAACCTGAAAGGGGACAGGGTTCCAACCTGCCCCGAGCAAATGGCAAGTAATTGGGGTTTTGTGGTTCCAGAACCAACAAAGTTCCTAGCCGCTATTGTCCTGAGCCCTGGATCTCTAGCATGACCGGACCAAAGGGAAGTTCAAAACCCTAGAAACCATGCCTCTTCTAAACTGAAACTCCGAACCAAAAAATCAAATCCACAGCACCTGCACAACCACAACTCATTGTAAGGACTGATCGAGTTATAACTTTACATTGATAACCCTACATCTTTAAAAAAAAACATTGAAGGAGGAGCCTCGTCGTTTTTTAATTACGGAAGAGGCGTGGGACTCCGAGTCGGACTCGGACTGGCTGGGAAACACCACCGCGTCCCTGCCACTGGGATAAAAACCCATCCGCTCTACATCTTAAAACACTGGATTTAAATTACTTCTTAAAACACTGGATCTAAATCCAGTACAGTAAATTCATTCCATTCACCAATACGAATTGTGCATCATATTAAGTTATTCTCAACACAGTATGAACCCTAGTAACAATTTGCGCACATCTTTATAGCGCAGCGTTGAACATGAATGGGTGCTAAAATTTCCCTGCTACCAAGACACGTGACTTGGCCTGGATGGCAACTATTGACACCGGCAGACAACTGGCCAGCGCTATCGGCAATGTACTACCATTTTAGCACCTAGACCATCCTGGAATTTGCTACCGGTAGTGACCAACTTCCACAGTTTGTCTATTCGGGAGGTCATCTCAAAATTCCAACAGCACGAGACCACCCTGGAATTCGCTACTGGTAGTTGAAAGCTATTTCTTCCCTTGCTTAATACCTGAAAGGGGACAGGGTTCCAACCCGCCCCGACCAAATGGCAAGTAATTGGGGTTTTGTGGTTCCAGAACCGACCAGATCAACAAAGTTCCTAGCCGCTATTGTCCTAAGCCCCGGATCTCTAGCATGACCGGACCAAAGGGAGGTTCGAAACCCTAGAAACCATGCCTCTTCTAAACTGAAACCCCGAACCGACAAATCCACAGCACCTGCACAACCCACCAGCCCTACACAGCCCGCCGCTCAACCCCAACACAGCAGAACGCCGGCGTGCAGACCACCGCAAACTCCCCGATCTCACGGAGAGCCGCTGCCTCCGCGAGGCGAAATCTACCGCGAAAACATTTTGGATTTGGGCGAAGAGGCGGGAACTGGGAAACGGGCTCGAGGTAGCGGGCGGGAAAAGGGAAGCTATAGGGGCGGGGCGGCGCGGAGGAGGGCGTGGGGACAGGGTGCTCACCGCGGTAGCCGCCGGCGCCGGCGCCGCCAGGAGAGGAGGGCCTCCTCTGGCGAAGCTCGACGGCTGTCTCCTGTGTGTCCCGGGCGGCGTGAGCGAGCGATGACCGATGAGGACGCCAGCCGAGGAGCGCTTAAAAAGAAGGAAGAAGGCCACGCTGCGTGCGCGGCGCTTGTCCGTTTGCTCGCCGCCCCAACTACCTCGGTCAGCGGAGATTATGGCCTTTCGGCCCGGCCACGGCCCATTTCGGCCTGCCAATGAATAAGGCTCTAGACCCGAGAGCAGAGAAAACTCTAGTCTAGGGGGAAAAAAACCTTTTCAAAGGTGACATTCACGCTTCTCTGTATTTTTTCTTCGGTTTTTTTATAATTTTTAAAAAATGATAGGCAAGAAATCGCCCCAACTTCTATCCCACATGTTAGGTGGGAGAGTATACTTAGTCACTAAGCAAAAAAAAAAAACCAACTACCTTTCCACGTGGTAGGTGGGAGAGTATACTTCGTCATTAAGCAAAAAAAAATAACTCCAACTACCCTCCCGCGTGGTTGGTGGGAGGGCATACTTGGTCATTTGGCAAAAATGAACAGAAATACCCTCCCACATGGTTGGTGGGAGGGCATTATTGGTCTTTCACAAGAAAATAGTCCCACCTACCCACCCACATGGTAGGTGGGGAGTATCCTTAGTCATTAAGCAAAAAATAACCCCGATTATCCTCCCACATGGTAGGTGGGAGGGCATTGATCGTTTGGCAACCTATGTGGTAGGTGGGAGGGCATTCTAGGTAATTTGCCAACAAATGACCCAAACTGATGTGGGTATACTTCATGGCTATGCCAACAATATGATCTGGATCTGGCAAGTCCGGGTGGACCACAGATGGTGGAGGTGGCTTACAGCCCACCGGGCGGCCCAGTTGCTGTTGATAGAAGATGCGGGAAGTCCATCTCAGGAACAGGAGCCGGATCCCAACCGACCTACGCCAGCAGTCGGATCCATGGAGGCCCATGAAGTGTACGGATCCATGACGACAAGCTAGATCTAGGTGAATTCTTGACGTGCACACAATGTATTCCGTAGTTAGGTGTCTTGTATTCCGGCTAGGACTCTCCACAGAAACCCTAGATCATTGCACCTTTATAAGCAGGATCCCGGGAGGCACAACCAAAACTCATTATAACAACGCGAAAGCGCCCAGATAATTCCATACAAGCAGTAGTAGGCCCTACTTCCGAGCAGTGTGTTTCGAAGCTGGGTTAACCGCGTACCACCATCCCAATGGCTCTTCGCCCTATGGCCCCCACTTCTTCCCCCCTTCGTGAGGATCCCTCTTCCAGGGTATCGTCGAATAGGCAACGACAGTTGGTGCCCACCGTGGGGCCAACGGCATCTGGAGGCCAGAACCGGGAGGGTTCTACCTTCGGAGGCATCGGCGATACCATCGCCGGGGGGCGTGTCTTGTATGTTGGAAACTTTCCGATCGTCCCTCGGGACGAGTCGCTGGATTACGGCTAGGACCCACCCGTCAACCTATCCATCATCTCGATCGGCGGGATACACATCTTCATCGGCGAGACCATCGATTCCGACGGAAACGCACCGGTAAGTAACGTAGCTACGACCACCGCTGAGCAGGACGCATCCGCGATGATCCGATCTAAGATGCAAGAGCTTCCGAAGGAAGATTCCGCCTTAAGTCTGGAAATTTCAAAGCCCACCAAATCCGCCCCTGAGCAGGAAACAACGGTGGAAGACCAATGCAGATCCGCCTGGGTTTCCCAGGTGTTAGAGAAGCAAAGGTGTCACTTCGTGCACTTCCTCGCGCACAAACCCGGATCCGCCCCTCCAGAGGAAGGCGCTGGACCCGTGCAGGCAGAGGATGCCGGAGACAACAACAACTCCGAGCACTAAGAAGGAGCAGGAGACAACGAAGACTCGATTCTTGACGGCCTCAGCCTATTCTCAGATGACGTCTCACCTATCGCTTCGTCGGAGTACGAGAGGTACTGCAAGGAGCTAGAGGACTGATACGTCTCCGACGTATCGATAATTTCTTGTGTTCCATGCCACATTATTGATGTTATCTACATGTTATATGCACACTTTATGTCATATTCGTGCATTTTCTGGAACTAACCTATTAACAAGATGCCGAAGTGCCGGTTCCGTTTCTGTTGTTTTTGGTTTCGTAAATCCTAGTAACGAAATATTCTCGGAATCGGACGAAATCAACGCCAAAGATCTTAGAATCCCCGGAAGCATCCAGAACACACCGGAGAGGTCGGAGGGGGCCACAGGCCCACCAAACCATAGGCTGGCGCGGCCGGAGGGGGCCGCGCCGCCCTATGGTGTGGCCCCCGTCAGCCCTCCCTGCGCCGCCTCTTCGCCTATATAAAGCCCCCGGATCGAAAACCCCGAGGCGAAGAACCACGATACGGAAAACCTTCCGGAGCCGCCGCCATCGCGAAGCCAAGATCCGGGGGACAGGAGTCTCTGCTTCCGGCACCCTGCCGGAGCGGGGAAGTGCCCCGGAAGGCTTCTCCATCGACACCGCTGCCATCTCCACCGCCATCTTCATCACCGCTGCTGCTCCCATGAGGAGGGAGTAGTTCTCCATCGAGGCTCGGGGCTGTACCGTGTAGCTATGTGGTTCATCTCTCTCCTATATGTTTCAATACAATAATCTCATGAGCTGCCTTACATGATTGAGATTCATATGATGATGCTTGTAATCTAGATGTCATTATGCTAGTCAAGTGAGTTTTACTTATGTGATCTCCGGAGACTCCTTGTCCCACGTGTGTAAAGGTGACAGTGTGTGCACCGTGTGGGTCTCTTAGGCCATATTTCACGAATACTTACTCAATGTTGAATGGCATAGTGAGGTGCTTATTTATATCTCTTTATGATTGCAGCATGTTTTGTATCACAATTTATCTATGTGCTACTCTAGTGATTTGTTATTAAAGTAGTTTATTCCTCCTGCATGTGTGCAAAGGTGACGAGTGCGTGCACCGTGTTAGTACTTGGTTTATGCTATGATCATGATCTCTTGTAGATTGCGAAGTTAACTATTGCTATGATAATATTGATGTGATCTATTCCTCCTACATATGCATGAAGGTGACGAGTGTGCATGCTATGCTAGTACTTGGTTTAGTCTGTTGATCTATCTTACACTTAAGGTTACTAAAACATGAGCATTATTGTGGAGCTTGTTAACTCCGGCATTGAGGGTTCGTGTAATCCTACGCAATGTGTTCATCATCCAACAAAGTGTAGAGTATGCATTTATCTATTATGTTATGTGATCAATGTTGAGAGTGTCCACTAGTGAAAGTGTAATCCCTAGGCCTTGTTCCTAAATATCGCTATCGTCTGCTTGTTTCTTGTTTCATTGCGTTACTACTGCTGCGTTACTACTGCTACATTACTACCGCTTGCTTACCGTCCCGGGCAAAGCACTTTTCGGTGTCGTTGCCGTTGCTACTGCTTATTCATACCACCTGTATTTCACTATCTCTTCGCCGAACTAGTGCACCTATTAGGTGTGTTGGGGACGCAAGAGACTTCTTGCTTTGTGGTTGCAGGGTTGCATGAGAGGGATATCTTTGACCTCTTCCTCCCTGAGCTCGATAAACCTTGGGTATCCACTTAAGGGAAACTTGCTGCTGTTCTACAAACCTCTGCTCTTGGAGGCCCAACACTGTCTACAAGAATAGAAGCTCCCGTAGACATCAAGGACGTAGAGAAAGAGGATGGTGAATCATCTCTGCCAAAGCAGGTCTTCGTGACCCTGACTGGAGGTGATGACGATGAGGATGACGATCCGAAGAAGACTCCGTCTAGCGCTAACATCCCGGCTCCAGCTTAGCCGGAGGCACCGCCGCGGGTTCGTACCCGTGATACACCGGAGCCATCACATGGCCGGAGCCTAAAGTTCTATCAAGGGATGGATGCTGACACACTCGTGGAGGTAGCCGGAGAACATGGAGAGCACGTTCAGCAGCCGAAGCTCCTGATGACCCCAATCACACCATATATGGTTGTGGATCTGTAGGCTCTGGAAACTAAGCGTAAGGAACTCGCAGGCTCCTGCATGGATCTCCTTCACCATCACCTAGTAGGGGAGGCGGACGCGAAGGGCGGAGGTCACACTCCCGCTCAGAATCCCCTGAGCATAGGCAGAGCTCGTGTGACGCACGGGAACATCTCAACGAATACAGGATTGATTACATTGGCCCAAAATGTTTTGGGAAGAGCATCCGGGAGGACAAAACGCCGAAAGGCTTGAACCTCAAACTACTCGGAAACTTGAAGCATTATGATGGCAGAGACAGACCCGACACCTGGATTGATGAGTACTTCAATGCAGTCAGCTTTGCCGGAGGGACCCCAAACATGGCCAGTCGCATGCTCTAGTTGTACCTTGTTGGTCCAGCCCGAACTTGACTCAGCGTCCTCCCGGAGAACTCCATGTTTTGCTGGTTTGAGCTGAAGATAGACTTTGAGGTTCACTTCAGGGGCACCTACAAAAGACCATCCACGGCTAGTGACCTACATGCATGTGTCCAGAAGAAAAACGAAACCTCTAGAGAGTACCTTTGTCGATGGTTGGAAACAAGGAACGAGTGCGAAAATGTCGATGATCGCACAACTATGCTAGCCTACATGGGTGGCTTGCAGAGGGGAGGAATGCTCCGACACAAATTGAAGTGCGAGTAAAATGACCAGAAGTTGGACCTGGACAAAATGATTTCCATTGCCAGCACCCACTCTGCCGCCGATGATGACGCAAGAGGAGAACTTCCAGCAACAACCTTACCCCTGCACCAGCGAAGAAGAATCACGATGGCAATAACAAGCGGAAGAATCCCTCCATTGACCCAAAGAGCAGCGGATCCGACATGGTTGCCATGACGTTCCAGCGTGGTGGTCAAGGAGGTGGAACAGGCCGCGGTCGCGGTGGCGGAGCCGACAGGGGCCAGCAGCGCGCGGACGAAGTCATCGCTGATGGACCCCACGCTCCCCAAACCTATGAAGAGTATAGGGATATGGCGTGCCTGGCTCACATTGATCCGGCAATGGGCAAATCCTCTCACACAAATCGCAACTGCAAAAAGGTCAATGATCTTAAGACGGATCCAGAAGCAGGATACAAGCGTGCCAGGAAGCACCGCCCACACGGCAAAGGAGGCAAAGGCAAGAACAAGGATAAGGATGAGGATAGCTCCGAGGCGATGAATGAGGATAGGGCTTCGCCGGAACCCAAAGAGGGTAACGCAGCCAACACCTCCAACCCCTTCGGAAAGAAAAGCGCTGGTGCATATCACACCTTCCTCGAAACTCCAACAGTTCGGGTGAAGAAATCCGCCCTCCGGACCTTGAGCGCCACACTTCCGATTGTGATGCATTATGTTAAGTGGTCGGAAAAACCTTGCACCTTTGATAGAGCCAATCATCCGGCCGTCATCCCTAAAGATTGCTACACTTTGGTTGTTAGTCCCCACATCGACGGGTATGACTTCTCCAAATGCATCATGGACGGTGGAGCCAGCCTGAATATCATGTACCTAGAGACTTTGGAGAAGATGAACCTTACCAAGGAACAACTCAAGCACAGCACCACGGTATTACATGGTGTGGTTCCGGGTAAAAAGGTGAACTCCTTGGGCAGCATCAAACTTCCTGTGGCCTTCAGTGATGTTAATAACTACCGTGAGGAGATGATCACGTTTGAAGTTGTGCCCTTTAAAAGCTCCTATCATGTAATCTTCGGCATGCCCACTTACCACAAGTTCCATGCGAGGTCGTGCTACATCTACAATAAGCTCAAGATTCCAGGTCCTAACGGTACGATCACCGTATCCGGAGACTACAAGAAAGCTCGGGATTGCGAGGAGGGCGAAGTCGCCTTCACGGAGTCAGTTATCTCTAGATCAGAGTTACAAGGCTATAGAGTCACGGTGGATCCGACTAAGATGCACACCACCAAGAAGCAGATCTCCGACCAGAAGACCACGTTCAAGGCTGTGATGGTGCTTATCATTACGCTGACTTCACACTGTTGGGGAACCCCAAGAGGAAGGTATGATGAGCAGAGTAGCAAGTTTTCCCTCAGTACGAAACCAAGGTTTAATCGACCAGTAGGAGAAAGGCGTGACTTCTGAAGGTGTTGCTAGCTGACTAGTAGCAGGGCGTGCGCACTACCGGCGTCTGCAACAACGTGGAACCTTCACACAACACAACCAAAATACTTTGCCCCAACTTACAGTGAGGTTTTCAATCTCACCAGTTTTGTTGAACACAAAGAATTAAATGTATCGAGTGGAAGGATATGTTTGCAGTAATTAAAGAGAACAGAGCTTTGTAGTAAGTAACATAATATGGTTGCAGTAGATGAATTTATCAGTGTAAAGGAAAGGACCGGGGTCCACAGTTCACTAGAGGTAAACCTGGGCATTCCCGGTTTAAAGTGGTTTACACAGTTTCCTCAAACCAGCCCGCCAGTACCAGGTTTAATTGGATTGGTTTGGTTTACACCGTTTAAGTAGGAGATGATAAAACGGGTTGGTGTGGGCTGGTTTAACGGTGTATACGGTTTTGGAACCGGGACAGGGGCGGGCGGCCAGGCGGTGGACGGCAGACGGCAAGGAGAGGACTGGCGACGAACGGCCAGGATAGCGGCGACCGGGAGAGAACTAGTACGGCAGCGGGGAGAGCGGCGGGGAGAGCGGCGGTAGGGGCGGCAGGGACAACAGCGGTCAGGGCGGCGGCGGACAGCCGGGACAGCGACGGTCGGGAGAGAACCCGGACGGCGGCCGAGACAACAGTGGCCAGGTCCGCGGCGGCCGGAATCGGATGGGCGGTGGCTTGAATTGAACGGGAGGCGGCGGACGCCGGGACAACGGCGGCCGGGAGAGAACTAGTACGGCAGCCGAGACAGTGGCGGGCAGGACCGCGGCAGCCGGAATCGGACGGGAGGCGGCCGGAATTGGACGGGAGGTGGCGGCCATGGGCAGCGCCTTCCACAGCCCGGCCGTGCACCTTCGCGCTGCCGGCGGGCAGCTTGTCGCTGCTGATGGCGACCCTCAAGCCCCTAGGAGAGCAGCACCAGGACATCGCGGTTTGTGTGTGTACAGGCCGAATGGTTTCGTCAGGTTCAGCCAGTCTCAAACCAGTTACAGTTTTGTGCTCGTGGTTTCAATCCTCAAACCAGCTTGAACCCAATTGAAACCGTATAGCTGGTCCGGTGCGGGCTGGGCACATGGTTTAGCTGGTTTGACACCAAACCATGAACAGACTGAACTAGAGGTGTCTCTCCATAAGGATAAATAGCATGTTGGGTGAACAAATTACAGCTGGACAATTGATAGAATATCGACCATACTGACATAGGCATCCCAAATGGGCCATCTAATAGAGCTCAAAAAGTAATCTCACGACAGGTGTTTATGGCAGAGAAAATGCCTCCACCAACAGTTGAGTACCTCAATTGGTCAGGGCAAGACATCGGCTTCACCATAGCGGACCACCCACAGCAAGTTCCTCGACCGGGCAGTCAGCACTCATTTTGCCAGCAGTTATCGCAGGATTTGACGTTTCTCGAGTATTCATAGATGGTGGCAGCAGCTTAAACCTCATGTATGCAGATACATTGAGGAAGATGAACATATCCTTAGCAAACCTGAAGCCAACAGACACAAGGTTCCACGGCATCACACCAGAGAAACCAAGTTACCCATTGGGGAAGATCAACCTCGACGTTCAGTTTGGAACCCGAGAAAATTATAGAATCGAGAAACTGGAGTTTGAAGTCGTGGATTTCCCATCGCAATGACCACGCTTTGTTGGGACGACCAGCATACGCTAGATTTATGGCGAGTACCACACTATACATACCTGTTATGGAGATTGCCTGGACCCAAGGGACCAATCACGGTCAAAGGGAGTTTTGCCTTAGCTGATAAGTGCGACAAGGATTTCCATCGGTTATCAGAAACCTTCGGGATGCAAGCTGAATACTTGGCGTCGAAGAGCATGACTGATTACGACGTATTGCCATACGTCGGAAGGCCAAATAAAGAATCAACTTTCAACACGGAGAAAAATTCTAAGGAGGTGCAGATTCACCCGACGGATCCAAAAAAGACGACATCCATTGCAAACAACATGGATATCGCATAGGAAAGCGCGCTCGTCGAGTTCCTCCGTGAGAACCGGAAAATCTTCGCATGGTGTCCAGCTGACATGCCAGGAGTACCCGAGGAACTTGCCGAGCACCACCTAAATTTGGATCCAACAATGAAACCAATCAAACAACCTTTGCGGCGTTTTCGAACCAAACCGCAAAGCCATGCTATCGAAATAAATCGACTAGAGGAAGCTGGTTTTATCGGAGAGATATCTACGAAGCCACATGGGTAGCTAACCCGGTGATGGTGCCGAAGAAAACACGACAAGTCCTTCGCATGTGCGTCGACTTCACGTGTCTCAACAAACATTGCCCTAAGGATCACTTTCCCTCCCAAGGATCGATCAAATTATCGACTCCACTGGCAGTTGTGAACGTCTTTCCTTTTGGATGCATACTCGGTTATAACCAGATCAGATTAAAAGAAGATGATGAAGCCAAAACAGCGTTTATTACACCTTACGGCGTGTTTTGCTACAAGACAATGCCCTTCGGTCTAAAAATGCGGGAGCAACATATCGGAGGATGATGCGAAGTGTTTAGCAACACAGATTGGGAAAAACGTGCAAGTATACATCGATGATGTCGTCATAACATCAAAAAAGGAGCAACGCTGATCGAGGATCTCAAAGAAACTTTTGACAACCTCGACAAATTCCGCCTCAAGCTGAACCCGACGAAGTGTTCTTTTGGCGTCCCAGACAGGAGAACTTCCGGGGTTTCTAGTTTCAAGCAAGAGGGATTGAAGCAAATCCCGACAAAATACAAGCCATAGTAACAATGAGGAAGCCAACGAAGTTGAAGGAAATACAACAGCCTAACTCGGGCGAGTCGCAGCTTTGAGCGGATTCGTCGCTAGTGTTAGGAGAAAAAGCGTTACCATTTTATGCGCCGATAAAACAAGGAGATAAATTCCAGTGGAACGAAGAAGCCGATAGAGCTTTCGAGGATCCGAAGCGAAAAATCTCGACACCACCAATCCCGGTAGCTCCAAAGGAAAAGGAACCTCTCCCGCCGTATATTGCAGCTACACCCCAAGTGGTTAGCACGGTGTTAGTTGTCGAAAGAGAAGAAGAAGGGAAAATCCATGGAGTGCAGCGACCAGTATACTTCGTGAGCGAAGTCTTGTCGCCCTCAAAACAAAGGTACCCTCGGTACCAAAAGCTAGCATATGGAGTGTTCACGACAGCACGAAAATTGCGCCACTATTTTTCGGCACACCCGATCATAGTGGTCAATGAAGCTCCTTTGTCAAACATACTGAACAACCCAGAAGCCACGGGTCGTGTCTCCCTTTGGGGAATAGAACTTTCCCCTCGGGACATCACGTACGAAAAAAGAAAAGCAATAAAGTCGCAAATACTACCAGACTTCATCGCAGAGTGGATGGAGTTGCAAAATACAGGACCCCCGCATTTATCGAGAACCCGGACTATGAACTTCGATGGGTCCAAGAGGCTAGAAGGGGCCGGCGCAGAGTAGTACTCATATCACCCGAAGGCGACAAGTTGAAGTACATCCTTCGTATGACGTTCCCTAACGCATCTAACAATGAAGCGGAATATGAGGCTCTCATACACGGGATGAAGATGGCGAAAGCATCGCGGAGCAACTCGACTAAAAATCTTTGGCGACTCACGCTTGGTAGCTCAGCAAGTTATGAACCAATGTGACGCAGTCAATGATAGCATGATGGCATACAAGGAGGTGTACAATGAGCTTGAGAAATTGTTCGATGGATGCGAAGTAAATCATATTAGCAAGATTGAGCAACGACGAAGCCGACGTTCTGGCAAACATCGGGTCGCAGTGCCTTGCAGTCCCACCAGGTGTATTTTGGGAGGAGATAACGTGAGAGATCCACCGAGACGACAAAATCAAAAAAGAAGGAGAAGAAACCCTGGGGCTATCAAGGAGAAGCAAGAGGAAGAAGAAGAAGAGCAAGACCTGGTCCTAGTAATACGTATACCATGGATGCAGCCATACATATCATATATCCTCGGAAAGAAATACCGGATGATCCAGCTTGAGGCAAGGCGAGTAATTCGACGCTCCAAAGCTTTCACGGTGGTTAAGGGAGAATTATATAAGCGAAGTATTTCAGGCGTCTTGCAAAGGTGCGTTACACCCGAAGAAGGAAGAATAATTCTAAAGGACGTACATGAAGGAATATGTGGCCACCACGCAAGTAGTCGAGCTATCGCAGCCAAGGTTTTTCGGGCAGGATTCTACCTGGTTGACAGCGAATAGAGGACGCTAAGGACATAGTACGAACTTGCGACGCGTGTCAAAGGTTTGCCGCAAAACCTCACTCTCCAGCAGCGAGCTAGCACCAATACCTTTGTCATGGCCCTTTGCACAATGGGGACTCGACATGGTAGGCAAGTTACACAAATCGTCGCCGGGAGGAAAGGAATACATGCTAGTAGTCCGTCGACAAATTCACAAAGTGGATAGAAGCGAAGCCGATAAATTCACCGGACGGAGCATCTCAAGTAAAATTCATAAAAGACCTCGTCTTCAGATTTGGAGTGCCCCACAAAGCATCGTCACGCGTACAACGGCAAAGAACTTCACGTCCAATGAATTCAAAGACTATTGCGAAGAGGTGGGTATCAAGCTGAACTTTGCATCGCTTGCACATCCTCAAACCAATGGGCAAGTCGAGAAAGCCAATGGCATCATCTGCAATGGCATCAAGAAGCGCTTGTTAGGACCACTAGAAAAAGCTCGACATACCCGGCCCGAAGAACTACCAAGTGTGTTGTGGAGCATCCGAACAACTCCAAATACAACGACACAGGAAACTCCATTTTTTCTCGGTACATGGAGCAGAAGCGTATTGCCAATCGAGATAGAGCACAACTCTCCACGCGTCGCGGAGTATGATGAAGAAAAGTCGAGAAAAGCGCTAGAAGATGATGTGGACGCACTTGATGAAGCTCGAGATGAAGTATTGTCTCGAGTAACCAAATATCAACAGGACTTGAAGAATTACCACAGTCGACGTTTGCGGCCAAGATCTTTTCAGGTGGGCGACCTAGTTCTTCGGCTCACGCAAAAAAGTCATGAAAAACTCGAGTCACCATGGCTCGGCCCTTACATCGTCACGGAAGTAATCGGAGGAGGAGCATACAGGATAAAGGACAAGAAGACAGGGTGGAGGAGCCAAACCCCCGGAACGTGGCGCAACTCGGGCGTTTCTACGCCTAGAGTCGAGATATAGTCCTTGTAAAACTTCAATGTACTCGAAACGCCCGCGAGTTTTCAGACGCACTCTTTTCCTTTTTCGGGGCACCGAGTGGGGCCGGAGAAGGTTTTTAATGAGGCGGGCTCGCGGTGCCGCAATATAATAAAGATAGTGGCTACATCACCTTTTTTCTTTATCAACGTGACCAAAGTCATCGCTCCGACGAATTTCAATATAGTTCATCGATGAAAGAAGGAAAAAACCTTGCCTTGGTATTCAAATACCTCGTGAGTCAATAAAAATACAAAATAGTACTCAGTAAAAGCTCAGGGGCTCATATTTGCCTTCAAAATATAAATGCCTTGGTCCACAACCTCGCAAATATACAAATATAAAAAGTCACCGAAACACTCGGGGCTAGACAAACATAGAAATATAATGGTTGCTTTACAATATAGTTATGGACTACAAAGAAGAAATTTCTACAAGAAGAAAATAACTAGTCTTGATTCAGTATGTCATCAAGAGTAACTCTGTTCTCTTCAGGAGGCAGCACCAAGAAAATCGGCATAATGGCCATCGGCAAAAAAGTCGGCATCCATCCGAAGAAGGTCCTCAATCATTTCTTCGGCTATAGGTGTAACCTTCGTGTTAATCCTATCAACACCAACTCTCCGACGTTTTACCTTTTTATGAACCCTCTCGACAACTTGGGCAAGGTCAAGCTTCGAGTGGCAGATCTGGAGCATGATAAGGGCAAATCTGGCACCAGCTACCGGCTGTGCTTTGACAAAATCATGGATACTACGAGCATCCTTGAACCTTTCCATCAATTCAGGAAGAGTTTTTGGTGGGACATTCCGAGGAAACATGGAGTTGTAAACCATGGATAAGGTTTTGGTACGTAAGTGAAGGAAATCACGGGTTTGAGAGGTACGATCCTGAAATCTGGTAATTTGGCGGGTCCTCTCCGGAGTGGCCCAAAACAAAGAACCATGGTCCAAGGAAAGATTGACAAGGAGGTTTGTCCTAGTGTTTACCCTCTCTTCCTCGGCAGACAGCATCAATAAAGGCACCTATCAACACAACGAAGGGACAACCGTTAGAAGACAATAGCATGAAGATGAAAGATATCACAAGACGAGACAAACATACCCGACATATCTGCACTGGCTTCATTCATTAACTCGAGCATGAAATTTTCTCGAGTGACCGCTTTTTCGACCTCGAAACGAGCAATCTCCTTAGCAGCCACAACCTCGCGGGCTTGCCGAAGAGCAACTTTTCAGCTTCGGATGATTTACGAGACTGCTCCATCATCACAAGTGTTTGCTTTTTCGCATACTCGAAGTTGTTGTCGAAGATCATTCAATTCTTGCGACAAGGTATCATCGACAGTGCAGTATCGATATGCAGCTCTCTCCGCGGGAAGAAGGCGAAGCATTGGAAGGAGTAGGAATTGGAGTATAGTTATCAAATATCAACTGAAATTTAAACAGAACAACATCAAAAAACAGGCAAAGATAGAGTTCTTCATTAATCTCTTGGGAATAATTACAAGGGCACTACAGGGGAACTAAGGAAATACGTGTCGCCAAAAGACTACTTTGGCGACAAGAGCAAAAGAAGCAAAAGAAAAACAGAGGCATGCAACTAGACCTCCGGCCTTGACGAACTAGGAGTCGACGTCGGCTTGATCCCGAGATACGCCAAGATTTTCTTCGTATTGGGCTTGGCCGCCTTCATCGATGACTTCCACCGCGATCGTTCTATCCGATCGGTGTCACCAACCTTCGTCCAGCCGAGAGTCTCGCGACTATCGGCAACTGCGAGCAACAAGTATTTTCAACGACTCACCTTCATATTCTCATGGCGTATCTTCAGCCCAAGATCTTCTGATGTATTGAAAAGCTTGGCAAGGTCAAGGAAAGTCGAAGGTTCCTCTTTCTTCGGGAAGAAGTAGGGGAACAACGCCGACAAAGCCCCACTGGCATTGGCCACGCCTTCACGAATTTCGCGTCCATGGGACTCTAGAAGAGAAAGTGCGTCAAGAAGAGGGTCATTGACGAGCTTTTCCAGGTCAAAATCTTGGTTGGTTTGGGCTGCCACACAAGAAAGAACATTAGTCAAAAACCAAGAAACAAGAAATACAAACAAAATAGAAGGGACAAGTGATATTACTCGAGTGTACGTCGACTTTGCGAATTCAAACGCTTGATGATCCCTTGTTCTCGTGCAACCCGTGCAGATTTTTGCTCGTGCAAGGCGGATTCCAGCATCTTTGAGCCTTTGCTGCAATTCTTCGACACTAGCAGCCTTTGCTTTGGCATCATCAGCTTCAGCTCTGGCTTCGCTAGCAGCAAGCTCAGCTTTCTTGCGAGCCGTTTCACTTTTCTCAAGATTCCGAGAAAGTGACTCGGCACGTTCGTTAGCTTCTGCAAGTTTTTCTGTCGAGATGCGGAAAAGAAAAAGAAGAAAGATCAGAAATAGCGACAAGCAGTTGGCGTAAAACACCAAGGAAAAACAACAAGTGGAAAAGTCGTACCTTCGGCTCTGCTGGCATACTCGCGGTACCCAATAAATTGGGACCCGATGCGGATAAGATCCTTGATCATAGGCCGTCAACGAAGAAGAAAAGAAGGGGAAAAACTTCGGCATTACAAAAAGTAAGGCTCCATAAAAGCAAAAAAGAGGAAAGATGGATCTCGATAAACTTACATCATCCAAGAGTCTGCGACGAATAGTTGCTCGGTTGAGGAGGAGGCTCAACGATCATTTCAACCCTTGCCCTTTTGGCGAAGGGACAAGGGGGCTCGATGGTGGAGTAGTAGTGACGACGTTTTGTTGGGGAGGCGATGTTTCATCTCCTTCAACTAACGTGTCTGAAACAAGCACAGTACGTGACGTGCTGGTCCGAGGAGCTACGTCAGTAACTGGTACTTTTTCCTCATCACTAGTAAACAAAAATCGACGATACAAAAAGCAAGACAAAGTTAAATCTTTCGAGTACATCAAAAAGAGGAGGAGAGATAAAATTGACTTACGAGCTGATGAGGGACTCAAAATAAGGATCATAAGCTGCCTTCGGATCAGAAGGAACAACTTCTTCAGCCTTAGAAATGCCAGAATCCTCGACTTCAGTCCTTTTCCTTTTGTTCTTCGGAGAAACAGCAGGAGGAAGGGATTCAGTCGATTCACTAGCTTCAGACTCAACCTCTCTCTCATGAGAAGCCGCAGATTTGTGAGAACCCGCGACTTCACTTCCAGGAACAGAGGAGCCTTGAGTATCTTCGGCAACAATGCCCATTTCTTCGACTTCTCCATCCTCAGGAAGAGGAGGAAGGGAAGCCATAGTAGGGTGATTCTACAACAAAATAGCGGCAGAGAGAAAGATAGCGAGATATTAATACAATGAGATGCAGGAAAAATTCAGAACAAGATAAAAAATTCGAGAAGGCAAAATACCTCGGGGAGAGGATTAGTGGAGTCGTAGGGTTCCACGCGACAAGAGGAAGGAATAGGATCCTTCTTACTCAGCCGAGGTAATTCTTCGAACAAGCTTCTCCAAGTCCTTCACGGAAAGATCATTGGAGAGCCTATTGGCGTCATTGGCACCGGAATACGTCCAAAGGGGATTTTTGCGAGCCCGAAGAGGCTGCACTCTAATCCTAAGAAAATAGGCTATGATTTGGACACCGAGACAACTCTTTTCCTCGAGTATTTTGGAGCTGATGAACACGAGTCATAAGAGCTTCGTCGCCTTTCTTTCTTCTTCGGAAGCTTCGGCGTCCCAGGAGTGGCGGCGTTGAATCTTCGCGTTTCCGTCGAAAGGAACTATGTTGTGTTCCACGGAGTTGGCGCTTTCTTCGTGTATATAGAGCCACCTCTTGCGCCATCCTTGGACAGAAGTCGGGAAATTTGACGTCGAAATAATCGACATCGGTTCGGACACGGATAACTACGCCACCTATGTTGTAGGTGGCGTGGTGAGCGCCATTACGGCGAAGGCGGAAAATGCGTTTCCGAGAGCCCAATTGGGAGCAACTCCAAGAAAGCATTCGCAAAGTGTGATAAAAATAGAAATGTGAAGAATGGAATTGGGGGTCAGCTGGTGCAGCTTGAATCCCATAGACAAAGAGAAGACCGCGGAGGAAATCATGGATTGGGGTAGAGAGGCCGCGGATAAGATGATCAACAAAACTAACCCGATACTCCATTGGAGGCTTGGGATAGCTTTCTTCACTGGGAAGCGGATGGCGCCTTCCTTCTTCATCGGGCCAAGCCTTTTCATCAGGTTGGCGTCTTGGTTGGAGATTTTGGATCTCTCCCACTCAAGATCTTCGGCGGCCATCGCGGACTGCGGAGTGCCGTGGCGGGTCAAACGCGCACGCGGTGGCATCCACGGCAGCGGATTGAGCAATGTATGCGAGAGCGGGAAATCGGCGAAGATTGGGCGCGAGAGGAAGATTTGCGAAGAGGAACAGGTGAGCGGCGCAAGCGAGGGATGAACGGAGGTTGAAGACATGTTTATATAAGAATTGGGTGAAGCGATTGTACCGTTGGATGAGGAAATCGTGTGGTGAGAATTGATCTTCTAGTAACAAGGGCAAAAAAGTATTTTTATTGGGATAGGCGTTACCGTACGTGCACCGGTAAAAGCGGAGGACGTGTGTCCCCCACTTGCACGACGTGTCAACATGGTGGGAACGATGGACCCACAAAGCGTAAAAATATCGACCATTGATAGAGTTGAAGAAAATTTGACAAGGGAAAATATGTCGACAAGAGAAAGGAGAATGGCGACAGGATAAGTTATTTGAATGCATCGGGAGCCTTTGGTCGAAACAAGTTTTTGCCCAAATGCTCGGGGGCTACTTCGAAAAAGAAAAATTTCGACAATGGCAAATATAGAAAATGTTGAGCCTACAGTCAAGCACAAGTTCTTGGCTGTAGCCTCGGGGGCTACTCCCATCAGGAGCGCTGTTCGCGCACCCGATAAATAAAAAAAAAAGAGAGAGGAAAAAAAAAAGAAAGAGAGAAGAAGAAGGAGGAAAGAATATCAGGAGATAATGGCAATATAGTAACAAGGTGGACTAAAATGTTGAGCCTACAACCAAGCACAAGTTCTTGGCTGTAGCCTCGGGGGCTACTCCCATCGGGAACGCCTGTTCGCGTGCCCGATGAAATTAACAAAGGAAAAATAGAACAAGCAAGAGAGTATATTTCGAGTTATCATTAACTCTCCATATACTCCCATCGGGAAAGCAATATAAGTCATATTTGACTCAATAAAATGTGCCATTCCAGCAGCTCGGAAAAGCACTCGACAATATATTCTCGTAACGCCGAAGTTGCGATCAATTTCTGAATGCCGCAAAATTGCGAAGGTAAGACCCCGGACCTATTCTCGCTGGGCGTGGCATCGCCGAAGACTGCGCTCTGCTACTTTTATCCGTATCAACGAGATACGAAGAAAAATCCTAACGGACGCGTTAGGTACTCGATAAATTTAACTCGGGACTCGACGGAATGGTAAGACCTTAAGCGGCGCCTGTCGAAGTTTACACCGAGTATCCCGAAATCATGTCCGGGGACGTGATTTTGAAGTAGGTTTTTGCGGATTGCCACTAGAGCGGTTAACTAGTACCCGATCCGTCGGATGAACTAGCCCCAACTACCAATATCCTCGTACAATATAGAATTTTATGAAAAAAAGTATAAAAGTTAAGAGCTTTCGAGTAAAAATAAACGGTGGAGATTTTCCTTGATTCTACGATTCAAGCAAAATCTCGGGGGCTACCGACATAGGCATCCCAAATGGGCCTCGCCTAATATAGTACCCGGGGTTTATTGAAGGCCCACTACTCGAAGAATAAGAAGACTCGAGAGCCCAAGATGTAGTTAAGGAAAAGATAGAGTTGTAATAGGAAGTGTTATTTGTAATCCGGCGGGATGAGTTAGAAACCGTCCCGGACTACGTAATCCTTGTATAGCACGAATCCCTCGGCTCCACCTATATAAAGGGGGGTCGAGGGACGAGAAGATCATCGAATCATTGTCTGCAAACCCTAGTTTTCATATTCGTCGAGTACTTTTCGGCTGAAACCTTCGAGATCTACTTGCCCTCTACTTCTAACTAAACCCTAGCCTACAATCCATAGGCATTGACAAGTTAATCCCTTGTCACATACATGACAAGATGATTACTATGATATTTGTTTGGGCATTACAACATAATACATAGACAGTAATCCAACTACCTCTATGACTAATAATCCACCTTCTGGTTATCGTCCGAACCCCTTTCAGTATTAAGTTGCAAGCAACAGATTATCGCATTAAGCAATGTGTATAAAGTAAACAATAGAATTATCCTTGGATAAAACATTGTTTTTTCTCCCTAGTAGCAACAACACATCTACAATCTCGGAAGTTATTGTCACTCTCCTAGAAAACTAGAGGCATGAACCTACTATCGAGCATAAATACCCCCTCTTGGAGTCACAAGCATCTACTTGGCCAGAGTATCTACTAGCAACGGAGAGCATGCAAGATCACAAATAACATATGACATGAATATATAATCGACCTCAACATAGTATACAATATTCATCGGATTCCAAAGCAAACACAACATGTAGGATTACATAAAGATGATCTTGATCATGTAGGGCAGCTCACAAGATCTATACATGAAGCACAAATTGGAGAAGACAACCATCTAGCTACTGCCATCCACGAAAAGTTCCGTCACGGCGGCCATCGCCGAACCCATCTCGGGGGGTTCTGAAGCTCTTCCCGGCACCCTGTCGGAGGGGGAAATCATCGCCGAAGGCATCTACATCGCCATGCTGATGTCTACGTGTGCTTCTATTCTTGTAGACAGTGTTGGGCCTCCAAGAGCAGAGGTTTGTAGAACAGCAGCAAGTTTCCCTTAAGTGGATCACCCAAGGTTTATCGAACTCAGGGAGGAAGAGGTCAAAGATATCCCTCTCAAGCAACCCCGCAATCACGATACAAGAAGTCTCTTGTGTCCCCAACACACCTAATACACTTGTCGGATGTATAGGTGCACTAGTTCGGCGAAGAGATAGTGAAATACAAGTAGTATGGATGTATATGAGTGGTAATAGCAATCTGAATAAAATATGGCAGCGAGTAAACATGCAACATGTACAGTAAATAAACGGAGATTCGATGCTTAGAAACAAGGCCTAGGGATCATACTTTCACTAGTGGACACTCTCAACATTGATCACATAATAAAACCACTCTACACTCTCTTGTTGGATGACAAACACCATTAATTGTGTAGGGCTACAAGAGCACCTCAATGCCGGAGTTAACAAGCTCCACTACATTCGATGTTCATATTTAAATAACCTTAGAGTGCATGATAGATCATTTAAATTATACCAAGTACTAACATAGCATGCACACCATCACCGACAGACTATGAAAGGAGGAATAGATCACATCAATACTATCATAGTAATAGTTAACTCCATAATGTACAAGAGATTACAATCATAACCTACGTCAAGTACTACATGATGCACACACTGTCACCATTACATCATGAAGGAGGAATAGAGTACTTTAATAACATCACCAGAGTAGCACATAGATGAATAGTGATACAAAGCTCATATGAATCTCAATCATGTAAGGCAGCTCATGAGATCATTGTATTGAAGTACATAGGAGAGAGATTAACCACATAGCTACCCGTACAGCCCTTAGCCTCGCGGGAGAACTACTCCCTCCTCATGGGAGACAGCAGCGGTGATGAAGATGGCGGTGGTGTCGATGGACATGCCTTCCGGGGGCACTTCCCCGTCCCGGCGGCGTGCCGGAATAGAGACTCCTGTCCCCCAGATCTTGGCTTCGCGATGGCGGCGGCTCTGGAAGGTTTCTCGTACCGTGGCTTTTTCGTCTTGAAGATTTAGGTCAGGGGGCTTCTTATAGGCGAAGAGGCGGAGTCGGAAGGGCTACGGGGCAGCCACACAACAGGGGCACCCCCCCTGGGCCGCGCCGGCCACATGTGTGGGCCCCCCAGGGCTCCCCTCTGGTGCCTCTCCGGTGTTCTGGAAGCTTCGTGCAATTATAAGATGCTGGGCGTTGATTTCGTCCAATTCCGAGAATATTTCCTTACTAGGATTTCTGAAACCAAAAACAGCAGAAAACAGGAACTGGCACTTCGGCATCTCGTCAATAGGTTAGTTCCGGAAAACGCATCAAAATGATATAAAGTGTGAACAAAACATGTAGGTAATGTCATAAAACTAGCATGGAACATAAGAAATTATAGATACGTTTGAGACGTATCACATGCCCGCTTCTGAAGTGATGCATGATTAGTTCATCCCTGGACTATGGGTCCATAACAGTAGCTAGATGGTTGTCTTCTCCACTTTGTGCTTCATGTATCGATCTTGTGAGCTGCCCTACATGATCAAGATCATCTTTATAGTAATCCTATATGTTGCGTTTGCTCGGGATCCGATGAATATTGTATACTATGTTGAGATTGATTATATATTCATGTCATATGTTATTTGTGATCTTGCATGCTCTCCGTTGCTAGTAGAAACTCCGGCCAAGTGGACACTTGTGACTCTAAAAGGGGTATTTATGCTCCATAGTAGGTTCATGCCTCTAGTTTTCTGGGAGAGTGACGTTTAACTTCTAAGATTGTATATGTGTTGTTGCTACTAGGGAGAAAACAACAACGTTTTATCCAAGGGTAATTCTATTGTTTACTTTCCACATATTTCTTAATGCAATAGTCTGTTGCTTGCAACTTAATACTGAAAGGGGTTCGGACGATAACCTGAAGGTGGATTATTAGTCATAAACGCAGTTGGATTACGGTCTATGTATTATGTTGTAATGCACATATCAAATCTCATAGTAATCATCTTTTCATGTATGGTCGATATTCTATCAATTGTCCAGCTGTAATTTGTTCACCCAACATGCTATTTCTTTATGGAGAGACACCTCTAGTGAACTGTGGACCCCGGTCCTATTTCCTTTACTGATAAATTCTACTACAATCCTGTTCTGTTTACTTTCTGCAAACATCTCTTTCCACTCGATACGTCTAATCCTTTATGTTCAGCAAACCGGTGAGATTGACAACCTCACTGCAAGTTGGGACAAAGTACTTTGATTGTGTTGTGTGCAAGTTCCACATTGTTGCTGGCGTCGGTAGTGCGCCTTGCAACTAGTCAGCCAGCAACACCTTCAGAAGTCACACCTTTCTCCTTCTGGTCGATTAAACCTTGGTTTCATACTGAGAGAAACTTGCTGCTGTGCTCATCACACCTTCCTCTTGGGTTCCCCAACAGTGTGAAGTTGGCGTTACGATAAGCAGCACAAGCCGGAAAATTGATAGAGGAATCTAGTCACCAGAAATGAACCTTGGTTTTCCTCAAGCTTCCGTTCAAGCACGAAAACTTTTTCGTTTTCATCCTCCAAGAGTTCCGCCTGCCTCAGAGAGACGCGGCGCTGAAGAGCTTCATTCTTGTGCAGCTCATAGTGCAAAGCTTGTTGCTCCTACAAACGGTAACAAAATTCTGATGAAAAAACTATAAAAAGCGTAGAACTTTTCGAAGTATCATTGCTGGAAACATTTATAACATGACTCTTAGGGCTACTGCGACACTTTAACAAAATTCTTCAGTTTAGTAAACTCAAAGTATCAAGGTGCAAAACAGATTTGGTTTCCGCCTAGATACTTGGGGGCTACTAGGAGAATAGTTTACCTTGCGCTTGCAGAGTAGGTTGTCAATAAACTCGCGGGTTTTCTTCTTGCATTGCTCAATCTCGTAATATTGGGCATTAGCTTTACTCCAGGCATTGTTTAGCATGGAGTTCAGTAAGTCATGTTCGAGTTCCCACTTCTCGGCCTCGGTAAGTTTGTGGAAAAACTTGGTGGCGTACGCTTTTGGTGTACCATGGCTGTCGGAAGGGTCATCAATGTTAGGGTCAAATACAACGGCATCATCAGCCGGAGCTTCAGCCTTATCAACAAAGGTTACCTCTGCCTCTTCCTTCTCCTTGGCCTCCTCAGCGGCATCCCGGAAATTTCCGGAGCAGCTCTCGTCCTTGCGCCCACTGCTAATATGAGTTATTTCTTTCGGAGCTTGTTCTCCGGCAACAAGGTCAACAAACGGTTGAGGATCAGTCAGAGGTTGTTGAGGAGCGGCAGTAGAGGTACTTGGTGGAATTACTGCGGTGTTGGGGGCGACAACAGCGGGGGATGTCTTCAGAAATGTTGTGATCGTTTTCTGGGTTTTACGCCGAGAAATAATGACCTTCTGGATCGTGATCCAAGTAAAAAGGAAAAATAAATAACAGTTCTACCATAAAAATGTGTAGAGAGATTCATGTGTCGAAACTTACGCAGCTCCGGGAAGTTTGGGCCGGGTCCCTTTTTCGGAAGTCACGAGCATGTTGATGCGCTCGCGCTTCGCTCGTTTGGAATCAAGACGTCGTGGGCCTCCGGCCGGAGTAGATTTAGCCTTCTTGGTAGAGCCCTCGGCGCTAGGACGGGCGTCAGGTCCGGAGGATCCGCCTCGGGGATGTTTGGAGGGCAGAGGAGCATACTTCTCCGTTTTCTCTTATTCTTCCTCCTCCGCTTCCGGAATTTCCTCCGCCTTTCCGGAGTCAGTAGCGACCAGGCGGGATAGTTCTCAAAAATACTCCTGCGCCAAAGTATTGAGCTGGAGAAGAGGTTGAAAAGTTAGAAAATATAACAAATTGAGAAGTGCAAAGCCAAACGATAAAATGACTAAGTGCAACTCACCAGAGGGCAAGTTCCTTTGACGTTGATGTCCTTGGAGATCTCTCGGCACGACTCGGCCTCGGGCCACCTTCACCGGCGTCAGGATCCTCTTGTTCAAATAATCCGCGGGGAGGTTGTCCTTGGTAACCCGTAGTAGATCATCTACGCCAATGTATTCGCAGATGAGTCGCCGGTTAAACGTTAGAGGCCGGATCCAGGCGGGTGAACCACTTCGGCGTAAGGTCAATTCCGCCGGTCCCTCGTGAACCCGCTTCGATATTCTCCGGTCCATCTTCTCTAGCTCCGGATGCTAGGGGAGGTTGGTGATATAACTCCAGGAGTCTAGCTCCTCCGTGAGGATTGTTGAGGAAGGTAGGAAGTCCCTGGTGCCGACCCGAAACGGTTTCGTTGTTGATGTAAAACCATCCGGTGTTCTAGTACCGGCGGATTCGTGCGAGGAGAGAGGCGGATGCACTCTCTTCGTGTGGAGCATGAAGGTCATGTTGTCGTAGTTGACCATATTCTTTTCCTTCATCTCCTTCTTCATGCGGAAGAAGAATTGGAGAAGCCGGATGTCTGGGCAGACTCCGAGATGACCTTCATATAGTGTGACGAAGTTGGAGAGGAGGAGGTATGCGTTCGGGCAGATGTTGTGTGGCTGCAGCCCATAAGTATTGCGGACCTCTAGAAAGAAGTCCGAAGGCGGAAGCGAGAGGCCTCGCTGCACCCAAGCTTTTGTGAAGACCCGCTCGTTAGCCTACGAAGTTAGAGTCGAGGAGTGATACGTCTCAAACGTATCTATAATTTCTTATGTTCCATGCTAGTTTTATGACAATACTCACATGTTTTGTATACACTTTACATCATTTTGATGCATTTTCCGGTACTAACCTATTAACAAGATGCCGAAGCGCCGGTCCTCGTTTTCTCGCTGTTTTTGGTTTCAGAAATCCTACACAGGAAATATTCTCGGAATTGGACGAAAAAAAGCCCACGGTCTTATTTTCCACGGAGCCTTCCAGAACACCGAAGAGGAGACGAAGAGGGGCCACGAGGCGGGCACACCATAGGGGGGCGCGGCCCCACCCCTGGTCGCGCCGCCATATGGGGTGGGCCCCTCGGGCGTCCCCCGACTCTGCCCCTTCGCCTATATAATCCTTCCGTCGCGAAAACCCTAGTACCGAGAGCTACGATACGAGAAAAGTTCCGCAGACGCCGCCGCCGTCAACCCTACCTCGGGGGTTTCGAAGATCGCTCCCGGCACCCTACCGGAGAGGCAC
>NC_061511.1:198057478-198140302 GCF_022539505.1 Lolium rigidum | reverse complement strand
TTTAAGTGTGTCACCCTACGGCTCGTGAACTATGCGGACATGGTTGAGTACTCACTCCGACCAATAACCAATAGCGGGATCCTGGAGATCCATAATGGCTCCCACATATTCAACGATGACTTTAGTGATCGAATGAACCATTCACATACGATACCAATTCCTTTTGTCACGCGATATTTTACTTGTCCGAGGTTTGATCTTCGGTATCACTCCATACCTTGTTCAACCTCGTTTCCTGACAAGTACTCTTTACTCGTACCGTGGTATGTGGTCTCTTATGAACTCATTCATATGCTTGCAAGACATTAGACGACATTCCACCGAGAGGGCCCAGAGTATATCTATCCGTCATTGGGATGGACAAATCCCACTCGTTGATCCATATGCCTCAACTCATACTTTCCGGATACTTAATCCCACCTTTATAGCCACCCATTTACGCAAAGGGTGTTTGGTGTAATCAAAGTACCTTTCCGGTATAAGTGATTTACATGATCTCATGGTCATAAGGACTAGGTAACTATGTATCGAAAGCTTATAGCAAATAACTTAATGACGAGATCTTATGCTACGCTTAATTGGGTGTGTCCATTACATCATTCATATAATGATATAACCTTGTTATTAATAACATCCAATGTTCATGATTATGAAACTAATCATCCATTAATCAACAAGCTAGTTTAAGAGGCATACTAGGGACTTCTTGTTGTCTACATATCACACATGTACTAATGTTTCTGTTAATACAATTATAGCATGACATATAAACATTTATCATAAACATAGAGATATAAATAATAACCACTTTTATTATTGCCTCTAGGGCATATCTCCTTCACGAATATGACATAAAGTGTGCATAAAACATGTAGATATCATCAATAATGTGGCATGGAACATAAGAAATTATCGATACGTTGGAGACGTATCAGGGGGCCAAGACAAAGAGAGTTTGGAAGAGAAGGATGCGGCAACAGAATGTCTGATACCTAAAATTAATGGTGGAATAAAGCATTAATTCAGATGTTTGCTATTAGTTCTAACACTATGCTCGGATGGCGAGGGCAGTCAAAGATTACCTTCAGAGCCGGAGACCGTTGCGTTGGCGTTGGACGATTCCGCCATCCGATTCGCCGGCGGAGATGAATCTGCGCGGTTGGGGATCCGGGATTCGCGTTGTCGCGAGTTGAATCTGCTCGATGGGCAATTGGAGATCCGAGTTTGGTCCTTTAGACGAGGGTCACAGAGTTACCGTTTGAATTTGGGGAATGTCCGCTTGGACCCGTCTAAATAGGTAACCGAGTCCGGCCTTATCGGCGTTTTATGGTAAAAGGCCGATGCGTTGCTATCGGCTCTTTGTGCGTTGACCTACTTTGACAATCGGAAAATCAGACATAGAAGCATTCTTCATTGATTAAAAGGGGGTTTTTACAATAAGAGCCGATTGCTCACAAAAGGGAGATCTGCTACCTAATGTACTACTACTAGCCCTGTTCTAGTAGTCCCTAATCTAGGGGCCGGCGCCGTCGCTGCCGTCGCTGCCCTCGTCGTCGCCGTCCTCGCCGCCATCGGCGTTGCTGCCGGTGAGGTCTTCGTCGCTGCTGCTGAAGCCCTCGGTAGGGGCTTCTTCTTCTTCTTCTTCGTCGTCGTCGTCGTCATCCTCCGACCCGGCGCGGAAGCGCTTCGCCGGCGGGTATTCATCGGAGGAGGCGTCGTCCTCCGCTTCCTCCTCTTCGTCGGAGGCGATGTCCTCGCCCCAGGAGAAAGCGTCATCGTCGCTCTCTTCCTCCAACTCCCCGTCAACGAGGAACTGGAAGTTATCCTCCCCGTCGGTCAAGGATTCGTCATCCTCTGACCTGACGCCGAAGTCCCAATCCGCCTCGTCCCACCACAGTGGGGCGAGGGCCTCGTACGCCGCTATCGGGTCGTACTCCGGCGTCGGCTCACGGGAGGAGGAGGATTGGGTGGAGAGACCCGAAGAGCAGGAGGCAGAGGAGGAGTCCATGGTTGCAGAGGAGGGGAGTTTCGACTGGGATGAAGCAGAACAAGAGGATGGGGAGGCAAACTGCTCGGATGAGGTTAAATGAAGGGGATACAGTGGAAGATGATTCAATGCTGTGGCGGTTTTCGAGGATGCGGTGCCAAAACTGTCAAATCGTGGCAAGACGGAGAAGTTGAGAAGGCAAGGCATCATGATGGAAGGGCACTGTAGCGGTTCTGCTCTGCAACGCGTAACTCGATGAAGGAAAACAGAGTGGTTTTGGAATTATTATTGCCAAAACCAGGGGGGCATGTGTTATCACCGGATTTTAGCCAAATTGGGAGTTGGGCCGTGATTGAGATGGGCTTAGAGGATATGCACATAAAGTGTTTCTGAATCGGCCTCGTGCGAGAGTTTGGGCTAGATTGCCCGTATATCTGTACATTATAGTAGATCACGTTTCAGTTTAGAATTAAGAGATAGAGTTTGGTTCGTACACATTTAGGTTTATTCCAAAGATAGAAAGTCTACGGACTATAAATATGTACCTAGGGTTATTGAGAAAGGAGGACGATCACGTTCACAACAAACACAATCTAGGCGCATCGCCACCCCTTGTTTCGAGGGTTTCTTCCGGTTAAGCGTCATGCTGCCCAGATCGCATCTTGCGATCCGGGCGATATCGCTTTATTCGTTGTTTTGTGTTGCTCATACCGAAGCCTTGTTGATGACGAGTAATACTCGTTATCATAGATGTTTTGGGGCTAACATTGATACTTTTCCGATATGTTTGCTTAGTTATGTCGCCCCTAAATATCTAGCTGCCTTTGCACCTATCTTAGGTGTAAGGGCAAGCATCTTGCTTGGACTTTGTTTAGTAGATCCGATCTCGTTATGGTTGTTCCTTGTTCTCCAAGGATTAGTTTAATATCCGCATGGTTAGGCCTTGCAAACGGGTTGAACGATCCAGTAGTGCGTAAGGTATGGTTTGCTGATCCAAGAGGGGTTGTTCCGGGAATCGACTCTGTGTTGGTTTTTAGACCTCTTCTAGGATTAGTTTTCTGTTATCTTTCGTATCTGTCAGGCTCAACTACGCGTAGGACGTTCCAATTATGCGGTGAAAGCCCTAGACTGTCGTAGATCTATTTAACTTGGTATTGATCAAGCAGGATCCCCATGTTATCGTAGATCCAATACGAACCATGGGTGAATCGGCTCTTTGAGCTGATTCACAGGGTAACCTGAGAGCCGATCGAGGCTCGGATTTAATGTTTACGTGTCTGCATGCAGGAAACTAATTGAAGCAATCCATCACCTTCCTAACCAGGTATAGGTCAGGTGGCACGCCCTCGCAACAGCCAGGACGTGTGCCGGATTTTTGCGGGCCGTCGCCCGAGGGACCAGGGCCCACCAGCAGTTCTGGGAGCCTCCCGGCTCTTCGTGTTGCTCGTCGCTGCTCGCCGATGGGTTTTGGCAGGCAACACCTGTCACATCCCAAAATTTTCCAAAAATTTGAAATGTGAAATAAAAATAAAATCTAAGCTTGTTTGTTTGTCTTGGTTGAAAAATTGAATAGGAACTAAAACTTTCTAAAAGGTTTTTTTTTCAAAAATGGAGTTTTCAAAAGCATGCATTGCATTCATAAGCATCATGACATCTTTGCATTCCTTAGGAAAAATTTGAGCGAAATTCAAATTTATAAAAAACCTTAAACCCGAAGAAAGGCAAATAAAGCCATATAGACCTATGTGCCAAATTCAAATTTTTCAAAATATTTTAAAAGTGGTTCCAAAATATTCTACATTCAATAAGGAATCTACAAATATTTTGTTCAAAAATTTCAGATTTCGTTTGGGTCACTTTTGAAGTATTTTGATTTTTAAATCAATTTCAAATTTTAAATCAGAAGACAAAACACATAAAAGAAGTAAAGAAAAAAAACAAAAGAAAACGACCGGGGCTTTGGCCAGGCACGACTCGTACGAGTCAGCCAAACCATCATGCGCGCATGCACTTTCCAGGGAAGTAGCGACACAGCATGGTCCGTGATTCATTTTCTTTATTTTTCTTCCTCTGCGGGCCCCATTGACACATCATCGTCTTCAAGTTTCAGCAAAGAGAAACGCACGCACCACACGAGTAATGTTGGCTGTTACTAACATTTCTCTCCAATTGATTTCCGGCGATTTAAGCCACCATTTGACGCAACGTTTCTTCCTACTTAAGCTCTATTCTCTCCTCTTCATTTCCCCCCAAACGGCACGCCTAGAGAGCCCCCAGGATGCTCGAATTTTGCCTCGCATGTCCGCAGCACTGCCGCACTAGTTCGTCGATTGCGGTGAGCACGATCCATCTTTTGATCTCTAGTTTCTTCCAAACATCCTATTTCTTCCGTGCGCATCTCTCAGACTTTGTTTTGCAATTTTTGGTGCACCACACCGACGACGCTGTATTCGACTGCAGTCTCCGGCGAGCGATTTCCGGCGAACTACTGCACCTCGACGTCCGCTACCTCGTCACAGAGTTCGCCTTGTCAAGCCGAACGCTGCTTCACTGTCGCCAGGGATTATTGAGGTTTTTCGACGCCTTCAACCACCGAAGCCACATCGCCAGCGACGTTGTGTTCCATCGTGAGCAACCTCATTGCTTTTCTTCATTTTAATTCTCTTTCCTTGCTACCACAGGATCTAGATCCTAAGGCTGACACTAGACCACTTAGATGAAGGGGTACTGTGCAATCAGAATCAGCCACTTGTCACGTCTGTTTACTTTTTCGGATAATTTGGACAGAGAAACATAGAAACTTCGAAAAATCATAACTTTAGTTCCGTTTATCGAAATTTAGCAAATAAGATGTCCCTAGATTCATAAAAATGTGAAGAATACAGTAGACACATAATATTGCACTTTTGCATCATATTTTTGCACAGTTTTTCCAGAAACTCAAATAGAGTATTTTAACTATACAAATAGTTCTACAAATTATTTTTAAGTAATTCCTTTTGCTATTAGTAGATAATTTAACCCTCTGTACAGTAACATTATAACAAGAAAAACGTGGCTCTGCTTATTTTATTCGTAGTATTTGTTTAGTGATATATACCTTTCCTAGTGATAGAAAATGTTTTCAATAGTTTAAACAACATTAAAATTGTACCATGGCATCATGCATATAGTTGAAACCAGAGAACATATTAAGTGTGTTGTTCATGTTTAATCCACATATTGCATCCATATTCTTATTTGTGATTGTATGTGTGTTTCTATGTGTTTATGGAGTGAAAATATTTGTTTGTAGATTGTAGTTGTGATGATTGCAACGAGTGTTTCTGCGAAGAGTGTACCAACTCGTCCTCTCACCAAGGCAAGTGACACACACAAAAGTCCCAGTTTTAAATTCTTGCACAAAGTAGTGTTTTTATAGTAGACATGTCTAGGGTTTATGCTTTTTGCTTGCTATTAAATCCTAGTAGTTTAGCTACACCACTCCTAGACTCTCTTAGCCGCCATTAAATTTAGTTGTTACTCGCTATGCCATGGAAAAGGTTTTTATAGAGGTTAAGGAAAAACAACTAAGTTTAATGAATTACCCGGGTGAACGGTGGAGTTATGGAGAGGGTGGTCGTATCAGTGGGCAAGACCCCGGTGCTAGTGCACACTTGCGGAAAGTCACCCAGGCTTAAAGAGATTGTAGACAAACCTTGCTCATTAGCTTCACGTACAACCACATGCTACTATGGCTCGGCTTGACAAAGTATGTTGTATGAACCCGGATCCTAGGGGCCGTGGTGGTAGAGGGATACCGTAGGTGGAACGGGGCCCTTAGGGAATGGTTCGGGTGATTACACACAGAGGTCTCGCCACGGCCCGCACCTGTCCTCCGAGCAAAATGTGCATCGAGGTAGAAGGATTGACCTGGCCATGTGGGTAAAGGTGTACAACCTCTCGAGAGTGTAAAATCTAAGTACTTAGCCGTGTCCCTGGTTATGGACAACTTGAGCGAACTGATAAGTCCTTGTTCGAAGATCTCCTCATCCCAATTTCTTAAATAAAATTTGAATGGGTGAACAAGGGTAGGAAGGTACATTGGGGCTTTACCAATGCTACTGTTAATTTGGTACATTGGGGTTTTACCAATGTTACTGTTAATTAGATTGAAAGAGTATTGTTTCCCAGCGGCTTTTCTCTCCCCAGGGTCTCTCTCGAAACGCCCCTTTCTGGTCTCTTCCTCGTGCTCCCCGGGCCGGACCGGAGCTTCTCTCCCCGGCGTAGCCGTGCGGAGATGGCGATGGGATGGTGCCGGTAGTAGTTTTAGGTGTACTTTCCTTCTAGAGTTTACCTATATGGAGTCCGAGAGTAGGTTGCGGATCCAGGCGACCAGCATCTACCACGCCATGGATCTCCTTTGCTTCACTGTATCTCGTTGGTGGCGGGCGGAGGTGCAGGTGGGGAAGAGGAGGTCATGCATCTCTCCAAATAAGGTCTGCATCTGGAGTTTGGAGCTGGGTTTCTTGGACCAAGCCCGGTTCTGGTTGGCTCTTCTTTGCTTTCCATCGATTCTCCCATGGTGGGAGCAGATGGAGGTGATGAGGGAGCTCAAGCAACTCCTTCAATAAGGTCCATGTTTGTTTGATCTCGCGGGCTCACCTTTGTTGGTCAAAGATTCAAACTCCTCCCCTCTCGTCATGGTGATGTTGAGGGAGGTCGGCTTGCGGCCCTTGGCTGCTCGACGGTGGGTCAGCCGCCGGGGAACTATGAAGCTTCGTTTGGGAGGGCATCCACGAGCAGCCTTCGTCTTGGCTGTCGTCTCCGATGGTCGAAGGGCGACCCCTCCACCCTCTCGTCACCGGCGACGGCTTCTTCCGACCGGTGGTTGCAGGTATTCATCTACCTCCAGGCTGTCGTGCCAAAGCGGAGGCCTCTTTGCTCCATCACAGCAGGCTCCCGGAGCTCCATCCCAAGTGGTAATGTCCCCGGCGATGGCGTTCTTGGCTGTGATGTGCTGCGATGCGGTGGAGATGGAGCTGGACCTGATTGCACTCTCAGTTTTAGATCTAGGGTCCCTAGTGCAAAATGTGAAGACTTTGTTGTAATTTCTGATTTTCTTGTGGTCTGTGTTGTAAGTTGTACCTCCACCGCTTTTGATTAATTGAGCTTTTGGGTCCTTTGGGACCGACCCTGTTCCAAAAAAAAAAAAAAATAGATTGAAAGAAAATGTTTTGATAAATGATAGGGAAAAATTGGCTTTATGCAAAATGAACCTGAGCTCTACCAGCCAAATGTACACTTAAGTGTTAGGTTGCCATTTGAGTCCACTATAGTGTCATCTTGCCAATACAATTCCAAATGTATTGACCATTCGTGGCTGCAACCTTTCATGTTGCAGATGTTTTGAAAGACGAGTGAGTTACGATGGTTAGGGTTACGAGTCTATCCTCGACATGCTCGCCTGTGGCACATGAAGACGAAGGACTCCATGCTATCTATGTTTATTCGTTGTGAAACTCTGATATGCTAGCCTCGTGCTATGCAATTTGTAATCCTTTATGTAAATTCGGATCATACGATGTAATAAAGACCTTTGTTTCTTGGTATTACATCTTGTACCGTGTGTGCTAGCGATTGATCCAGTGGACTAGCACTGATACGCACAGAGATCGGCACCTTAAAAGGTGAGGTCGCTACAGATGGTATCAGAGCATTGTGTTGACCGTAGGTTCGTGACCCTAGGTTTGGATTAGAAATAGGAAGACCTTAGGATGAAATTCCATCTTATCTATCTAATCCATTCTCTATTAAAAAAAAATGTTTGCAAATTGGTTTTCTTGTATTCTCACCTATTCCATCTTCAAAACAAATCTTCATCTTTTAGACGTCCAATCATTGAAGACCTCAAGGAATTGGAAGAGAAGCTTGAAGCACCCAAGATGGAAAATAGAGTAGACCACCACTTTTTTTTTCCAGACCAACGATATCTCCATGCATTGATCTTACCAAAATGTGGTATGACCATACTAGTTTGGTTATGTTTGAGCTATGTTGCTTGATGCTTGTTAGATGATTGTTGTTTGCTAAATTGCTTGATTTGCCATGTTTGGGTAGGAAACTTCTTTAGAACCTTTCTATTTATTCTCATCTACATCCAACTCAAACATGTGTCTTCTCGACAAATCGTCATGAAGACAACCTTAGCAAAACCAAACTTGATGTTTCCTATCAAGATGAAGAAAGGAAGAGTGTGAGGTACGCAAAACCCTAGTTAAGGATCGATAGAAGTGTTTTCAAAACAGTTCAATAATGGGGGACTGAAACATTGATTCAATTCTCCATGGAAATTTTTATCAAACTGGTGAGGTTGACCAAGTGTTAGAATACGAGATTCAATAAATCAAATACGGAGTAATAATCTGGGTGCAGGATGGATTGATCATCATTCCTACTACTCTTATTATTCGCTTTCGTAATATTGACTTTACGAATCTAGAGAGACATGCCTACAAAAGAGATGTCGGCGAATAAACCTGGACTTTAGGGTGGAGAAATATTATACCCTTATAGTATGGCAAGTGATGCCAAGCGTAGGACTACTGTGAGTTTGCAGCCCAACCACTAGTTGAAGAGTAGGGGAAGATTGTCGATGGCCCCAACAAGCAAGGGATGAGGAATGTCGTAAAGTCCCCTCACCTTGGTTTCCTGATTGACCCAAAGAGTGATCCCTTCTGTCAAAAGTAGTTCAACCACCTGCCCATATAAATTAGATCCCAACTATGAGGAAACCTACTCAAGTCACCTTGAATAGATATGTTGTTCACTACATGTAAACAACCCCTATTGGAGGACAGAAGCCATAGATATTTCAAGAGACGACCCAATACCAAGTCATACCTAGCATGAACCCAGCATGAACGCAAGACCTAGTGTAGCTACAAAAGTTTCTTTTAAGGGTGGTAGCCCACCTCGACATATGCCAAACCAATTTCCTTTCTAGCCTCTTCAAATCTCGGGGACGAGATTTCTTTTAAGGGTGGTAGTCTGTCACATCCCAAAATTTTCCAAAAATTTGAAATGTGAAATAAAAATAAAATCTAAGCTTGTTTGTTTGTCTTGGTTGAAAAATTGAGTAGGAACTAAAACTTTCTAAAAAGTTTTTTTTTCAAAAATGGAGTTTTCAAAAACATGCATTGCATTCATAAGCATCATGACATCTTTGCATTCCTTAGGAAAAATTTGAGCGAAATTCAAATTCATAAAGAAACCTTAAACCCGAAGAAAGGCAAATAAAGCCATATAGACCTATGTGCCAAATTCAAATTTTTCAAAATATTTTAAAAGTGGTTCCAAAATATTCTACATTCAATAAGGAATCTACAAATATTTTGTTCAAAAATTTCAGATTTCGTTTGGGTCACTTTTGAAGTATTTTGATTTTTAAATCAATTTCAAATTTTAAATCAGAAGACAAAACACATAAAAGAAGTAAAGAAAAAAAAAACAAAAGAAAACGACCGGGGCTTTGGCCAGGCACGACTCGTACGAGTCAGCCAAACCATCATGCGCGCATGCACTTTCCAGGGAAGTAGCGACACAGCATGGTCCGTGATTCATTTTCTTTATTTTTCTTCCTCTGCGGGCCCCATTGACACATCATCGTCTTCAAGTTTCAGCAAAGAGAAACGCACGCACCACACGAGTAATGTTGGCTGTTACTAACATTTCTCTCCAATTGATTTCCGGCGATTTAAGCCACCATTTGACGCAACGTTTCTTCCTACTTAAGCTCTATTCTCTCCTCTTCATTTCCCCCCAAACGGCACGCCTAGAGAGCCCCCAGGATGCTCGAATTTTGCCTCGCATGTCCGCAGCACTGCCGCACTAGTTCGTCGATTGCGGTGAGCACGATCCATCTTTTGATCTCTAGTTTCTTCCAAACATCCTATTTCTTCCGTGCGCATCTCTCAGACTTTGTTTTGCAATTTTTGGTGCACCACACCGACGACGCTGTATTCGACTGCAGTCTCCGGCGAGCGATTTCCGGCGAACTACTGCACCTCGACGTCCGCTACCTCGTCACAGAGTTCGCCTTGTCAAGCCGAACGCTGCTTCACTGTCGCCAGGGATTATTGAGGTTTTTCGACGCCTTCAACCACCGAAGCCACATCGCCAGCGACGTTGTGTTCCATCGTGAGCAACCTCATTGCTTTTCTTCATTTTAATTCTCTTTCCTTGCTACCACAGGATCTAGATCCTAAGGCTGACACTAGACCACTTAGATGAAGGGGTACTGTGCAATCAGAATCAGCCACTTGTCACGTCTGTTTACTTTTTCGGATAATTTGGACAGAGAAACATAGAAACTTCGAAAAATCATAACTTTAGTTCCGTTTATCGAAATTTAGCAAATAAGATGTCCCTAGATTCATAAAAATGTGAAGAATACAGTAGACACATAATATTGCACTTTTGCATCATATTTTTGCACAGTTTTTCCAGAAACTCAAATAGAGTATTTTAACTATACAAATAGTTCTACAAATTATTTTTAAGTAATTCCTTTTGCTATTAGTAGATAATTTAACCCTCTGTACAGTAACATTATAACAAGAAAAACGTGGCTCTGCTTATTTTATTCGTAGTATTTGTTTAGTGATATATACCTTTCCTAGTGATAGAAAATGTTTTCAATAGTTTAAACAACATTAAAATTGTACCATGGCATCATGCATATAGTTGAAACCAGAGAACATATTAAGTGTGTTGTTCATGTTTAATCCACATATTGCATCCATATTCTTATTTGTGATTGTATGTGTGTTTCTATGTGTTTATGGAGTGAAAATATTTGTTTGTAGATTGTAGTTGTGATGATTGCAACGAGTGTTTCTGCGAAGAGTGTACCAACTCGTCCTCTCACCAAGGCAAGTGACACACACAAAAGTCCCAGTTTTAAATTCTTGCACAGTAGTGTTTTTATAGTAGACATGTCTAGGGTTTATGCTTTTTGCTTGCTATTAAATCCTAGTAGTTTAGCTACACCACTCCTAGACTCCCTTAGCCGCCATTAAATTTAGTTGTTACCTGCTATGCCATGGAAAAGGTTTTTATAGAGGTTAAGGAAAAACAACTAAGTTTAATGAATTACCTGGGTGAACGGTGGAGTTATGGAGAGGGTGGCTGTATCAGGGGGCAAGACCCTGGTGCTAGTGCACACTTGCGGAAAGTCACCCAGGCTTAAAGAGATTGTAGACAAACCTTGCTCATTAGCTTCACGTACAACCACATGCTACTATGGCTCGGCTTGACAAAGTATGTTGTATGAACCCGGATCCTAGGGGCCAGGTGGTGGTAGAGGGATACCGTAGGTGGAACGGGGCCCTTAGGGAATGGTTCGGGTGATTACACACAGAAGGTCTCGGCCACGGTCCGCACTCGTCCTCCGAGCAAAATGTGCATCGAGGTAGAAGGATTGACCTGGCCATGTGGGTAAAGGTGTACAACCTCTCGAGAGTGTAAAATCTAAGTACTTAGCCGTGTCCCCGGTTATGGACAACTTGAGCGAACTGATAAGTCCTTGTTCGAAGATCTCCTCATCCCAATTTCTTAAATAAAATTTGAATGGGTGAACAAGGGTAGGAAGGTACATTGGGGCTTTACCAATGCTATCGTTAATTTGGTACATTGGGGTTTTACCAATGTTACCGTTAATTAGATTGAAAGAAAATGTTTTGATAAATGATAGGGAAAAATTGGCTTTATGCAAAATGAACTCGAGCTCTACCGACCAAATGTACACTTAAGTGTTAGGTTGCCATTTGAGTCCACTATAGTGTCATCTTGCCAATACAATTCCAAATGTATTGACCATTCGTGGCTGCAACCTTTCATGTTGCGTATGTTTTGAAAGACGAGTGAGTTACGATGGTTAGGGTTACGAGTCTATCCTCGACATGCTCAGCTCGTGGCACATGAAGACGAAGGACTCCATGCTATCTATGTTTATTCGTTGTGAAACTCGATGATATGCTAGCCTCGTGCTATGCAATTTGTAATCCTTTATGTAAATTCTGGATCATACGATGTAATAAAGACCTTTGTTTCTTGGTATTACATCTTGTACTGTGTGTGCTAGCGATTGATCCAGGGACTAGCACAGATACGCACAGAGATCGGCACCTTAAAAGGTGAGGTCGCTACAACACCTCCATAGTAGGCGGCACCAGAAGACCACTATCATTATAATCATCATATATGGGAGGCATATCATAATCAACATAAACTTTCTCCTCAATACCCGGAGGGCTAAAGAGATCATTTTCATCAAAACCGACCTCCCCAAGCTTAGAATTTTCTATATCATTATCAACAATGGTGTTCAAAGCGTTCATACTAATATTACTACTAGCATGTAAATAAGGTTCCATAGGTTTTTTAATTTTCGCATTAAACCATTCATGTCTTGACTCGGGAAATAGTTTAAAAAGCTCACGAGATGTTTTCCATTATGCCTTACTAGTGTTTAACAAGAAACAAAAAGATGCAATTGCAGATCTAAAGGAAATAGCTTCGAGCACACACACAACGGCAACAGAAAAATACTTAGTTACCTGGGACCGGAGTATGAGTGCCTTTTACCTTTCCTTCCCGGCAACGGGGCCAGAAAAGCGCTTGATGTCTACGCACGCTTCTATTCCTGTAGACAGTGTTGGGCCTCCAAGAGCAGAGGTTTGTAGAACAGCAGCAAGTTTCCCTTAAGTGAATCACCCAAGGTTTATCGAACTCGGGGAGGAAGAGGTCAAAGATATCCCTCTCAAGCAACCCTGCAATCACGATACAAGAAGTCTCTTGTGTCCCCAACACACCTAATACACTTGTCAGATGTATAGGTGCACTAGTTCGGCGAAGAGATAGTGAAATACAAGTAATATGGATGGTGGTAATATTGCAGGAAGTAAAGATGCAGTAAAACAGTAAACAAGCGGTGCCAGAAAAGTGCTTGGAAACAAGGCCTAGGGATCATACTTTCACTAGTGGACACTCTCAACATTGATCACATAATAAAACCACTCTACACTCTCTTGTTGGATGACAAACACCATTAATTATGTAGGGCTACAAGAGCACCTCAATGCCGGAGTTAACAAGCTCCACAACATTCGATGTTCATATTTAAATAACCTTAGAGTGCATAATAGATCATTGCAATTATACCAAGTACTAACATAGCATGCACACTGTCACCATCACACTATGAAGGAGGAATAGATCACATCAATACTATCATAGTAATAGTTAACTCCATAATCTACAAGAGATTACAATCATAACCTACGCTAAGAACTACATGATGCACACACTGTCACCATTACATCATGAAGGAGGAATAGAGTACTTTAATAACATCACTGGAGTAACACATAGATGAATAGTGATACAAAACTCATATGAATCTCAATCATGTAAGGCAGCTCATGAGATCATTGTATTGAAGTACATAGGAGAGAGATTAACCACATAGCTACCGGTACAGCCCTTAGCCTCGATGGAGAACTACTCCCTCCTCATGGGAGACAACAGCGGTGATGAAGATGGCGGTGGTGTCAATGGAGAAGCCTTCCGGGGGCACTTCCCCGTCCCGGCGGCGTGCCGGAACAGAGACTCCTGTCCCCCAGATCTTGACTTTGCGATGGCGGCGGCTCTGGAATGTTTCTCGTACCATGGCTTTTCCGTGTCGAAGATTTAGGTCAGGGGGCTTTAAATAGGCGAAGAGGCGGAGTCGGAAGGGTTACGGAGCCGCCACACAATAGGGGGGCGCCCCCCCTTGGGCCGCGCCGCCACCCTGTGTGGTGGGCCTGTGGCTCTCCTCTGGCGCCTCTCCGGTGTTCTGGAAGCTTCGTGCAATTATAAGATGCTGGGCATTGATTTCGTCCAATTCCGAGAATATTTCCTTACTAGGATTTCGAAACCAAAAACAGCAGAAAACGAGAACCGGCCCTTCGGCATCTCGTCAATAGGTTAGTTCCGGAAAACGCATCAAAACGATATAAAGTGTGAACAAAACATGTAGGTATTGTCATAAAACTAGCATGGAACATAAGAAATTATAGATACGTTTGAGACGTATCAAGCATCGCTCTTATATTAAAGCTTATACGGCAAAACTTGCATACTCAATCATAATAATCTCCTCATAATCATTGATAACTTTGAAAGCTATATTCATTCGGATAAAACTTGTACTAAACAAGGAAGAATTAAAGGCATGATTAAATAGATCACAATATAGATGGTTGGATCACAACAACTCAATTGCTTGCTTAAGATGGAGGGAAATAGGTTTACTGACTCAACATGAAAGTAAAAGATAGGCCCTTCGCAGAGGGAAGCAGTGATTAAATCATGTGCTAGAGCCTTTTAAGTTTTGAAATCATATAGAGAGCATAAAAGTAAAGTTTTGAGAGGTGTTTGTTATTGTCAACGAATGGTAGTGGGTACTCTAACCCCCTTGCCAAATAGACTTCCAAAGAGCGGCTCCCATGAGGGGCGTTATCTCTACCAGCAAGGTAGATCATCCATCTTCTCCTTTGTTTACACATGTACTTTAGTTTTATTTATGGATGACACTCCCCCCAACCTTTGCTTTCACAAGCCATGGCTAACCGAATCCTCGGGTGCCTTCCAACATTTCACATACCACGGAGGAGTGTCTATTGCAAAATTAAGTTGCTTACTGATGATTCAGGGCAAAACATGTGAAGAGAATTATTCATGAAAGTTAATTAATTGGGGCTGGGAACCCCGTTGCCAGCTCTTTTTGCAAAATTATTGGATAAGTGGATGAAGCCACTAGTCCATTAGTTAAAGTTTGCCCAACAAGATTGAAAGGTAAAACACCACATACTTCCTCATGAGCTATAAAACATTGACACAAATAAGGGATGATAACTTTTGAATTGTTTAAAGGTAGCACATGAAGTATTTACTTGGAATGGCAGGGAAATACCACATAGTAGGTAGTTATGGTGGACACAGATGGCGTAGGTTTGGTTTAAGGGTTTGGATGCACGAGAAGCATTCCCTCTCAGTACAGGTCTTTGGCTAGCAAGGTTGGTTAGCAAGCATAAGAGTTGAGACAAACAAACAAATATACATGTGATAGAAACAATCATGCGTCTTTCTTGTAAGCACAAATAATTTTAACTTCAGAATACTAAGCTCATAGCTAACAAGAAAGAAAGATAATGAAATAACATATCTACATGTATTTCATCTTTTCTAATTAAACTCAAAGTGTTGTTGCTATTGACCAATGCTAAGTTTGCCAAAACCAAATAGATTTACTCAATGCTCCCAAAGTGATACCAATACTAACAACAAGATCAATCATATAATAGAGATTGCAAACTAAAATGAGGTGTGCAATATGTAAATGATAAAACTTCTCATTAATATTCCATAACGATAACTCACACCAAGGGATACATAGATAACCAACTAAAGAAAGATACTTCCACACTGCAACCATCTTATATGATAACTTCCCTACTCATGATATGACACTACTTGATAGTAAAAAGATAAAAGCTAGTGATGATGTGATACCGCGGCACCCCCCAAGCTTGGAAGAAACCAAGGGGGTGCCAATACCAATGATGAATTACTCCTTCGGTGGTGATGGTGAATCCTTGATAAGCTTCTTAACCAGCTCCTTTAGCTCATCAATCTCGTAAGTGAGGTTGCGGATCAGCTCCGAGTTTTGCTCGACGCGGTTAAGAAGTATGTCAGACGGTGAGTCCCAACTCTTAGAGTTGTTTCCCCACTCCTCGGCTTCAGGTTTCATCCTTCCTGCAGTGTTAGAACGATCCATATCCCAACCACTAGGCAATACTGCCTTGGGAATCCTTTCAATTTGTCTATTATGAATTAGAGTGTGGAAGTGGTTGGCAATGCCTGGAGGAGATGTCCTTGGAACTAGGAAGCGACGTGGGACTCCTCCTCCGGTGCTAATCCGTGCGCTTTTCTTGGTGTTGAACGGATTTGCTACCACTCCGATGCTTGCGACGGTGGCGCGCGGGTATACTCGCGGAACTTCCTCCACTTCTCCTTCATCCTCGCTCTCGACTTCTTCCTTCAAATCGGGGTCTTGAATATCTTCCTCCAAAGTTCCCTTGTCCTTGTTGTTGTAGACCATGGTGCTTCTAGATCAAAAACAGATCCTGGCAGAAAACAACTCGAAACAAAACACGACGAGAAAACAATATACGGACCTCTGGGGATCCGGGGGATTATATAGCAAAAATTTTCACGACAGAAGGAAAGTACCAGGTCGAACCAGAGTTGGAGAGGGACTCCGAGGGGCCATCCTCATAGGGCGGTGCGGCCAGGCTGGGGCCCGCGCCGGCCTATGGGGGCACGCCCTCGTGCGTCTCCTCCTCTCCGTTTCGATCTCGTAATTTTTCATATTTTCCAAAAATAGCAAAAACATTGTTCGGAAAGTTAAACGCGGACTTTTTATTACCAGAACTGTTACCTATTCAAAGTCGAACTCTGCAGAATCGTCAATTTGACCTTTGATGAAAGCTTCCGGAGTCACCACTCGAATAACATCAACATCTTCATTATAAGAATCTCTAGAAATATAGTGCTTGAGCCTTTGTCCATTCACTACTTGTGTGGCATCACCTTTCAGAGAACCAATCTTAATTGCCCCTGAACGATACACCTCCACAATGACATATGGTCCTTCCCATTTTGAGAGCGATTTCCCTGCAAAAAATATGAGACGAGACCGATACAATAGGACTTTATCCCCAACATTAAATTCTTTTTGATAATTCTTCTATCGTGCCATTTCTTAACTTTCTCCTTAAAAAGTTTAGCATTTTCATAAGCTTCACTTCTCCATTCATCTAGAGAACTCAATTGTAGCAATCTTTTCTTACCGGCAAGTTTAGGATCTTTATTTAGTTCTCTCACAGCCCAATAGGCTTTGTGCTCTAGTTCTAAAGGTAAATGACAAGCTTTCCCATAAACCATTTTATAAGGTGACATCCCCATAGGATTCTTATAAGCAGTTCTATAAGCCCATAGTGCTTCCTTCAATTTACTAGCCCAGTTCTTTCTAGATTTATTAACGGTCTTTTCCAAAAATAGATTTAATTTCTCTATTTGATAATTCTACTTGCCCACTAGTTTGAGGATGATAAGCGGAAGCAATCCTATGATTAATACCATATTTAGCAAGAGTTTTTCTAAAACCACCATGAATAAAATGAGAACCTCAATCAGTCATAAGATATCTAGGAACTCCAAATCTAGGAAAAATAATATCTAAAAGCATTCTTAAAGAGGTCTCACCATCAGCACTTTTTGTGGGTATGGCTTCCACCCATTTAGTAACATAATCAACGGCGACAAGTATATGAGTGTTACCTTCTGAAGAAGGGAAAGGTCCCATGAAGTCAAATCCCCAACAATCGAATGGTTCAATAACAAGAGTATAATTCATAGGCATTTCATTGCGTCTGGAGATATTACCAACTCTTTGACATTCATCACAAGATAAAATAAACTTTCTTGCATCCTTAAAGAGAGTTGGCCAATAGAAACCCGATTGTAGAACCTTTTGCGCGGTTCTATCTCCGGCGTGATGTCCTCCATAAACACTACCATGACACTTACTCAATATCTCTTGTTGTTCATATTCGGGAACACATCTTCGCATAATACCATCCACTCCTTCTTTATATAAGTGTGGGTCATCCCAAAAATAATGCCTCAAATCATAAAAGAATTTCCTCCTTTGCTGGAGACTGAAAAGGTCGGAGGCAAGTACTTGGAAACAATAAAGTTAGCATAATCAGCATACCAAGGACTATCTCGCGAGCTCACCTTTATTACAGCCAATTGTTCATTTGGAAAACTATCATTAACGAGAACAGGATCATAAGCAATATTTTCCAATCTAGATAAGTTATCGACAACAGGATTATCAGCACCTTTCCTATCTATAATATGTAAATCAAATTCTTGCAAAAGAAGCACCCATCTAATAAGCCTTGGCTTAGCATCTTTCTTTTCCATAAGGTATCTAATTGTAGCATGATCAGTATGAATTGTGACTTTTGAATCAACAATATAAGGTCTAAACTTGTCACAAGCAAAAACTACAGCTAATAATTCTTTTTCAGTTGTAGCATAATTTCTTTGAGCAGCATCAAGAGTTTTACTAGCATAATGAATAACATTCAATTTTTTATCTAGTCGCTGTCCAAGGACAGCATCTACAGCAAAATCACACATAATTTCAAAAGGTAAGTTCCAATCAGGAGGTTCAACTACAGGAGCAGTTGTTAAGGCTTTCTTTAGAGTTTGAAAAGCTTCCTTACAATCATCATCAAAAACAAAAGGTACATCTTTTTGAAGAAGATTAGTAAGAGGCTTTGAAATCTTAGAGAAATCTTTAATAAATCTCCTATAAAACCCAGGCATGACCAAGAACACTACGAATACCTTTAACATCCCTCGGATAGGGCATCTTCTCAATTGCTTCAACTTTAGCTCTATCAACTTCAATACCTCTTTCAGAAATTTTATGTCCCAATACAATTCCCTCGTTAACCATAAAGTGGCATTTCTCCCAATTAAGAACAAGGTTAGTTTCTTCACATCTCTGCAAAACTTTATCAAGGTTTCGCAAGCAATTATCAAAAGAATTCCCATAGACGAGAAAAATCATCCATGAATACCTCTACAATCTTTTCACAAAAGCCATGAAAAATAAGCGGACATGCATCTTTGAAAAGTAGCAGGAGCATTACATAAACCAAAAGGCATATGCCTATAAGCATAAGTTCCATAGGGACAAGTGAAAGTGGTTTTCTCTTGATCTTTGGTTTTAACAGCAATTTGTGAAAACCCAGAATAACCATCAAGAAAGCAAAAATGAGTATTTTTAGACAACCTTTCTAACATTTGATCAATAAAAGGTAAAGGGTAATGATCCTTCTTAGTAACTTTATTAACTTTCGATAATCAATGCACATCCTATACCCTACAACTACTATTTGACGGATGAGCTCATCATTATCATTAGGCACAACAGTTATTCCTCCTTTCTTAGGAACACAATGCACATGACTAACCCATCTACTATCAGTAATAGGATATATAATACCTACTTCAAGAAGTTTTAATACCTCATTCCTTACCACATCCTTCATCTTAGGAATTAGACGACGCTGATGTTCAACAACAGGCTTTGCATCATCTTCCATGTTGATGGCATGTTGGCAAATAGAGGGAGAAATCCCCTTCAAATCATCAAGAGTGTAGTGATACGTCCCAAACGTATCTATAATTTCTTATGTTCCATGCTACTTTTATGATGATACTCACATGTTTTATACACATTATATGTCATTATTATGCATTTTCCGGCACTAACCTATTGACGAGATGCCGAAGAGCCGATTCTTTGTTTTCGCTATTTTTGGTTTCAGAAATCCTAGTAAGGAAATATTCTCGGAATTGGACGAAATAAACGCCCAGGGGCCTATTTTTCCACGAAGCTTCCAGAAGACCAAAGAGGAAACGAAGTGGGGCCACGAGGTGGCGACACACTAGGGCGGCGTGACCTGGGCCCTGGCCGCGCGGCCCTGTTGTGTGGGCCCCTCGTGACGCCCCCTGACCTACCCTTCCGCCTACATATAGTCTTCGTCGCGAAACCCCCAGTACCGAGAGCCACGATACGGAAAACCTTCCGGAGACGCAGCCGCCGCCAATCCCATCTCGGGGGATTCGGGAGATCGCCTCCGGCACCCTGCCGGAGAGGGGAATCATCTCCCGGAGGTCTCTTCATCGCCATGATCGCCTCCGGATCGATGTGTGAGTAGTCCACCCCTGGACTATGGGTCCATAGCAGTAGCTAGATGGTTGTCTTCTCCTCATTGTGCTATCATGTTAGATCTTGTGAGCTGCCTATCATGATCAAGATCATCTATTTGTAATGCTACATGTTGTGTTTGTTGGGATCCGATGAATATTGAATACTATGTCAAGTTGATTATCAATCTATCATGTATGTTGTTTATGTTCTTGCATGCTCTCCGTTACTAGTAGAGGCTCTGGCCAAGTTGATACTTGTGACTCCAAGAGGGAGTATTTATGCTCGATAGTGGGTTCATGCCTCCATTAAATGCGGGACAAGTGACGGAAAATTCTAAGGTTGTGGATGTCTCTGTTGCCACTAGGGATAAAACATCGATGCTTTGTCTAAGGATATTTGTGTTGATTACCTTACGCACCATACTTAATGCAATTGTCTCGTTGCTTGCAACTTAATACCGGAAGTGGTTCGGATGATAACTTCGAAAGTGGACTTTTTAGGCATAGATGCATGCTTGGATAGCGGTCTATGTACTTTATCGTAATGCCCCGATTAAATCTCATAGTACTCATCATGATATATGTATGTGCATTGTTATGCCTTCTTTATTTGTCAATTGCCCAACTGTAATTTGTTCACCCAACATCTGTTTATCTTATGGGAGAGACACCGCTAGTGAACTGTGGACGCCGGTCCTATTCTTTACATCTGAAATACAATCTACTGCAATTGTTCTTTACTGTTCTTCGCAAACAATCATCATCATCCACACTATACATCTAATCCTTTGTTTACGAGCAAGCCGGTGAGATTGACAACCTCACCGTTACGTTGGAGCAAAGTACCGTGATTGTGTTGTGCAGGTTCCACGTTGGCGCCGGAATCCCCGGTGTTGCGCCGCACTACACTCCGCCACCAACAACCTTCAATGTGCTTCTTGGCTCCTACCTGGTTCGATAAACCTTGGTTTCTTTCTGAGGGAAAACTTACTGCTGTGCACATCACACCTTCCTCTTGGGGTTCCCAACGGACGTGTGTCTCACGCGCATCAAGACTGTTTTCTGGCGCCGTTGCCGGGGAGATCAAGACACGCTGCAAGGGGAGTCTTCCACTTCCAATCACTTTACTTTGTTTTTGTCTTGCTTTATTTTATTTACTACTGTTGCGGTCAGAAACCCACCGGCGAGCAGCGACGGGCAACACAGTAGAGCCGGGAGGCTCCCAGGACTGCGGCTGGCCCTGGTCCCTCGAGCGACGGCCCGCAAAGCCTCGGCACGCACGTCCGATGGTTGGTGCAAGGGCGTGCCACCTGACCTATACCTAATCGGGAAGGTGATGGATTTGCTTCGCTTAGTTTCCTGCATGGCATACACGTAAACATTAAATACGAGCCTCGATCGGCTCTCAGGTTGTCCCGTGAATCGGCTCAAGGAGCCGATCCACCCATGGTTCGTATGAGGTCTACGATCACATGGTGGTCCTGCTTGATCAATATGAAGCTAAAGCGACCTACGACGATTTAGGGTTTTCACCACATAATCGGAACATCCTACGCGTGATTGAGCCTGGCAGCCACGCACGGTGAATAATAAACCAACCCTAGATAAGGCCTAAAAACCAACATGAAGTTGATCCCCGGAACATCTCATCTAGGGCTAGCAAACTACACCCTACGTGCTACTGGATCCTTCAACCCGTTTGCAAGGCCTAACTATGCAGATATTAAACTAATCCTTGAAGAACAAGGAGCAATCATAACGGATCGGATCTACTAAATAATGATCAAGCGGGGTGCCGCCCTTACACCTAAGATAGGTGTAAGGGCGGCTAGACGTCTAAGGGTTGCATGGATGAAAGCATGTGACACGATGAAACAATGCTAACCCTAACACATCTATGATAACTACGTTGCTCGCCATCAACAAGGCTTCAGCACGAGCAACGCATGAACAATGAATAAACGTGTGCTGCCTAGATCGCAAGATGCGATCTAGGCAGCATGATGCTTACCCGGAAGAAACCCTCGAAACAAGGGGTTGGCGATGCGCCTAGATTGGTTTGTGATGAACGTGATTGTTGTCTTTCTCAAAAACCCTAGATACATATTTATAGTCCGTAGACTTTCTAACGTGGGAGTAATCCCAACCGTGCACGAGCCAAATTCTATCTAACCGACACGTATCCTACTATATTTACAGATACATGGGCAAACTAGCCCAAACTTTGTATACCAGGCCGATTCATGTATTTCTTCCAGGTATATTCTTCAAGCCCATCTTAATCGCGGCCCACCTCCGATCCGGTCAAATTCTGGTGATAACACATGCCCCCCTGGTTTTGGAAATGACAATTCCAAAATCACTCTGTTTTTTCTTCGTCGGGTCATGTCGTGGCAGAGCAGAACCGTCACAGTATCCTTCATCATGATGTCTTGCCTTATCAACTTCTCCCTTTTATTTAACCGCATCGAGCAGTTTGCTTCTTCATCCCCTCCCCATCCTCTGCTCCTCTGTAGTACTCGAAAAACCCTTCTTCCACCATGGACTCCCTCTCCTCTTCCTCCTCTGGTCTTTCCTACCGGTCTTCCTCCTCCCGCGAGTCGACACCGGAGGACATACGCGCCCCGGAGCGATGGGACGAGGCGGATTGAGACTTCTCCGTCTGATCAGAGGATGATGAATCCCTGACCGATGGGGAGGACAACCTCCATTTCCTCATTGATGGGGATTCGGAGGAGGAGAGCGACGATGATGCTCTCTGGGGCGAAGACATCTCCTCCGATGAGGAGGATGAGGAAGCGGAGGAGGACACCTCCTCCGACGAGTACCCGCCGATGAAGCGCTTCCGCGCCGGGTCAGATGATGATGACGATGACGATGACGAGGGGGAGTACGGGGCCCCTGCCGAAGGCTACGGCAGCAGCGACGAGGAGCCCGCCGGCAGCAGCGCCGACAGCAGCCACGACAGCACCGACGAGGGCAGCAACGGCCTTTAGACTAGGACTAGTAGCATAGGACTAGTAGTAGCAGTGCATTAGGCATCGGATGATCCTTTTGAGAGTCACCGGCTCTTTCTTGTAAAGCCGTCCCTTTGAATTAATAAGATCTGTTCTTCCAATTTGACTCTCCATTTATCCAATTTCAAGTCTTCCATTTTCCGCACCAAGAACCGATAGCAACGTATCGGACTTTTCGCCTCAAACGCCCATGAAGCCAGACTCAAATACCAATTTAGACAGTCATCCAAGCACTCCTCAAATTCAGACTGTGATTTAATATCTGACCATAATACTTCACAACCCCCAAGCCGATGGCTGTTCATCGGCTGTTTTGAAAATCCAGTCTCCTTCAGGTTAGATAGTTTTGCCGATGATGTCCCTTCATCTCCTTGCAGCAACAGGTCGGTCCAGACCCTGTAGGTGATGACGGCTCCCCTTTCAAATTCCTCCCAACAGCTCCGGTGGTCCTCTTTTGCAAAATCTCACCATCTTTGAAGAAGGTTGTGATGCAGAGCCAGCCGATGACACCTAAATCGGCTTCAAAAAGCGGCACTAGGTCAACTGCCCCCCGAGCCTCAGTCAAGGCAAGAGCAGCGGTGAGGAAAGTAGCTGCCATGAAGACTTCTGAAGCGCCAAAGCCTTACTTCAGCTGAAGAAGACTCGCACGTAAGTTTCGCCCATGCTTTGGCTGATTCCATCCACCCTTCAGGCTTCTGCCGCATACTTGTATTCCTTCTACAAACCTCCCCTGAAGAAACCCTAGTGAGGACACACAGTCCAGTCGAAGGGACTCGAGCTCGGGCAATTCTGAGAAAACCACCACGCAGAGCCAGCCAGACTTGCCACCGTCGACTTCCAAGAAAAGGTCAGCCCTTGAACCTGCCGTTTCCCAAACTCCCATCAAAGCGGGGCACCGGCAGCCTACGCACAAAGGGCCGATACATCACGAGAGCTCGCAAGGAACCGCAAGCCTTTCGATCAAACCAAGAGATATTCAAACGTAACTCCTTGGCCGAAATCCGCGCCTTGAACACGCAGCTGGTAGCAGGCAAAGACGAAGATGATGAGGCCGAGATCGCGGAGGTGAATCGTGTTCGTGGTGGTGCCCTCCATGCCCTCGACATGTTCCTTTAGTAGAGTCTCCCCGTGTAATTTGTACTAGAGTCGATGGCCGTGCATCGGCTACTGTTGTCTTCGCTCGATGGCCGTGCATCGGCTACTGTTGTCTTCGCATCTTTTTTTTTACTGGCCGATTTTTCTATCGGCCCCCAATATCTCACTGCCCATCATCCCACATGCTTGGGAAATATTTCTTGAGATGCTGGCCATTGACGGCCACTGGGAACTTCACACCATCCAGCTGTTCAAGCATGTAGGCATTGCCCTTCAAAACCTGGATGACTTTGTAAGGACCGTGCCAATTAGGAGACCATTTGCCATATGCTTTATCCTTGGTTCCTAGTGGCAACACGGCCTCCCATACTAAATCACCAACTTGAAACTCCTTTGGTCTCACCTTCTTATTGTATGCACGAGCTACCCTGGCTTTGTTCTCTTTAATCTTCTCCAACGACCAAAGTCTAAGTTCCGTTGCATCCTCAATAGTGTCACTCATCAGGGCTGCATATTCTTCAGCTGTCAAGTCATTCCGAAATGTGACACGTCTCGATCCAGCCGTAATTTCCCAAGGTAATACGGCTTCCGCCTATAGACAAGCTGATATGGCGAAGTCTTTATAGCTCCATGGCATGACATGCGATAGGCCCACAAAGCTTCGACAATGTCTCATGCCACACCCTAGGGTTCTCGTCAATCTTCCTCTTAATCAGCTTGATCGAGGCTTTGATTGGATGCTTCGGCTTGCCCGTTGGCTTGAGCATAGTATGGAGATGATCGGATCAGCTTAATCCCCATGTCATCGCAGAACTTTCTGAATTCTTTAGAAACAAAAACCGAACCTCCATCGGTCGTGATGGTTTGGGGAATCCTGAACCTATGAATGACATGTTCTTTGACAAATTGGATAACATCTTCCGATTTTACCTTCTTCATAGGAATGGCCTCCACCCATTTGGTGAAATAATCTGTAATGGCCAGAATCCACTCGTGGCCTTTGCTCGACGCAGGATGGATTTTGCCGATCATATCCATGCCCCAACCTCTAAATGGCCAAGGCTTGATGATGGGGTTCATCGGCGATGCGGGTACCATCTGAATTTTTCCGAACATCCGACACGCTTGGCATCCCTTGTAGTACTTGAAGCGGTCCTCAAGCATGGTGGGCCAATAAAACCACGATCGCCTAATTAACCACTTCATCTTATGAGCCGATTGGTGAGTTCCACAGGCGCCTTCATGCACCTCATGTAAGAGCCGATTAGACTCAGTTGATCCCAGGCATTTGAGTAGTAACCCTTCCAACGTCCTGTAGAACATGTCATCCCCTATAAGGACATATTTCATAGCCTTGTACCTTATCCGTTTAGGTGCCCCCCGAGCCGAATCCTTCAAGTAATTGAAGATATCGGCTCTCCGATCATCCTGTTCCGGAAGCGCACTCGAACTTCGACCCGTCCGGTATGTCCTTGTATCCCGACGCCATCCGTGCGAGATCATTGGCGTCGGTATTCGAGACCTTGGGACCCAATTGAAATTGATGTACCGAAAATGTGTCATCGGCTCACGACATTCCATCCAATATGGAAAGAGTGACTCACTCTCGCACTTGTATTCGTCAGTGAGCTGGGAGATCACCAACTTCGAGTCTCCAAAAAGCTCCACCGCCTCTGCCCGGCTTCCAAAAGCAACTCCATTCCCTTGCGCACTCGCCTCATACTCAGCGACATTGTTGGTGCAAGGGGTAGATAGCCCGATGGCGAAAGAATATGTTGCCCCCGAGGCGACACGAGCAGAATGCCGATGCCACAACCATCATCACAAGCCGATCCATCGAAGAACATAGCCCATGCACGTACAGATAGTGCTGCTATATTAGTATTAATCCATTCAGCTATAAGATCGGCCAACGCTTGTCCCTTGACTGCTTTTGTAGGCTGATACCGAAGATCGAACTCCGATAACGCAAACATCCACTTACCAAGTCAGCCTTTCAAAACAGGAGCCGACAGCATGTGCTTGACCACGTCTGACTTGCATATGACGATGATCTCTGCCGTCAAAAGGATATGATGAAGCTTGGTGCACGTGAAGAACAGGCAGAGGCATAGCTTCTCGACCTCAGGATACCTTGTCTCTGCGTCCAACATCCTTCTGCTGAGGTAGAAAACGACCTTTTCAACACCCTCATAGAGTTGCACCACTACCGAAGCGATGGACGTGTCAGCTACTGATAAGTAGATATAGAACGGCCTGTCTTGTTGGGGTGGAACTAGCACATGCGGCGTTGTTAGATACCGCTTAATCTCGTCAAACGCCTGCTGCTGTTCTGCCCCCCAGTGAAACCCGTCATCAGATTTAATCTTCACCAACGCCATGAACGGCTCAATTCATCCTGACAGGTTAGAGATGAATCGTCGGACGAAGTTGATCTTGCCGATAAGGCGTTGGAGCTCCTTCTTCGTGGTAGGCGGCTGCATGGTACGCACTGCCTCTTGACTTTTCAGGCCGATCTCAATTCCTCGTTCATGAACCGGAAAACCTAGGAACCGACCGGCCGTCACACCAAAAGCACACTTCTTTGGATTCATTCTCGGTCCGAACTTCCGAGTTCGGTCTAGGATGCGTCGCAAATCATCCAAGTGTCCCTCCATGGAGACAGATTTGACCACCACGTCATCGATGTAGATTTCCACCAACTTGCCGATCAGATCATGAAATATATAATTCATGGCTCTTTGGTACGTTGCACCAGCATTCTTCAACCCAAAGGTCATGACTACATATTCAAACAAGCCCACTGACCCTGGTACCCTGAATGCGGTCTTGTGTATATCTTCTGGAGCCATGAAGATTTGGTTATAGCCGGCGTTGCCATCCATGAAGCTCAACACCTTGTGGCCAGCGACTGCATTGATCAACGTTTTCGCCACGAGCATCGGATATTCATCTTTTGGAGTGGCTCGTTGAGATCTCGGAAATCTATGGCCACACGCCATCGGCCGTCCTTCTTCTCTACAGGTACGATCATCGGAGATCCATTCAGCATACCTGCATGGCCTGATGAACCCGGCGGCCAACATCTTCTCGATCTCTTTCTTAACCTCTTCCAGAATTTCGGCCTTCATCTGACGTGCTCGTTGTTGGAACGGCCGAAATCCTTTCTTAAGGGGGAGCCGATGCTCAATGATGCTCCTGTCTAACCCAGGCATCTCTGTGTAATCCCATGCAAAGCAATCCGGGTATTCTTTTAACAGAGCTATCATCTGACTCCTGAGATGTGGATCTAACTTCTTGCTGATAAAAGTTGGTCGTGGCTTATCCCCAGGACCGATGTCGACTTCTTCTAGTTCATCAACCGATGTAAACCCATACCCTAGCTTTCCGTCACCTGTGAGATCGACACTGAATACAGGGAAAACGTATGGTAAGGATAATATGGGCCGATTGCTGGAATCGGCCTTCACTTTGATTGTAACCAGAATTTTTGGGAAGTGCCGGAGCCGATCGCGTGGCATGGCTTCCTCTTTGTCCTTGTTATGAGAGCAGCTGCCCTCATCTCTGTCCTTACCAGAGTGGTGTCCAGGTCCTACCATGTTGACGCTGAACGAGAAACCTGGCTGGCACCTCCCAGGGTAAGTGCACTCCACCATGTTAACGGCGGGGAAGGGGTGTGTGTGTCGACTTTCATGGCGTACTGGCTAACAATTAGATGCCCTTGTTCTATCGCCATTTGGATCTGCTGACGCCACACCCGCGGTCATTGGTGGTATGGGTGAACGTGTTATGCCACTTGCGGTATGGCTTTCCGTTCAGCTCCTCGCGCCGTGGGGATTTTGTGGCCTTCGGGTACCTTTAGCCGCTTCTCCTTAAGTAAGGGGTCGAAAATTTGCTCGGCCTTGGTCACATCGAAGTCAAACCCTCTTGGAGGACCTTGTGGCTTAACCCATTTGCGGGACACGGGGCTTGCCCCTCGAGTCCATTCAGCCACTTGCTACCTCTTGATCTCCCGCAGAGCCTTCATCTTCATCTCGCCTCAACCAGGACCACCGCACGCTTGAATTTATCCCGGTACACCTGCGGGTGGCGCTCGTTCATATAATGACAGCTTTCGCACCATATGCGCCGGTGAAGGGTAGTCCGCTTGGGAGGCCACATCCTTGATCGGTGATGCGAGACCCACCACCGCCAATTCGATCGCTTCTTTTTCGGTCACACGAGCCGAATAGCATCGGTTCCTAACGGTCCTGAAGCGCTGGATGTATTCGATACCGTTTCTCCGCGCTTCTGTCGTACTTGTGCTAGATCGGCAATGCCAGCCTCGGAAGCCTCTGAGTGATACTGCATGTGGAACTGTTCTTCCAACCGCTTCCAAGTCCGGATTGAGTCCGGTGGCAGCGATGTGTACCACCCGAAAGCCGATCCTCGTGAGGGACCGTGCGAAGAACCTCACACGTAGTTCATCCGATGCCGAGATCGTGCCCAGCTGCGCCAAATATCGGCTCACATGCTCGATTGAGCTGGAGCCATCCGACCCACTAAACTTGGAGAATTCGGGAGCCGATATTTGGGTGGTAGTGGGATCAAATCGTACTCGTTGGGGTACGGCTTGGAATAGCCGATTGCCCTCCTTTTCGGCACCATGCCGAACTGGTCTCTCAAGATTGTACCGATCCGATCCGCGGTGCTGGCTGCAGGAGTCGAACTCGAAGATTCGCCGGAGTGGCATACTTAGCCAGCCACGCTTGTTTCTCAAGCTCCGAGCCAACCTGCAGGAGTTGAGCTCCGGAGGTTCGTCGGAGTGGCATACTTAGCTAGCCACGTCCGCTTCTCAAGATCCGTTCCGGAAGTTCCTCCTGCCGTTCCGAAGTCCCCGTTGTTGCGATCCGGTTCGTGAGTGCCCGATTCATGCGGTCCGGCACGTATGTGCACGTGTATCCATGAGGGATCTCCTTAGGCGCCTCATACAAGAACTGGTAATCACGAGGGTCACCACCGATCTTGTAGACGACGAATGCCGGTGAATTCGGCACTTCTGGTGCTGCCAACGCGAACGGCAGCGGTGGTCGGGACTGGAGTGGTATCTCTCCTTGGTGAGTCCCTAGAGCAGGTCCTGACGGAGAATACTGATGCCTCATGATTTCCTGGATCACCCGAAGGGCGACACGCTCCAAAGTGTTCACCAGGCTCTCAGAATGGCGGTGCAGCGAATGAGCTACCATGAAATTAATCTCCTGACGCAGAGACCTGGTGCGTTCTTCTGAAGGGGTGGACAGGTCCACTCCATCGAGCGCGCCTTCAGGTGAGAACCCTTTCCACCTGATGCCGTGTGAGCGGGTTCTCTGGAAAGAGCCGATGAGGTCGGCTTCGAGGATAGCTTTGACCTCGTCATACTTCTTCTTGAGCTCCTCGGCCGGATCTTCGTACGTGATCGGAGTACCTTCCGCCATCTCGGATGTAGATGGCGATGCGCTTGATGTCGAAGACCTGTCCCACCGGGCGTGCCAGAATGTGTTGCGGTCGGAAACCCACCGGCGAGCAGCGACGGGCAACACAAGAGAGCCGGGAGGCTCCCGGATCTGCGGCTGGCCCCGGTCCCTCGAGCGACGGCCCGCAAAGCCTCGGCATGCACGTCCGATGCTGGTGCAAGGGCGTGCCACCCGACCTATACCTGATCGAGAAGGTGATGGATTTGCTTCGCTTAGTTTCTCGCATGGCATACACGTAAACATTAAATACGAGCCTCGATCGGCTCTCGGGTTGTCCCGTGAATCGGCTCAAGGAGCCGATCCACCCATGGTTCGTATGAGGTCTACGATCACATGGTGGTCCCGCTTGATCAATATGAAGCTAAAGCGACCTACGACGATTTAGGGTTTTCACCACATAATCGGAACATCCTACGCGTGATTGAGCCTCGGCAGCCACGCACGGTGAATAATAAACCAACCCTAGATAAGGCCTAAAAACCAACATGAAGTTGATCCCCGGAACATCTCATCTAGGGCTAGCAAACTACACCCTACGTGCTACTGGATCCTTCAACCCGTTTGCAAGGCCTAACTATGCAGATATTAAACTAATCCTTGAAGAACAAGGAGCAATCATAACGGATCAGATCTACTAAATAATGATCAAGCGGGGTGCCACCCTTACACCTAAGATAGGTGTAAGGGCGGCTAGACGTCTAAGGGTTGCATGGACGAAAGCATGTGACACGATGAAACAATGCTAACCCTAACACATCTATGATAACTACGTTGCTCGCCATCAACAAGGCTTCAGCACGAGCAACGCATGAACAATGAATAAACGTGTGCTGCCTAGATCGCAAGGCAGCATGATGCTTACCCGGAAGAAACCCTCGAAACAAGGGGTTGGCGATGCGCCTAGATTGGTTTGTGATGAACGTGATTGTTGTCTTTCTCAAAAACCCTAGATACATATTTATAGTCCGTAGACTTTCTAACGTGGGAGTAATCCCAACCGTGCACGAGCCAAATTCTATCTAACCGACACGTATCCTACTATATTTACAGATACACGGGCAAACTAGCCCAAACTTTGTATACAAGGCCGATTCATGTATTTCTTCCAGGTATATTCTTCAAGCCCATCTTAATCGCGGCCCACCTCTGATCCGGTCAAATTCTGGTGATAACAACTACTTTGTTTGCTGCACTAATTAGTTGCTAGTTTTACTTTATTTACTGTCTTGTTCTCCATATTAAAAACACAAAAAAATTAGTTACTTGCATTTACTTTATCTAGTTTGCTTTATTTACTATTGCTAAAATGAATACTCCTGAAAACACTAAGTTGTGTGACTTCACAAACACTAATAATAATGATTTCCTATGCACACCTATTGCTCCACCTGCTACTAGAGCAGAATTCTTTGAAATTAAACCTCGCTTTACTCGAATCTTGTCATGAGAGAGCAATTTTCTCGGTGTTAGTTCTGATGATGCTGCTGCCCATCTTAATAATTTTGGTGAACTTTGTGAAATGCAAAAGTATAAGGATGTAGATGGTGATATTATAAAATTGAAATTGTTTCCTTTCTCCTTAAGAGGAAGAGCTAAAGATTGGTTGCTATCTTTGCCTAAGAATAGTATTGATTCATGGACTAAATGTAAGGATGCTTTTATTGGTAGATATTATCCTCCCGCTAAAATTATATCTTTGAGAAGTAGCATAATGAATTTCAAGCAATTAGATAATGAACATGTTGCTCAAGCATGGGAGAGAATGAAATCTTTGGTAAAGAATTGCCCAACCCATGGACTAACTACTTGGATGATCATCCAAACCTTTTATGCAGGACTGAATTTTTCTTCGTGGAACCTATTGGATTCAGCTGCTGGAGGTACCTTTATGTCCATCACTTTGGGGGAGGCTACAAAGCTTCTTGATGATATGATGATAAATTACTCTGAATGGCACATGGAAAGAGCTCCACAAGGTAAGAAGGTAAATTCTGTTGAAGAAACCTCCTCCTTGAGTGATAAGATTGATGTGATTATGTCTATGCTTGTGAATGGTAGATCTAATGTTGATCCTAATAATGTTCCTTTAGCTTCATTGGTTGCCCAAGAAGAACATGTTGATGTGAACTTCATTAAAAATAATAATTTCAACAACAATGCTTATAGGAATAATTCTGGTAACAACTGTAGGCCATATCCTTCTGCTAATGGTAATGGTTATGGGAATTCTTATGGGAATTCTTACAACAATAATAGGAGTGTACCCCTGGTCTTGAAGCCATGCTTAAATAATTTATTAGTACACAAACTGCTTTTAACAAATCTGTTGAAGAAAAGCTTGATAAAATTGATATTCTTGCTTCTAAAGTTGATAGACTTGCCTCTGATGTTGATCTTTTAAAATTGAAAGTTATGCCTAATAAGGATAATGAAAATAAGATTGTTACTACAGCAAATGCCATCCAAGTTAGAATTAATGAGAATATAAGATTGATGGCTGAATTGCATGCTAGGTGGGAAAGAGAAGAAAATGAAAAACTTACTAAAGAGAATAATGTAGCTAAAGTTTGGACTATTACCACCACTAGTAATGATAATGCTTCACATGTTGCTACACCTCCTACTATCAATGGTAAAATAATTGGTGTTGGCAATGTTTCTACTCCTAGTGCAAAGCGTGCAAAATTACCTGAAACTGCTAAAACTGCTTGTGATAAAACTGCTGAAATTTTTCAAAACGATGGGGACAATGATTCCATTGCTGTAGGTCATAATGATTTAGACTTTTATGATTGTCACATCTCTGAAGTTATAAAGTTCTTACAAAAACTTGCTAAAAGTCCCAATGCTAGTGCTATAAATTTGGCCTTTACAAAACATATTACAAATGCTCTCATAAAAGCTAGAGAAGATAAACTAAAACTTGAAACTTCTATTCCTAGGAAGTTAGAAGATGGTTGGGAGCCCATTATTAAGATGAGGGTCAATGATTTTGATTGTAATGCTTTATGTGATCTTGGTGCAAGTATTTCTGTTATGCCCAAGAGAATCTATGATATGCTTGACTTGCCACCATTGAAAAATTGTTATTTGGATGTTAATCTTGCTGATAATGCTATAAAGAAACCTTTGGGGAGGATTGATATTGTTCGCATTATGGTTAACAATAACCTTGTCCCCGTTGATTTTGTTGTCTTGGATATTGAATGCAATGCATCTTGTCCCATTATATTGGGAAGACCTTTTCTTCGAACTCGTTGGTGCCACCATTGATATGAAGGAAGGTAATATTAAATATCAATTTCCTCTCAAGAAAGGTATGGAACACTTCCCTAGAAAGAAAATGAAGTTACCTTATGATTCTATTATTAGAACAAATTATGCTGTCGATGCTTCATCTCTTGATAATACTTGATTCACACTTTCTGCGCCTAGCTGAAAGGCGTTAAAGAAAAGCGCTTATGGGAGACAACCCATGTTTTTACTTCTGCACTTTGTTTTATATTTGAGTCTTGGAAGTTGTTATTACTGTAGCAACCTCTCCTTATCTTTATTTTATTGCATTGTTGTGCCAAGTAAAGTCTTTGATAGTAAAGTCAATACTAGATTTGGATTACTCGCGCAGAAATGCATTTCTTGCCGTCACGAATTTGGGTATGGTTCTCTGTAGGTAACTCGAAAAATCTGCCAATTTATGTGCGTGATCCTCGATATGTACGCAACTTTCATTCAATTTGGGAATTTTCATCCGAGCAAGTCCGATGCCTCTAAAAAATTCGTCTTTACGTGATCGTTCTGTTTTGACAGATTCTGCCTTTTATTTCGCATTGCCTGTTTTGCTATGTTTGATGGATTTCTTTGTTCCATTAACTTTTAGTAGCTTTGTGTAATGTCCAGAGGTGTTAAGAATGATTATGTCACCTCTGAATATATGAATTATGCACTGACCCTCTAATGAGTTCGTTTTGAGTTTGGTGTGGAGGAAGTTTTCAAGGGTCAAGAGAGGAGGATGATACAATATGATCAAGAAGAGTGAAGAGTTTAAGCTTGGGGATGCCCCCGTGGTTCATCCCTGCATATTTTAAGAAGACCCAAGCGTCTAAGCTTGGGGATGCCCAAGGCATCCCTTCTTCATCGACAACTTATCAGGTCACCTCTAGTGAAACTATATTTTTATTCCGTCACATCTTATGTGCTTTGCTTGGAGCGTCTGTTTGTTTTTATTTTTGTTTTGTTTGAATAAGATCGGATCCTAGCGTTCTTTGTTTGGGAGAGAGACACGCTCCGTCGTTTCGTATGAACACATGTGTTCTTAGCTTTATCTTTAATGTTCATTGCGAAAGTTGGACTATTTCATTCATTGCTATATGGTTGGAAACGGAAAATGCCGCATGTGGTAAATGGTATAATGTCTTGAATAATGTGATACTTGGCAATTTTTGTGCTCATATAGATCATGCTTAAGCTCTTGCATCATGTACCTTGTACCTATTAATGAAGAACTACATAGAGCTTGTTAAAATTTGGTTTGCATGATTGATCTCTAGAGTCTAGATATTTTCTGGTTAAGGTGTTTGAACAACAAGGAGACAATGTAAAGTCTTATAATAGCTACAATATGTTCATATGTGAGCTTTGCTGCACCTTTTATACTTGAGTTTGCTTCAAACAACCTTGCTAGCCTAGCCTTGTATTGAGAGGAATTCTTCTCGTGCATCCAAATCCTTGAGCCAAATACTATGCCATTTGTGTCCACCATACCTACCTACTACATGGTATTTCTCCGCCATTCCAAAGTATATTACTTGAGTGCTACCTTTAAATTTCTATTCTTTGCCTTTACAATACATAGCTCATGGGAAAATAGCCTTAAAAACTATTGTGGTGAAGAATATGTACTTATGTGTCTTATTTCTTAATAAGTTGCTTGTTGAGCGGTAACCATGTTTTCGGGGACGCCATCAACTTTTACCTTTGTTGAATATCATGTGAGTTGCTATGCATGTTCGTCTTGTTTGAAGTAAGGGCGATTTTCATGATCAAATGGTTTGAGTATGCATACTGTTAGAGAAGAACATCGGGCCGCTAACTAAAGCCATGATTCATGGTGGAAGTTTCAGTTTGGACACAAATCCTCAATCTCTTATGAGAATATTAATCGTTGTTGAATGCTTATGCATTAAAAAGGAGTCCATTATCTCGTTGTCTATGTTGTCCCGGTATGGATGTCTAAGTTGAGAATAATCAAAAGCGAGAAATCCAATGCGAGCTTTCTCCTTAGACCTTTGTACAAGCGGCATAGAGGTACCCCTTTGTGACACTTGGTTGAAACATATGCTATGCAATGATAATCCGTGTTAATCCAAGCTAATTAGGACAAGGTGCGAGCACTATTAGTATACTATGCATGAGGCTTGCAACTTATAAGATGTCTTATACATAACACATATGATTTATTACTACCGTTGACAAAATTGTTTCTTGTTTTCAAAATGAAAAGCTCTAGCACAAATATAGTAATCCATGCTTCCCTCTACGAAGGGCCTATCTTCCACTTTATTGTTGAGTCAGTTTACCTATTCTTTCTATCCCAGAAGCAAACACTTGTATCAACTGTGTGCATTGATTCTTACATGTTTACCTATTGCACTTGTTATATTACTTTGTGTTGACAATTATCCATGAGATATATATGTTGAAGTTGAAAGCAACCGCTGAAACTTATATCTTCCTTTGTGTTGCTTCAATGCCTTTACTTTGAATTTATTGCTTTATGAGTAACTCTTATGCAAGTCTTATTGATGCTTGTCTTGAAAGTATTATTCATGAAAAGTCTTTGCTATATGATTCATTTGTTTACTCATTATCTTCATCATTGCTTCGAATCGCTGCATTCATCTCATATGCTTACAATAGTATGATCAAGATTATGATAGCATGTCACTTCAGAAATTATCTTTGTTATCGTTTACCTACTCGAGGGCGAGTAGGAACTAAGCTTGGGGATGCTTGATACGTCCCAAACGTATCTATAATTTCTTATGTTCCATGCTACTTTTATGATGATACTCACATGTTTTATACACATTATATGTCATTATTATGCATTTTCCGGCACTAACCTATTGACGAGATGCCGAAGAGCCAGCTTGCTGTTTTCTGCCGTTTTTGGTTTCAGAAATCCTAGTAAGGAAATATTCTCGGAATTGGACGAAATCAACGCCCAGGGGCCTATTTTTCCACGAAGCTTCCAGAAGTCCGAAGAGGAAACGAAGTGGGGCGACGAGGCGACGCCACAATAGGGCGGCGCGGCCTGGGCCCTGGCCGCGCGGCCCTGTTGTGTGGGCCCCTCGTGACGCCCCCTGACCTGCCCTTCCGCATACTTAAAGTCTTCGTCGCGAAACCCCCAGTACCGAGAGTCACGATACGGAAAACCTTCCAGAGACGCCGCAGCCGCCAATCCCATCTCGGGGGATTCAGGAGATCGCCTCCGGCACCTCGCCGGAGAGGGGAATCATCTCCCGGAGGTCTCTTCATCGCCATGATCGCCTCCGGATCGATGTGTGAGTAGTCCACCCCTGGACTATGGGTCCATAGCGATAGCTAGATGGTTGTCTTCTCCTCATTGTGCTATCATGTTAGATCTTGTGAGCTGCCTATCATGATCAAGATCATCTATTTGTAATGGTACATGTTGTGTTTGTTGGGATCCGATGAATATTGAATACTATGTCAAGTTGATTATCAATCTATCATATATGTTGTTTATGTTCTTGCATGCTCTCCGTTGCTAGTAGAGGCTCTGGCCAAGTTGATACTTGTGACTCCAAGAGGGAGTATTTATGCTCGATAGTGGGTTCATGCCTCCATTAAATCTGGGACGATGACAGAAAGTTCTAAGGTTGTGGATGTGCTGTTGCCACTAGGGATAAAACATCGATGCTTTGTCTAAGGATATTTGTGTTGATTACATTACGCACCATACTTAATGCAATTGTATGTTTCTTGCAACTTAATACCGGAAGGAGTTCGAATGATAACCTGAAAGTGGACTTTTTAGGCATAGATGCATGCTGGATAGTGATACGCGTAAAGCACACGTCCGTTGGGAGCCCCAAGTGGAAGGTATGATGTGTATAGAAGCAAGTTTCCCTCAGTAAGAAACCAAGGTTTATCGAACCAGTAGGAGCCAAGAAGCACGTTGAAGGTTGTTGGTGGCGGAGTGTAGTGCGGCGCAACACCAGGGATTCCGGCGCCAACGTGGAACCTCGCACAACACAATCACGTACCTTGCCCCAACGTAACAGCTGAGGTTGTCAATCTCACCGGCTTGCCGTAACAAAGGATTAAACGTATTGTGTGGAAGATGATGGTTGTTTGCGAAGAACAAGAAAGAACAATTGCAGTAGATTGTATTTCAGATGTAAAGAATAGGACCGGGGTCCACAGTTCACTAGTGGTGTCTCTCCCATAAGATAAACAGATGTTGGGTGAACAAATTACGCTTGGGCAATTGACAAATAAAGAAGGCATAACAATGCACATACAAATATCATGATGAGTACTATGAGATTTAATCGGGGCATTACGACAAAGTACATAGACCGCTATCCAAGCATGCATCTATGCCTAAAAAGTCCACTTTCAGGTTATCATCCGAACCCCTTCCGGTATTAAGTTGCAAGCAACAGTACAATTGCATTAAGTATGGTGCGTAATGTAATCAACACAAATATCCTTAGACAAAGCATCGATGTTTTATCCCTAGTGGCAACAAGCACATCCACAACCTTAGAACTTTCTCATCATCGTCCCGCATTTAATGGAGGCATGAACCCACTATCGAGCATAAATACTCCCTCTTGGAGTCACAAGTATCAACTTGGCCGAGCCTCTACTAGCAACGGAGAGCATGCAAGAACATAAACAACATATATGATAGATTGATAATCAACTTGACATAGTATTCAATATTCATCGGATCCCAACAAACACAACATGTAGCATTACAAATAGATGATCTTGATCATGATAGGTAGCTCGCAAGATCTAACATGATAGCACAATGAGGAGAAGACAACCATCTAGCTACTGCTATGGACCCATAGTCCAGGGGTGGACTACTCACACATCGATCCGGAGGCGATCATGGCGATGAAGAGACCTCCGGGAGATGATTCCCTCTCCGGCAGGGTGCCGGAGGCGATCTCCTGAATCCCCCGAGATGGGATTGGCGGCGGCTGCGTCTCTGGAAGGTTTTCCGTATCGTGGCTCTCGGTACTGGGGGTTTCGCGACGAAGACTATATGTAGGCGGAAGGGTAGGTCAGGGGGCATCACGAGGGGCCCACACAACAGGGCCGCGCGGCCAGGGCCCAGGCCGCGCCGCCCTAGTGTGTCGCCACCTCGTGGCCCCACTTTGTTTCCTCTTCGGTCTTTTGGAAGCTTCGTGGAAAAATAGGACCCTGGGCGTTGATTTCGTCCAATTCCGAGAATATTTCCTTACTAGGATTTCGAAACCAAAAACAGCGAGAAAACAAAGAATCGGCTCTTCGGCATCTCGTCAATAGGTTAGTGCCGGAAAATGCATAATAATGACATATAATGTGTATAAAACATGTGAGTATCATCATAAAAGTAGCATGGAACATAAGAAATTATAGATACGTTTGGGACGTATCAAGCATCCCCAAGCTTAGTTCCTACTCGCCCTCGAGTAGGTAAACGATAACAAAGATAATTTCTGAAGTGACATGCTATCATAATCTTGATCATACTATTGTAAGCATATGAGATGAATGCAGCGATTCGAAGCAATGATGAAGATAATGAGTAAACAAATGAATCATATAGCAAAGACTTTTCATGAATAATACTTTCAAGACAAGCATCAATAAGACTTGCATAAGAGTTACTCATAAAGCAATAAATTCAAAGTAAAGGCAAGGAAGATATAAGTTTCAGCGGTTGCTTTCAACTTCAACATGTATATCTCATGGATAATTGTCAACACAAAGTAATATAACAAGTGCAATAGGTAAACATGTAAGAATCAATGCACACAGTTTACACAAGTGTTTGCTTCTAAGATAGAAAGAAGTAGGTAAACTGACTCAACAATAAAGTAGAAGAATGGCCCTTCGCATAGGGAAGCATGGATTACTATTTTTGTGCTAGAGCTTTTCATTTTGAAAACATAGAAACAATTTTGTCAATGGTAGTAATAAATCATATGTGTTATGTATAAGACATCCTATAAGTTGCAAGCCTCATGCATAGTATACTAATAGTGCTCGCACCTTGTCCTAATTAGCTTGGATTAACACGGATTATCATTGCATGGCATATGTTTCAACCAAGTGTCACAAAGGGGTACCTCTATGCCGCCTGTACAAGGGTCTAAGGAGAAGGTTCGCATTGGATTTGTCGCTTTTGATCATTCTCAACTTAGACACCCATACCGGGACAACATAGACAACAGATAATGGACTCCTCTTTTAATGCTTAAGCATTCAACAACAGGTAATATTCTCATAAGAGATTGAGGTTTTGTGTCCAAACTGAAACTTCCACCATGATTCATGGCTTTAGTTAGCGGCCCAATGTTCTTCTCTAACAATATGCATACTCAAACCATTTTATCATGAAAATCGCCCTTACTTCAGACAAGACGAACATGCATAGCAACTCACATGATATTCAACAAAGGTAAAAGTTGATGGCGTCCCAGAAACATGGTTACCGCTCAACAAGCAACTTATTAAGAAATAAGACACATAAGTACATATTCTTCACCACAATAGTTTTTAAGGCTATTTGTCCCATGAGCTATATATTGTAAAGGCAAAGAATGGAAATTTAAAGGTAGCACTCAAGTAATGTACTTTGGAATGGCGGAGAAATACCATGTGGTAGGTAGGTATGGTGGACACAAATGGCATATATAGTATTTGGGTCAAGGATTTGGATGCACGAGAAGAATTCCTCTCAATACAAGGCTAGGCTAGCAAAGTTGTTTGAAGCAAACTCAAGTATAAAAGGTGCAGCAAAGCTCACATATGAACATATTGCAGCTATTATAAGACTTTACATTGTCTCCTTGTTGTTCAAACACCTTAACCATAAAATATCTAGACTCTAGAGATCAATCATGCAAACCAAATTTTAACAAGCTCTATGTAATTCTTCATTAATGGGTACAAGGTACATGATGCAAGAGCTTAAACATGATCTATATGAGCACAACAATTGCCAAGTATCACATTATTCAAGACATTATACCATTTACCACATGCGGCATTTTCCGTTTCCAACCATATAGCAATGAATGAAATAGTCAAACTTTCGCAATGAACATTAAAGATAAAGCTAAGAACACATTGATGTCTACGGGTGCTTCTATTCTTGTAGACAGTGTTGGGCCTCCAAGAGCAGAGGTTTGTAGAACAGCAGCAAGTTTCCCTTAAGTGGATCACCCAAGGTTTATCGAACTCAGGGAGGAAGAGGTCAAAGATATCCCTCTCAAGCAACCCCGCAATCACAAAGAAAGAAGTCTCTTGTGTCCCCAACACACCAAATACACTTGTCGGATGTATAGGTGCACTAGTTCGGCGAAGAGATAGTGAAATACAAGTGGTATGAATGAATATGAGCAGTAGTAACGGCGCCTGTAAAAGTGCTTGCCGGCGTGCGATTGATGGTAGTAATATTGCAGGAAGTAAAGTTGCAAGAATACGTGAAACAAGCGATGATTGCGTATTTGGAAACAAGGCCTAGGGATCATACTTTCACTAGTGGACACTCTCAACATTGCAATCATAATGGAATATAAATAAGCACTTCACTATGCTATTCCGAATTACTCTCGGCAAGATAACGAACTCTAATTCATCATGTAGGCAAACCTTAAAGATGTATTCCCAAGTACTAATGAACACCCCACGCTGTCACTTTGAGCATTCATAGGAGGTACTAACACACCACAATTTCATAAAGACATCCAACTCAAATCATAACTCAGTGAATAAGTATTCTGGTGAAATATAGCCTAAGAGACCCACACGGTGCACACACTCGTCACCTTTACACACGTGGGACAAGGAGTCTCCTGGAGATCACATAAGTAAAATCCACTTGAATAGCATAACGACATCTAGATTACAAAGCTCATCATATGGATCTCAATCATGCAAAGCAATTTATGAGATCATTGTATTGGGGTACAGAGAGAGAGATTAACCACATAGCTACCAGTACAGCCCTTAGCCTCGATGGAGAACTACTCCCTCCTCATGGGAGACAGCAGCGTTGATGAAGATGGCGGTGGTGTCGACGGAGGAGCCTTCCGGGGGCACTTCTCCGTCCCGGCGGCGTGCCGGAACGCAGACTCCGTCCCCCGCATCTTGGCTTCGTGATGGCGGCGGCTCCGGAAGGTTTCTCGTACCGTGGCTTTTCCGTATCGAGGTTTTAGGTCGAGGAGGCTTAAATAGGCGAAGAGGCGGAGTCGGAGGGCCGACGAGGCGGTGACACAATAGGGGGCGCGGCCCAGGCCCCGGCCGCGCCGCCCTGTCATCCGGTGGCTCCGTGGCCCCCTCCGCCGGCTCTCGGGTGTTCCGGAAGCTTCGTGGAAAAATAGGATGCTGGGCATTGATTTCGTCCGATTCCGAGAATATTTCCTTACTAGGATTTCGAAACCAAAAACAGCAGAAAACAGAACTGGCACTTCGGCATCTCGTCAATAGGTTAGTTCCGGAAAACGCATCAAAACGATATAAAGTGTGAACAAAACATGTAGGTATTGTCATAAAAGTAGCATGGAACATAAGAAATTATAGATACGTTGGAGACGTATCAAGCATCCCCAAGCTTAGTTTCTACTCGTCCTCGAGTAGGTAAACGATAACAATGATAATTTATTAAGTGACATGCTACCAACATAATCTTGATCAACATTATTGTAAAGCATATGAAGTGAATGAAGTGATAGTAAAGATAATGACTAAACAACTGAATCATATAGCAAAGACTTTTCATGAATAGTACTTTCAAGACAAGCATCAATAAGTCTTGCATAAGAGTTAACTCATAATGCAATAAATTCTTAGTAAAGGCATTGAAGCAACACAAAGGATGATTAAGTTTCAGCAATTGCTTTCAACTTGTAACATGTATATCTCATGGATAGTTGTCAACATAAAGCAATATAACAAGTGCAATAGGTAAACATGTAAGAATCAATGCACACAGTTGACACGAGTGTTTGTTTCTAAGATAGAAAGAAGTAGGTAAACTGACTCAACAATAAAGTAAAAGAAAGGCCCTTCGCAGAGGGAAACAGGGATTAAATCATGTGCTAGAGCTTTTTAAGTTTTGAAATCATATAGAGAGTATAAAAGTAAAGTTTTGAGAGGTGTTTGTTGTTGTCAACGAATGGTAGTGGGTACTCTAACTACCTCATCAACCAGACTTTCAAGAGCGGCTCCCATGAAGGACGTTATCTCTACCAGCAAGGTAGATCATCCCTCTTCTCTTTTGTTTACACATGTATTTTAGTTTCATTATTGATGGATGACACTCCTCCCAACCTTTTGCTTACACAAGCCATGGCTAACCGAATCCTCGGGTGCCTTCCAACATTCACATACCATGGAGGAGTGTCTATTTGCAAAATTAAGTTGCTTACTGATAGATCAGGGCAAAGCATGTGAAGAGAATTATTAATGAAGGTTGATTAATTGGGGGCTGGGAACCCCGCGCCAGCTCTTTTTGCAAAATTATTGGATAAGCGGATGAAGCCACTAGTTCATTGTTGAAGTCTGTCAGAAGTAAATGACAAGATCGAAAGATAAAACACCACATACTTCCTCATGAGCTATAAAACATTGACACAAATAAGAGATAATAGCTTTTGAATTATTTAAAGGTAGCACATGAAGTATTTGCTTGGAATGGCAGAGAAATACCATGTGGTAGGTAGGTATGGTGGACACAAATGGCATAGTTTTTGGCTCAAGGATTTGGATGCACGAGAAGAATTCCTCTCAATACAAGGCTAGGCTAGCAAGGTTGTTTGAAGCAAACTCAAGTATAAAACGGTGCAGCAAGACTCACATATGAACATATTGTAAGCATTATAAGACTTTACATCGTCTTCCTTGTTGTTCAAACACCTTAACCAGAAAATATCTAGACTCTAGAGACCAATCATGCAAACCAAATTTTAACAAGCTCTATGTAGTTCTTCATTAATGGGTACAAGGTACATGATGCAAGAGTTTAAACATGATCTATATGAGCACAACAATTGCCAACTATCACATTATTCAAGACATTATACCAATTACCACATGCAGCATTTTCTGTTTCCAACCATATAACAATGAACGAAGCAGTTTCAACCTTCGCCATGAACATTAAGAGTAAAGCTAAGAACTCATGTGTTCATACGCAACAGCGGAGCGTGTCTCTCTCCCACACAAGCATGAATTTATTCAAACAAAACAAAAGTAAACAGACGCTCCAAGTAAAGTACATAAGATGTGACCGAATAAAAATATAGTTTCAAGAGAAGGAACCTGATAATTTTGTCGATGAAGAAGGGGATGCCTTGGGCATCCCCTAGCTTAGACGCTTGAGTCTTCTTGAAATATGCAGGGATGAACCACCGGGCATCCCCAAGCTTAGACTTTTCACTCTTCTTGATCGTAGTATATCATCCTCCTCTCTTGACCCTTGAAAACTTCCTCCACACCAAACTCAAAACAACTCATTAGAGGGTTAGTGCATAATCAAAAACTCACATGTTCATAGGTGACACAATCATTCTTAACACTTCGGACATTGCCCAAAGCTACTGGAAGTTAATGGAACAAAGAAATCCATCCCACATAGCAAAAGAGGCAATGCGAAATAAAAGGCAGAATCTGTCAAAACAGAACAGTCCGTAAAGACGAATTTTAAAGAGGCACCAGAGTTGCTCAAATGAAAATGCTCAAATTGAATGAAAGTTGCGTACATATCTGAGGATCAGACACAACAATTGGCAGATTTTTCTGAGTTACCTACAGAGAATTCTGCCCAAATTCGTGACAGACAGAAATCTGTTTCTGCGCAGTAATCCAAATCTAGTATCAACCTTTCTATCAAAGACTTTACTTGGCACAACAATGCAACAAAACTAAGATAAGAGAGGTTGCTACAGTAGTAACAACTTCCAAGACACAAATATAAAACAAAGCTACTGTAGCAAAATAAACACATGGGTTATCTCCCAAGAAGTTCTTTCTTTATAGCCATTAAGATGGGCTCAGCAATTTTAATGATGCACTCGAGAAATAAGAGTTGAAGCAAAAGAGAGCACCAAGAAGCAAATTCAAAACACATTTAAGTCTAACATGCTTCCTATGCATAGGAATCTTGTAAATAAACAAGTTCATGAAGATCAAAGTAACAAGCATAGGAAGATAAAACCAGTGTAACTTCAAAAATTTCAGCATATAGAGAGGTGTTTTAGTAACATGAAAATTTCTACAACCATATTTTCCTCTCTCATAATAACTTTCAGAGGCATCATGAACAAATTCAACAATATAAGTATCACATAAAGCATTCTTATTCACATGCATAAAAGTATCATTACTCTCCACATAAGCATAATCAATTTTATTAGTTGTAGTGGGAGCAAATTCAACAAAGTGGCTATCATTATTATTCTCATCATCAAATATAGGAGGCATATTGTAATCATAATTAAACTTATCCTCCATAGTAGGCGGCACCAAAAGACCACTATCATTATAATCATCATATATGGGAGGCATATCATAATCAACATAAACTTTCTCCTCAATACCCGGAGGACTAAAGAGATCATTTTCATCAAAACCGACCTCCCCAAGCTTAAATTCTTCCATAGCATTAGCAACAATGGTGTTCAAAGCATTCATACTAATAAAATTCCCATTAGCATGCATAAGTTCCATGGGTTTTTTAATTTTCTCTTCAAACACATCATGTCCTAATTCAAGATAAAGTTCATAAAGATCTCTCATTTTGTTGTTGTCTTCCATTAAACCTTACTAGTGTAAAACAAGAGACAAAAAGATGCAATTGCAGGATCTAAAGGAAATAGCTTCGAGCACACACACAACGGCAACAGAAAAGTACTTAGTTACCTGGGACCGAAGTATGAATGCCTTATACCTTTCCTCCCCGGCAACGGCGCCAGAAAAGTGCTTGATGTCTACGGGTGCTTCTATTCTTGTAGACGATGTTGGGCCTCCAAGAGCGAGAGGTTTGTAGAACAGCAGACAAGTTTCCCTTAAGTGGATCACCCAAGGTTTATCGAACTCGGGGAGGAAGAGGTCAAAGATATCCCTCTCAAGCAACCCCGCAATCACAAAGCAAGAAGTCTCTTGTGTCCCCAACACACCAAATACACTTGTCGGATGTATAGGTGCACTAGTTCGGCGAAGAGATAGTGAAATACAAGTGGTATGAATGAATATGAGCAAGTAGTAACGGCGCCGTAAAAGTGCTTGCTCGGCGTGCGATTGATGGTAGTAATATTGCAGGAAGTAAAGTTGCAAGAACACGATAAACAAGCGATGATTGCAGTATTTGGAAACAAGGCCTAGGGATCATACTTTCACTAGTGGACACTCTCAACATTGCAATCATAATGGAATATAAATAAGCACTTCACTATGCTATTCCGAATTACTCTCTGGCAAGATAACGAACTCTAATTCATCATGTAGGCAAACCTTAAAGATGTATTCCCAAGTACTAATGAACACCCCACGCTGTCACTTTGAGCATTCATAGGAGGTACTAACACACCACAATTTCATAAAGACATCCAACTCAAATCATAACTCGGTGAATAAGTATTCGTGAAATATAGCCTAAGAGACCCACACGGTGCACACACTCGTCACCTTTACACACGTGGGACAAGGAGTCTCCGGAGATCACATAAGTAAAATCCACTTGAATAGCATAACGACATCTAGATTACAAAGCTCATCATATGGATCTCAATCATGCAAAGCAATTTATGAGATCATTGTATTGGGGTACAGAGAGAGAGATTAACCACATAGCTACCGGTACAGCCCTTAGCCTCGATGGAGAACTACTCCCTCCTCATGGGAGACAGCAGCGTTGATGAAGATGGTGGTGGTGTCGATGGAGGAGCCTTCCGGGGGCACTTCCCCATCCCGGCGGCGTGCCGGAACGGAGACTCCTGTCCCCCGGATCTTGGCTTCGCGATGGCGGCGGCTCTGGAAGGTTTCTCGTACCGTGGCTTTTCCGTATCGAGGTTTTAGGTCGAGGAGGCTTAAATAGGCGAAGAGGCGGAGTTGGAGGGCTGACGAGGCGGTGACACAATAGGGGGGCGCGGCCCAGGCCCTGGCCGCGCCGCCCTGTTATCTGGTGGCTCTGTGGCCCCCTCTGCTGGCTCTCGGGTGTTCTGGAAGCTTCGTGGAAAAATAGGATGCTCGGGCATTGATTTCGTCCGATTCCGAGAATATTTCCTTACTAGGATTTCGAAACCAAAAACAGCAGAAAACAGGAACTGGCACTTCGGCATCTCGTCAATAGGTTAGTTCCGGAAAACGCATCAAAACGATATAAAGTGTGAACAAAACATGTAGGTATTGTCATAAAACTAGCATGGAACATAAGAAATTATAGATACGTTGGAGACTATCACACATGTGTTCATACGAAACAGCGGAGCGTGTCTCTCTCCCAAACAAAGAATGCTAGGATCCGATCTTATTCAAACAAAACAAAAAAAAAACAGACGCTCCAAGCAAAGCACATAAGATGTGACGGAATAAAAATATAGTTTCACTAGAGGACCCTGATAATGTTGTCGATGAAGAAGGGATGCCTTGGGCATCCCCAAGCTTAGACGCTTGGGTCTTCTTAAAATATGCAGGGATGAACCACGGGGGCATCCCCAAGCTTAGACTTTTCACTCTTCTTGATCATATTGTATCATCCTCCTCTCTTGACCCTTGAAAACTTCCTCCACACCAAACTTAAAACAAACTCATTAAAGGGTCAGTGCATAATTCATATATTCAGAGGTGACATAATCATTCTTACCACTTCTGGACATTGCACAAAGCTACTGAAAGTTAATGGAACAAAGAAATCCATCAAACATAGCAAAACAGGCAATGCGAAATAAAAGGCAGAATCTGTCAAAACAGAACAGTCCGTAAAGACGAATTTTTAGGAGGCACCAGACTTGCTCAGATGAAAATGCCCAAATTGAATGAAAGTTGCGTACATATCTGAGGATCACGCACGTAAATTGGCATATTTTTCTGAGTTACCTACAGAGAACCATACCCAAATTCGTGACAGCAAGAAATCTGTTTCTGCGCAGTAATCCAAATCTAGTATTGACTTTACTATCAAAGACTTTACTTGGCACAACAATGTAATAAAATAAAGATAAGGAGAGGTTGCTACAGTAATAACAACTTCCAAGACTCAAATATAAAACAAAGTACTGTAGTAAAAACATGGGTTGTCTCCCATAAGCGCTTTTCTTTAACGCCTTTCAGCTAGGCGCAGAGAGTGTGAATCAAGTATTATCAAGAGATGAAGCATCGACATCATAATTTGTTCTAATAATAGAATCATAAGATAACTTCATTTTCTTTCTAGGGAAGTGTTCCATACCTTTCTTGAGACGAAATTGATATTTAATATTACCTTCCTTCATATCAATGGTAGCACCAACAGTTCGAAGAAAAGGTCTTCCCAATATAATGGGACAAGATGCATTGCATTCAATATCCAAGACAACAAAATCAACGGGGACAAGGTTATTGTTAACCATAATGCGAACATTATCAATCCTCCCCAAAGGTTTCTTTATAGCATTATCAGCAAGATTAACATCCAAATAACATTTTTTCAATGGTGGCAAGTCAAGCATATCATAGATCTTCTTAGGCATAACAGAAATACTTGCACCAAGATCACATAAAGCATTACAATCAAAATCATTGACCCTCATCTTAATGATGGGCTCCCAACCATCTTCTAACTTCCTAGGAATAGAAGTTTCAAGTTTTAGTTTCTCTTCTCTAGCTTTTATGAGAGCATTTGTAATATGTTTTGTAAAGGCCAAATTTATAGCACTAGCATTGGGACTTTTAGCAAGTTTTTGTAAGAACTTTATAACTTCAGAGATGTGACAATCATCAAAGTCTAAATCATTATGACCTACAGCAATGGAATCATTGTCCCCAATGTTGGAAAAAATTTCAGCAGTTTCAGGTAATTTTGCACGCTTTGCACTAGGAGTAGAAACATTGCCAACACCAATTATTTTACCATTAATAGTAGGAGGTTTAGCAACATGTGAATCATTATCATTACTAGTGGTGGTAATAGTCCAAACTTTAGCTACATTATTCTCTTTAGCAAGTTTTTCATTTTCTTCTCTATCCCACCTAGCATGCAATTCAGCCATCAATCTTATATTCTCATTAATTCTAACTTGAATAGCATTTGCTGTAGTAACAATATTATTTTCATTATCCTTATTAGGCATAACTTTCAATTTTAAAAGATCAACATCAGAGGCAAGTCTATCAACCTTAGAAGCAAGAATAACAATTTTATCAAGTTTTTCTTCAACAGATTTGTTAAAAGCAGTTTGTGTACTAATAAATTCTTTAAGCATGGCTTCAAGACCAGGGGGTACACTCCTATTATTGTTGTAAGAATTCCCATAAGAATTACCATAACCATTACTATTAGCAGAAGGATATGGCCTATAGTTGTTACCAGAATTATTCCTATAAGCATTGTTGTTGAAATTATTATTTTTAATGAAGTTCACATCAACATTTTCTTCTTGAGCAACCAATGAAGCTAAAGGAACATTATTTGGATCAACATTAGATCTACCATTCACAAGAATATACATAATCACATCAATCTTATCACTCAAGGAGGAGGTTTCTTCAACAGAATTTACCTTCTTACCTTGTGGAGCTCTTTCCGTGTGCCATTCAGAGTAATTTATCATCATATTATCAAGAAGCTTTGTCGCCGACCCCAAAGTGATGGATATAAAGGTACCTCCAGCAGCTGAATCCAATAGGTTCCGCGAAGAAAAATTCAATCCTGCATAGAAGGTTTGGATGATCATCCAAGTAGTTAGTCCATGGGTTGGGAAATTCTTTACCAAAGATTTCATTCTCTCCCATGCTTGAGCAATATGTTCATTATCCAATTGCTTAAAATTCATTATGCTACTTCTCAAAGATATAATTTTAGCGGGAGGATAATATCTACCAATAAAAGCATCTTTACATTTAGTCCAGGAATCAATACTATTCTTAGGCAAAGATAGCAACCAATCTTTAGCTCTTCCTCTTAAGGAGAAAGGAAATAATTTTAATTTTATAATATCACCATCTACATCCTTATACTTTTGCATTTCACAAAGTTCAACAAAATTATTAAGATGGGCAACAAGCATCATCGGAACTAACACCGGAAAATTGCTCTCTCATAACAAGATTCAAGTAAAGCGGGTTTAATTTCAAAGAATTCTGCTCGTAGTAGCGAGTGGAGCAATAGGTGTGCATAAGAAATCATTATTATTAGTGTTTGTGAAGTCACACAACTTAGTGTTTTCAGGAGTATTCATTTTAGCAATAGTAAATAAAGCAAACTAGATAAAGTAAATGCAAGTAACTAAATTTTTTTGTGTTTTTTAATATGGAGAACGCAAACAAGATAGTAAATAAAGTAAAGCTAGCAACTAATTTTTTGTGTTTTTGATTTAGTGCAGCAAACAAAGTAGTAAATAAAATAAAGTAAAGCAAGACAAAAACAAAGTAAAGAGATTGGAAGTGGAGACTCCCCTTGCAGCGTGTCTTGATCTCCCCGGCAACGGCGCCAGAAATTTAGCTTGATACGCGTAAAGCACACGTCCGTTGGGAACCCCAAGTGGAAGGTATGATGCGTATAGAAGCAAGTTTCTCTCAGTAAGAAACCAAGGTTTATCGAACCAGTAGGAGCCAAGAAGCACGTTGAAGGTTGTTGGTGGCGGAGTGTAGTGCGGCGCAACACCGGGGATTCGGCGCCAACGTGGAACCTGCACAACACAATCACGAGTACCTTGCCCCAACGTAACGGTGAGGTTGTCAATCTCACCGGCTTGCTCGTAACAAAGGATTAAACGTATTGTGTGGAAGATGATGGTTGTTTGCGAAGAACAATAAAGAACAATTGCAGTAGATTGTATTTCAGATGTAAAGAATAGGACCGGGGTCCACAGTTCACTAGTGGTGTCTCTCCCATAAGATAAACAGATGTTGGGTGAACAAATTACAGTTGGGCAATTGACAAATAAAGAAGGCATAACAATGCACATACAAATATCATGATGAGTACTATAAGATTTAATCAGGGCATTACGACAAAGTACATAGACCGCTAGCCAGCATGCATCTATGCCTAAAAAGTCCACTTTCAGGTTATCATCCGAACCCCTTTCGGTATTAAGTTGCAAGCAACGAGACAATTGCATTAAGTATGGTGCGTAATGTAATCAACACAAATATCCTTAGACAAAGCATCGATGTTTTATCCCTAGTGGCAACAGACACATCCACAACCTTAGAACTTTCTCGTCATTGTCCCAGATTTAATGGAGGCATGAACCCACTATCGAGCATAAATACTCCCTCTTGGAGTCACAAGTATCAACTTGGCCAGAGCCTCTACTAGCAACGGAGAGCATGCAAGAACATAAACAACATATATGATAGATTCATAATCAACTTGACATAGTATTCAATATTCATCGGATCCCAACAAACACAACATGTAGCATTACAAATAGATGATCTTGATCATGATAGGCAGCTCACAAGATCTAACATGATAGCACAATGAGGAGAAGACAACCATCTAGCTACTGCTATGGACCCATAGTCCAGGGGTGGACTACTCACACATCGATCCGGAGGCGATCATGGCGATGAAGAGACCTCCGGGAGATGATTCCCCTCTCCGGCGGGGTGCCGGAGGCGATCTCCCGAATCCCTCGAGATGGGATTGGCGGCGGCTGCGTCTCTGGAAGGTTTTCCGTATCGTGGCTCTCGGTACTGGGGGTTTCGCGACGAAGACTATATGTAGGCGGAAGGGCAGGTCAGGGGGCGTCACGAGGGGCCCACACAACAGGGCCGCGCGGCCAGGGCCCAAGCCGCGCCGCCCTAGTGTGTCGCCACCTCGTGGCCCCACTTCGTTTCCTCTTCGGTCTTCTGGAAGCTTCGTGGAAAAATAGGACCCTGGGCGTTGATTTCGTCCAATTCCGAGAATATTTCCTTACTAGGATTTCTGAAACCAAAAACAGCAGAAAACAACAACCGGCTCTTCGGCATCTCGTCAATAGGTTAGTGCCGGAAAATGCATAATAATGACATATAATGTGTATAAAACATGTGAGTATCATCATAAAAGTAGCATGGAACATAAGAAATTATAGATACGTTTGGGACGTATCGGATAGCGGTCTATGTACTTTGTCGTAATGCCCCGATTAAATCTCATAGTACTCATCATGATATATGTATGTGCATTGTTATGCCTTCTTTATTTGTCAATTGCCCAACTGTAATTTGTTCACCCAACATCTGTTTATCTTATGGGAGAGACACCGCTAGTGAACTGTGGAGCCCGGTCCTATTCTTTACATCTGAAATACAACCTACTGCAATTGTTCTTTACTGTTCTTCGCAAATAATCATCATCATCCACACTATACATCTAATCATTTGTTTACAGAGAAGCCGGTGAGATTGACAACCTCACTCGTTACGTTGGGGCAAAGTACCGTGATTGTGTTGTGCGGAGTTCCACGTTGGCGCCGGAATCCCCGGTGTTGCGCCGCACTACACTCCGCCACCAACAACCTTCAACGTGCTTCTTGGCTCCTACTGGTTCGATAAACCTTGGTTTCTTTCTGAGGGAAAACTTACTGCTGTGCACATCACACCTTCCTCTTGGGGTTCCCAACGGACGTGTGTCTCACGCGCATCATGTAGCCAATAGCTCCTCGGTGTTTCTTCAATATTTCCAATAACCTTTCTTCCTCAAAATATGAAAGCTTAGAACTAATAATAACAGGATATCTTTTCTTATCATCAATATGAGCATACTTAAGATTATTAGGCAACGGTTTAAAATCAAAAACAGGATCTTCCTTTGGTGGTGGTGTTGTACCTAGATCTTCAACCGGCAGGTCATGTTTAAGAATAGGTTGACGAAGGAAAATTTCATCAAGCTCATTCCTTTCTTCCCTAAAAACTTCACTCTCACTATCCTCCAAATGTTGCTGCAAAGGATTATTAGGAGCAAGAGCAATAGATGCACACTGTTCAACTCTAAAATCATTATTAGGCAAATCAGCTTTATAAGGAGTTTTGGCAAATTTAGAGAAATTAAACTCATAAGATTCACCAGCAAATTTAGTCACAATTTTCTCTCTCTTGAAATCTATAATAGCTCCACAAGTATTTAGAAAAGGTCTACCGAAAATGATAGGACAAGACTTACTAGCAGCAGAACCAAGTACCAAAAAGTCAGCAGGATATTTAATCTTACCACATAGAACTTCCACATCTCGAACAATACCAATATGAGAGATAGTTTCTCTATTAGCTAGCCGAATAACCACATCAATATCTTCAAGTTCGCAAGAACCAATTTCATGCATGATTTCCGTGTAAAGCTCATAAGGAATGGCACTAATAGTTGCACCAATGTCGCATAAACCATAATAACAATGATCACCAATTCTAACAGAGAGCATAGGAGCACTGGCTTTCCTAGACTTATTAGGATGCAAAACAATATTAGAAGCATCTTCACAAAAAATGATATGACCATCTTCTACATTTTCAGTCACAAGATCTTTAACTATTGCAATAGCAGGTTCAACCTTTATTTGCTCTTCAGGTTCTATAGGTTTCTTTGCACTTTTATTAACCGCACTAGTTATAACAGAATACTCCTTCATTTTAGCAGGAAAAGGAGTTTTTTCAATATAAGCTTCAGGAAGAATATGATCAACAGTTTTAATTTCAACATATTTATCTATAGGTGAATCAGTTTTATCTTTGTAAGGTTCATGATACTTATCAAAATTCTTCCTAGGCAATTCAAAATGAGAGGCAAAAGCTTTATAAAAATTTGCAACAACTTGAGAGTCAAGACCATAAGTAGCACTCATATTACGAAATTTATCAAGTATCCATAAAAGTTTCAATGCATTCATAATCATAATTTATACCGACTCTCGCCTTTGTCGTTCTCCCATCCTTCAGTATTCTCCTGAATCCGATCAAAAAGGTCCCATTTAAACTCTTCTTTGTTGCGTGTGAATGATCCAGAACAAGTAGTATCCAGCAAGGTTTTATCTTGAAAAGAAAGTCTTGCATAGAAATTATCAATAATGATATTACCAGGAAGCTCATGAATGGGGCATTTGAGCATTAAAGACTTCAATCTCCCCCATGCTTGGGCAATACTCTCTCGATCATGAGGCCAGAAATTATATATGCGGTTCCGGTCTTTGTGAATTTCACTTGGAAGATAGAATTTAGAATAAAATAGAGGCACAATATCCTTCCAATCAAGAGAATCACCATTCTTCAACAATTTATACCAATGCGCCGCTTTACCAGACAGCGATATAGAGAATAGTTTCTTCCTAACTTCATCCATAGAAATACCTGCACATTTGAATAACCGGCATAATTCATGTAAAACAAGTAAATGATCTCCGGGATGGACAGCTTCCATCCCCTTCATAGCGGTTATCCACAACACGTTCAATAATTTTCATAGGTATTTTGTATGGAACCTCTTTCTCACTTGGCGCCTCATCCACTACCGTTGCAGTAGTAGTAGATTTTCCAAATAGGAATTCAAGAGAAGACCTCTCCATAATGAATTATAGCAGCAGGCAGAAGTAAAATTAGCACGTACAGTAAAAGTTTCCCTTACCAATTCCACTTACTAATAGCGCTTCACTCCTCGGCAACGGCGCCAGAAAATAGTCTTGATGACCCACAAGTATTGGGGGTGTATCGTAGTACTTTCAATAAATAAGAGTGTCGAACCCAACGAGGAACAGAAGGTGTTGACAAGCAGTTTCGATGAAGGATTCACCTGTAAATGCTCACAGACAAGTATTCAGGGGGTTTTGATATAGCAGATAAATAAAGTACAAGTAAATAAAATGCGAGAGTAATAGTTGCAGCGAGTGGCCCAATCCTTTTTAGCACAAAGGACAAGCCGGTTTGTTTACTTACGATGACCAAACGTTCTTGAGGACACACGGGAATTTAGTCTAGTGCTTTCGCTTCATATAGTTGATTAATCTTCATTGTTTTCATAAGTGTTGTGTGGGTGAACCTATGCTAATGCATCGCCCTTCCTAGGACTAATACATACTTGTGATTATACCCCTTGCAAGCAACCGCAAATACAAGAAAGTAATTAAGATAAATCTAACCACAACCTTAAACTCTGAGATCCTGCTATCCCTCCTGCATCGATATACCAACGGGGTTCAGAGTTGCTCGTCACTCCGGCAACCCCACAATTAGCAAACGAATACAAGATGCATTCCCTAGGCCCATAAAGGTGAAGTATCATGTAGTCGACGTTCACATGACACCACTAGAATAATAACACCACAACTTAAATATCAAACCATTAAATATTACTCAACATAGTTCACTACTAACATTTAGACTTCACCCATGTCCTCAAGAACTAAACGAACTACTCACGAGACATCATATGGAACATGATCAGAGGTGATATGATGATGAATAACAATCTGAACATAAACCTTGGTTCAATGGTTTCACTCAATAGCATCAATAACAAGGAGTAATCAATACCGGGAGAGTTTCCCTATGAAATAATCAAGATTTAACCCTAGATGTTACAGCGGTGACGAGGTGCAGCGGTGGAGATGATGGTGTCGGCGGTGGAGATGATGGTGATGATGATCCCAATGAAGTCCAGCTCGATGACGGTGACGATGGCGTCGATTTCCCCCTCCGGGAGGGAATTTCCCCAGCGGATTTCAGCCTGCCGGAGAGCTCTTTTCTCTTTGGTGTTTTCCGCCCCGCAGAGGCGGCTGTGTCTCCTCGCGATTATCCCCAGTACCTTAGGTTTTCGGGTAGATCAAGTACGCGAAAGAGAGGCGGCTGAGGGGGGCTGTGGGCCCCTTCCCACAAGGCGGCGCGGCCAGGGTGGAGCTCGCGCCGGCCTATTGGGGGCCATGGCGGCCCTCCTCGGCCCCTCCTTTTGGCTGGCTCCTTCTTCTGGAGAAATAAGACCTTCGGGGTAATTTCCGTCAGTTGTTGATCTTCAGAAATATTGCATTCTGATGGTGCTCTTTCCAGCAGAATCCTGACTCCGGTGAGTGATTCTCCAATAATCATGAAACATGCAAAATAGGTGAAATAACATAAGTATCATCTCTAAATATGAAATATATCAATGAATAACAGTAAATTATGATATAAAATAGTGATGCAAAATGGACTTATCAATGGTCTCAAGGTTTTGGTTTCCTTGTAGCATGGTACTAAGTGATCAAATGGATGAAGGGTGTGGCTCCTTTTATAGGCTTGGGAAAGCTCTAGTATCATGACACATATGTGATGACTCTTGTTTTGGTTTGATGAGTAAGGTGCTTGGTTGTCATGCCCTCATCCATAGCAATCCTTTGAGCGTGAGGTGGCAAAGCTTGGGATGCAAGTCATGTAGATATTTTCATCCTATGTGGAATGATCATTATCCTCTCATATCATTTATTTTTGGATAGCAAAGTGGCATTTGTTACTAAATATCTTGTGAATGTTTTTATACTTGTGAATGATGCTCCATATCATGTATGATTGGATTTATGTTATAATATTGGTCAAAAGGTCAAGGTTGTGGGTTATTTCTCAATTTTTTGGATAGTTGGTGTTTGAATTCACCAAGGCATGATCATATGAGTTTCAAAATACTCATAGTTAGTTTTATTCAAATAGTTTGAACTATAATTCGTAATGTAAACGGATTTAGTTTTATGATATTCCATATATTTAATAAGTTATGATTTAAATAAGAATGTGTGGCTTTTATGCACTTTAGACCCTGTGGTTTACCTTATTTGGTAATGAGTTTAAAATTGAATAAAATTACACACAAAGGTTGTTGCGAACTTTTAAGTGTTATTAAGTTGGGGTTTGATTCTTAAAGAATGTGTTGTTGTAAGGAATACCATGTTATGATCCTTTATAGGATCTGGTATTTAATCCTCACTTAAGGTGTTGTGATAGTAAAGCTAATCCCATTTGATCTAGTCCATAGATCAAATCATCTCTACGCAAAACAAGGTTTTAGCAAAGATCACCGTGAAGTTTATAGCGCTTGACTTGAGGATCTACTTCAATTCCAGAAAGTCAAGTGAAACTTCAGTTACTGTGGTAAGTTTTATTTGAAAGCGCGAAAATTCCCCGGATTTTCTATGCATGAATGCAATGCACACTTTGGTGTTCTCTCATTTTATTGCCTCTAAACCTGGGATATTACATCTGCTTCACCACCTATGCAGGGACTTCCGATCCAGCAAGGTTTCCAACAAGCGTCGTTCCCATCACATGGTCTGCCACCGGTTGTTACTATTGCTTCGTCTATCACCATTAGACTGACAAGCAAGAATTACATGTTTTGGCGTGCACAAGTTGGTCCACTTCTTCGCAGTCATATGCTCATGGGTTATGTTGATGGCTCTCTTTCATGTCCTTATCCTCATGGTCTTGTTCCTCATGTCGGTGCCATGCATCATGCGCCCAACCCGTCACATCAACACTGGACTCAATAGGACCACGCTATTCTTTTTGGGTTTGTCTCCTCGATAAGTGAAAGTGTCCTAGGCATGATCATGTTTTCGGGTACCTCTCGCGAGGCTTGGGAAACCCTAAGTGGAGCCTTTGCCTCCACCTCCATCGCCCGGTGCTCTGCAATTGGATAGGAGATGGTTGAACTGAAGAAAGGAAACAAGACTGTCAATGCTTATTTTCATCAGATGAAGGCGCTCTCAGATTCCCTTACCAGCATTGGCGAGCCACTGCGCGATGCGGAGTTTGTCTCATACATACTTGCTGGACTTGATGAAGAGTATGATTCCCTGTATCAAGTGGTCACAAATCCTACCACTCCTATACCGATCCGCGACTTGTTCTCGAAACTTCAGGCGACAGAACATCGCAAATTGGCTCAGCGTCGCTCCAGTGGCTCCTCGCATTACCCTGCTGCACACGTTGTTGCAACCCCTGCACCTACAGCTGCCTATGGGGTTGGTCATGGTGGACCCCAGCCTTCAGCACCATCCTTATCATTCGCCAAGACCACACTTGCAGCTACCACGCCCAAGCAGAATGGCGGACGTGCACCTGTTGTCTGTGAGCTGTGTGGGATTTTGCGTCATGTGGCATCTAGTTGCTACAAGAGATTAAATCGTGACTTTCTGGGCCTTGGAAATGGTGGGAATAATACGGAGAAGCAACTTTTTGTGGCGATGTATGCCTCTCATGGCTCTCAGGATGCTTCTCAGTCCGTAGACCCGACGTGGTATGCGGACTCCGGTGCCATATACCACATTACTAGTGAGTTGGACAAGCTTAATTTGCGCGAGCGCTACCATGACACTGATCGAGTTCACACAGCTAATGGAACAGGTATGCATATTCTTAATATTGGTCAGACTGTTTTATCCACTCCGTCTTCTAGGTCTCTAGCTCTAAATAATGTCTTTCATGTTCCTAAACCCACTCGTAATTTCTTGTCTATGATTAAGTTTTTCCATGATAATAATGTGTTCATTGAACTTCATCCTCATGATCTTTTTGTAAAGGACCAGGACACTAGAGCACCCATCCTTAGAGGTCGTTGTATTGGAGGTCTCTATGAGTTTAAAGCGTCTGTCATCAAGCAAGCCCCTTCCAGTGTCAAGGTGTCGTGTGATATGTGGCATCATCGTCTAAGACATCTAGCATTACAATTCGTTTAGAATGTTCTTCGTAGTCATGAGTTACCATCTACACATGAGTCCAATAAATTTGAGCCTATTTGTGATGCTTGTCAGCAAGCGAAGAGCCATCAGTTGCCCTTATCCTTGTCTGGGTAATACTTTTTAATGAAGACTTCTTTAAGATCATCCCAATAATTAATACTCGCAGTAGGTAATGACAATAACCATTCTTTAGCCTTTCCTCTTAAGAGAACATGGGAATAATTTGAGCTTGACAATATTGGTTTCCATATTTTTAAAATTTTGCATATCACAAATTTCATAGAAATCATGTAAATGCATCGAGGCATCTTCACTAGCACTACAGCCAAATTGTTTCCTAGTTGTAAGATTTAATAACCCAGGACTTACTTCAAAGCTTTCAGCAGTTATCTCAGGTGTAGTGATAGGTTTAGAAATAAAATGATCATTAGGAGTGTTTGTGTAGTCACACAACTTAGTGTTTCTTTCCCCCATGATTTTCAGAAGATAGTTACTACTACTTTTTATGTGTTTTTCAATTTTTATGAAAAAGAACCAACAAGCAAAACACTAAAAACAAGCAAGCAAAGACTAAAAACATGACAAATAAAATATGATGCAAAATCTAGAAGAGATAAGAGAGCTCATAGTGGTGTTACCTCCCCAAGCTTAGGTGAGACGCTACTGTAACAAGATTCTTCTAGAAAATACCTCTTACGCATCAACCACTATGATGTAGCTCTTACGCAGCAACGACACTAGCAAATACTCTTGATGATACTTGACGGAGGTTGATGGAGTGTCTTGATTACTCCCGCCAACGATACAAAAAATTCTTGATCATGTTGGAACTTCAAGTGCAGAGTGTTGTGTCAGCAAAGTATTTTCCTCACAAGGGTAACTCGAGGGGTTATATCGAACTCTCGGGGAACTGAACAAAGAGTATTCTATTCTCTCTTCTTCTAGCAATCCTGCAAGTAAAATAAAAGCCTTGTGTCCCCAACTCCACCGTGTGGTTGTCAAGCACAAGGATTCGTGTGAGTAAATAAAACACAAGTAAAAATAAAGCGAGTAAAACTAAATAAAATATAGTAACTAAGTAAAAAAACTGTAAAGGGGTTAATTGTTTTTGGTGTTTTGGATGGAAATAAGGAAAGTAAATATTTTTGTATTTTCGGATTAAAATAGTGCAGCAAATAGAAAACAAAATAAAAGCAATATAAAGGTGTTTCTTATGATAAAAACTGGACCGATGTTCATGGGTTCACTTGACTATTCTCTCTTTTAAGTTGTAGAGTTCAAATAGTAATTCATCAATGAGATATGAGGATGTAAAATAATAACATGAGTAAGATACGCATTCATATGGGCATCACGTCCTAACATAGAGATGATGCCACACATCTCTGTTATACTCCACAAGAAAGGGAGAACTCCATGCAATCTTGTATTAAGAATTAACAGAGCATAGACATATGTACTTTGACATGATGTTTGAATATTAAATATGCTACTTTGATCAAATAAGATCATCATTTTTGTCACGTGACGAACATAGCACATGCATTCACTTTATCCCTAGTGAGGTAGCAAAAGAGGCAAAAACCATAATTGATCATGAATTTGTTGTCACTAATCAATCACTAAAATCATGCTACTCCATCTAATACACACATCACCCCACACACGCTCTTGCATAGATGTTGGATCAGAACAAATACTTAAGAACGGGGTATGTAATAAGATCAGATCTCATAGCATAATATCAGAGAATAAGGATCCACCCCATAGGTATTACAAATATGGTCATAATTATGTTGGGCAGCTCATATGGTACTAAGAACTATGAAAAACATGAGTCAAATAGATGAAGCTACTGCTACAAACCCGTAGTTCAGAGGTGGACTACTCTCCCTTGATCATGGTGATGATGATGAAGATGTTGGAGAAGGTGGAGATCCCTCTGGCGCTGATCCCGGCGGATTCCCCCCTCCAATCTTCTCTGTTGCAGCCTCCGTTTTCGTGTTTCTTTCTTTCTGCGGCGCTCCCCTCCCGAGAACACTTCTGAGCCATATATATAGTGATTTTTAGGTGAAAATACGTAGGTGGGTGAAAGAATCATGTCAATTGGACGATGCCCGGTCGAAAGAGAGTGGGTGCATTCTTTTGGACCTCAGGCCCATCCAAGCCTCCTCCAAAGCTCTAGTGTGCTCCTACCGATGAAAAAGTGACGCTTCAAAAATGTAAGGTCCATTTGACTCCGTGTAGGTCTCTAAAAGTTAAAAATACGCAAAATAGGGGTTTCCCATTCTGCAGAGTTATAAACAAAATAAAGGGGATCATTGGTAAATCCCCATAAATCAATGTAAAACATGTTATTAACGTCAAATATGTTGCAAATATGTGGGAATTCAATATGATGCAGGACAAAGTTCTTGTATGCATTTTACATGCATTGGCTCTTCGCATTCCCACTAGCGTGATGCCATGGAGACTAAGCTTTCTGCTCTTCAGGCTAATCAAACTTGGTGATTGGTTCCCCCTGTTTCTGGTGTGAACTTAATTCATTCACGGTGGGTGTTCAAGGTGAAACTTCATGCAGATGGTTCCATTGAGAGGTATGATACGTCTCAAACGTATCTATAACTTCTTATGTTCCATGCTTGTTTTATGACAATACCTACATGTTTTGTTCACACTTTATGATGATTTTATGCATTTTCCGGAACTAACCTATTAACAAGATGCCGAAGGGCCAGCTTGTCGTTTTACTGCTGTTTTTGGTTTCGAAATCCTAGTAAGGAAATATTCTCGGAATCGGACGAAATCAACGCCCAGCATCTTAGAATTCCACGAAGCTTCCAGAACACCCGAGAGCCACCAGAGGAGAGCCACAGGGGGCCCACACATGGGGCTGGCGCGGCCAGGCTAGGGCCCGCGCCACCCTGTTGTGTGGCGGCTCCGTACCCCCTCCGACTCTGTCTCTTCGCCTATATAAAGGTCCGTGACCTAAATCTTCGATACGAAAAAGCCACGGTACGAGAAACCTTCCAGAGCCGCCGCCATCGCGAAGCCAAGATCTGGGGGACAGGAGTCTCTGTTCCGGCACGCCGCCGGGACGGGAAGTGCCCCCGGAAGGCTTCTCCATCGACACCACCGCCATCTTCATCAATGCTGCTGTCTCCCATGAGGAGGGAGTAGTTCTCCCTCGAGGCTAAGGGCTGTACCGGTAGCTATGTGGTTAATCTCTCTCCTATGTACTTCAATACAATGATCTCATGAGCTGCCTTACATGATTGAGATTCATATGAGTTTTGTATCACTATTAGTCTATGTGCTACTCTTGTGCTCGTTATTAAAGTAGTCTATTCCTCCTTCACGGTGTAATGGTGACGAGTGTGTGCATCGTGTAGTACTTGGCGTAGGTTCGATCATAATCTCTTATAGGTTATGGAGTTAATTATTACTATGATAGTATTGATGTGATTTATTCCCCCTTCATAGTGTAAAGGTGACAGTGTGTATGCTATGTTAGTACTCGGTTTAAATTGCAAAGATCTATTATGCTCTAATGGTTACTTAATTATGAATGCCGAATGTTGTGGAGCTTGTTAACTCCGGCATTGAGGTGCTCTTGTAGCCCTACACAACGAATGGTGTTCATTATCAAACAAGAGTATATGTAGCACAAAGGAAGAGAACTTATTTATTTATGTGATCAATATTGAGAGTGTCCACTAGTGAAAGTATGATCCCTAGGCCTTGTTTCCAGATACTGCAATCATCGCTTGTTTACTGTTTTACTGCATCTTTACTTCCTGCAATATTACTACCATCAACTGCACGCCAGCAAGCACTTTTCTGGCGCCATTACTACTGCTCATATTCATTCATACCACTTGTATTTCACTATCTCTTCGCCGAACTAGTGCACCTATACATCTGACAAGTGTATTAGGTGTGTTGGGGACACAAGAGACTTCTTGTATCGTGATTGCAGGGGTTGCTTGAGAGGGATATCTTTGACCTCTTCCTCCCCGAGTTCGATAAACCTTGGGTGATCCACTTAAGGGAAACTTGCTGCTGTTCTACAAACCTCTGCTCTTGGAGGCCCAACATTGTCTACAAGAATAGAAGCACCCGTAGACATCAAGCTATTTTCTGGCGCCGTTGCCGGGGAGGAAAGGTAAAAAGCACTCATACTCCGGTCCCAGGTAACTAAGTACTTTTCTGTTGCCGTTGTGTGTGTGTGCTCGAGCTATTTCCTTTAGATCCTGCAATTGCATCTTTTTGTTTCTTGTTTACACTAGTTAGGAATAATGGAAAACAACAACACAATGAGAGATCTTTATGAACTTTATCTTGAATTAGGACATGATGTGTTTGAAGAGAGAATTAAAAAACCCATGGAACTTTATATGCATGCTAATGGGAATGTTATTAATATGAATGCTTTGAACACCATTGTTGCTAATGCTATGGAAAATTCTAAGCTTGGGGAAGCTGGTTTTGATGAGCATGATATTTTTAGTCCCCCAAGTTTTGAGGAGAAAATTTACTTTGATGGTACTTTGCCTCCCATTTATGATGATTATAATGATAGTGGTCTTATGGTGCCGCCTACTATGGAGAGTAAATTTAATTATGATTATACTATGCCTCCTACACTTGATGAGAATAATAATGATAGCTACTTTGTTGAATTTGCTCCCACTATAATTAATAAGAATGACTATGCTTATGTGGAGAGTAATAATTTTATGCATGTGAATAAGAATGCTTTATGTGATAGTTATATTGTTGAATTTGTTCATGATGCTACTGAAAGTTATTATGAGAGAGGGAAACATGGTTACATGCATCTTAATAATATTAAGTTTCCCCTCTTTATGTTGAAAAGCTTGAAGTTACACTTATTTTATCTTTCTATGCTTGTTGCATTATGCTTCATGAATTTATTTGTGTACAAGATTCCTTTTCATAGGAAGTGGGTTAGACTTAAATGTGTTTTGAATTTGCTTCTTGATGCTCTCTTTTGCTTCAACTCTTATTTCTTGCGCGAGCATCATTAAAATTGCTGAGCCCATCTTAATGGCTATAAAGAAAGAACTTCTTGGGAGATAACCCATGTGTTTATTTTACTACAGCACTTTTGTTTTATATTTGTGTCTTGGAAGTTGTTACTACTGTAGCAACCTCTCCTTATATTTATTTTATTGCATTGTTGTGCCAAGTAAAGTCTTTGATAGTAATGTTGATACTACATTTGGATTACTGCGCAGAAATAGATTTCTGTTTGTCACCAATTTGGGCAGGGTTCTCTGTAGGTAACTCAGAAAAATCCGCCAATTTACGTGCGTGATCCTCAGATATGTACGCAACTTTCATTCAATTTGAGCATTTTCATCTGAGCAAGTCCAGTGCCTCTAAAAAATTCATCTTTACGGACTGTTCTGTTTTGACAGATTCTGCCTTTTATTTCGCATTGCCTCTTTTGCTGTGTTGGATGGATTTCTTTGTTCCATTGACTTCCAGTAGCTTTGGGCAATGTCCAGAAGTGTTAAGAATGATTGTGTCACCTCTGAACATGTGAAATTTTTGATTATGCACTAACCCTCTAATGAGTTTGTTTCGAGTTTGGTGTGGAGGAAGTTTTCAAGGGTCAAGAGAGGAGGATGATATACTATGATCAAGAAGAGTGAAAAGTCTAAGCTTGGGGATGCCCCGGTGGTTCATCCCTGCATATTTCAAGAAGACCCAAGCGTCTAAGCTTGGGGATGCCCAAGGCATCCCCTTCTTCATCGACAATTTATCAGGTTTCTTCTCTTGAAACTATATTTTTATTCGGTCACATCTTATGTACTTTACTTGGAGCGTCTGTTTGTTTTTGTTTTGTTTGAATAAATTCATGCTTGTGTGGGAGAGAGACACGCTCCGCTGTTGCGTATGAACACATGTGTTCTTAGCTTTACTCTTAATGTTCATGGCGAAGGTTGAAAACCGTTTCGTTAATTGTTATATGGTTGGAAACAGAAAATGCCGCATGTGATAAATGGTATAATGTCTTGAATAATGTGATACTTGGCAATTGTTGTGCTCATATAGATCATGTTTAAGCTCTTGCATCATGTACCTTGTACCTATTAATGAATAACTACATAGAGCTTGTTAAAATTTGGTTTGCATGATTGGTCTCTAGAGTCTAGATATTTTCTTGTTAAGGTGTTTGAATAACAAGGAAGACGATGTAAAGTCTTATAATGCTTACAATATGTTCATATGTGAGTCTTGCTGCACCGTTTTATACTTGAGTTTGCTTCAAACAACCTTGCTAGCCTAGCCTTGTATTGAGAGGAATTCTTCTCGTGCATCCAAATCCTTGAGCCAAAAACTATGCCATTTGTGTCCACCATACCTACCTACTACATGGTATTTCTCTGCCATTCCAAAGTACATTACTTGAGTGCTGCCTTTAAACTTCTATTCTTTGTCTTTACAATACATAGCTCATGGGAAAATAGCCTTAAAAACTATTGTGGTGAAGAATATGTACTTATGTGTCTTATTTCTTAATAAGTTGCTTGTTGAGCGGTAACCATGTTTCTGGGGACGCCATCAACTCTTTTACCCTTTGTTGAATATCATGTGAGTTGCTATGCATGTTCGTCTTGTCTGAAGTAAGGGAGATTTTCATGATAAAATGGTTTGAGTATGCATATTGTTAGAGAACAACATTGGGCCGCTAACTAAAGCCATGAATCATGGTGGAAGTTTCAGTTTGGACACAAATCCTCAATCTCTTATGAGAATATTAACTGTTGTTGAATGCTTATGCATAAAAGAGGAGTCCATTATCTGTTGTCTATGTTGTCCTGGTATGGGTGTCTAAGTTGAGAATGATCAAAAGCGAGAAATCCAATGCGAACCTTCTCCTTAGACCCTTGTACAGGCGGCATAGAGGTACCCCTTTGTGACACTTGGTTGAAACATATGCTATGCAATGATAATCCGTGTTAATCCAAGCTAATTAGGACAAGGTGCGAGCACTATTAGTATACTATGCATGAGGCTTGCAACTTATAGGATGTCTTATACATAACACATATGCTTTATTACTACCGTTGACAAAATTGCTTCTATGTCTTCAAAATGAAAAGCTCTAGCACAAAAATAGTAATCCATGCTTCCCTCCGCGAAGGGCCTATCTTTTACTTTATGTTGAGTCAGTTTACCCACTTCTTTCTACCTTAGAAGCAAACACTTGTGTCAACTGTGTGCATTGATTCTTACATTTTTACTTATTGCACTTGTTATATTACTTTATGTTGACAATTATCCATGAGATATACATGTTACAAGTTGAAAGCAATTGTTGAAACTTAATCATCCTTTGTATTGCTTCAATGCCTTCTACTTTGAATCTATTGCTTTATGAGTTAACTCTTATGCAAGACTAATTGATGCTTGTATTGAAAGTACTATTCATGAAAAGTCTTTGCTATATGATTCAGTTGTTTAATCATCATCTTTACCATTGCTTTGAATCGCTGCATTCATCTCATATGCTTTACAATAGTATTGATCAAGATTATGTTGGTAGCATGTCACTTAAGAAATTATCATTGTTATCGTTTACCTACTCGAGGGCGAGTAGGAACTAAGCTTGGGGATGCTTGATACGTCTCAAACGTATCTATCATTTCTTATGTTCCATGCTTGTTTTATGACAATACCTACATGTTTTGTTCACACTTTATGATGATTTTATGCATTTTCCGGAACTAACCTATTAACAAGATGCCGAAGGGCCAGTTGCTGTTTTCTACTGTTTTTGGTTTCAGAAATCCTAGTAAGGAAATATTCTCGGAATCGGACGAAATCAACGCCCAGCATCTTAGAATTCCACGAAGCTTCCAGAACACCCGAGAGCCACCAGAGGAGAGCCACAGGGGGCCCACACATGGGGCCGGCGCGGCCGAGCTAGGGCCCGCGCCACCCTGTTGTGTGGCGGCTCCGTACCCCCTCCGACTCCGCCTCTTCGCCTATATAAAGGTCCCACGACCTAAATCTTCGATACGAAAAAGCCACGGTACGAGAAACCTTCCAGAGCCGCCGCCATAGCGAAGCCAAGATTCGGGGGACAGGAGTCTCTGTTCCGGCACGCCGCCGGGACGGGGAAGTGCCCCCGGAAGGCTTCTCCATCGACACCACCGCCATCTTCATCAACGCTGCTGTCTCCCATGAGGAGGGAGTAGTTCTCCCTCGAGGCTAAGGGCTGTACCGGTAGCTATGTGGTTAATCTCTCTCCTATGTACTTCAATACAATGATCTCATGAGCTGCCTTACATGATTGAGATTCATATGAGTTTTTTATCACTATTAGTCTATGTGCTACTCTTGTGATGTTATTAAAGTAGTCTATTCCTCCTTCACGGTGTAATGGTGACATTGTGTGCATCGTGTAGTACTTGGCGTAGGTTATGATCATAATCTCTTATAGGTTATGGAGTTAATTATTACTATGATAGTATTGATGTGATTTATTCCCCCTTCATAGTGTAAAGGTGACAGTGTGTATGCTATGTTAGTACTCGGTTTAAATTGCAAAGATCTATTATGCTCTAATGGTTACTTAAATATGAATGCCGAATGTTGTGGAGCTTGTTAACTCCGGCATTGAGGTGCTCTTGTAGCCCTACACAACGAATGGTGTTCATTATCAAACAAGAGTATATGTAGCACAAAGGAAGAGAACTTATTTATTTATGTGATCAATGTTGAGAGTGTCCACTAGTGAAAGTATGATCCCTAGGCCTTGTTTCCAGATACTGCAAGCATCGCTTGTTTACTGTTTTACTACATCTTTACTTCCTGCAATATTACTACCATCAACTGCACGCCAGCAAGCACTTTTCTGGCACCATTACTACTGCTCATATTCATTCATATCACTTGTATTTTACTATCTCTTCGCCGAACTAGTGCACCTATACATCTGACAAGTGTATTAGGTGTGTTGGGGACACAAGAGACTTCTTGTATCGTGATTGCAGGGTTGCTTGAGAGGGATATCTTTGACCTCTTCCTCCCTGAGTTCGATAAACCTTGGGTGATCCACTTAAGGGAAACTTGCTGCTGTTCTACAAACCTCTGCTCTTGGAGGCCCAACATTGTCTACAAGAATAGAAGCACCCTTAGACATCAAGGTACAAGGCACGTCTTGTTGCAAAAGGATACAAACAACGTTATGGCCTAGATTATGATGATACTTTCAGTCCTATGGTCAAGCCAACTACCATTCGTCTGTTGCTAGCCATTGATCTTTCTCACAAATGGCACCTTCATCAGCTTGATATTCATAATGCTTTTCTTAATGATTTTCTGGATGAAGAGGTATATATGCGTCAACCGCCTAGTGTTATTGACCCTGATAAGGCTGGTTAGTATTGCAAGCTGATTAGGTCATTATATGGACTTAAGCAAGCTTCTCGTGCTTGGCATGCTCGTCTCAGCTCTGTTCTTGGCTCATTAGGATTCTCTCCTTCTGGGGCTGATACGTCATTATTTGTTCTTCGACGTTCGGATCTTACAGTCTATCTACTGGTTTATGGTGATGATATCATTGTTCTTAGTTCTACAGTTGTTGCTATTCCCAGATTCATTATCTAGCTTCTCTCTGAGTTCTCTGTGAAGAATCTTGGTGTTCTGCATTACTTTCTGTGGATTGAGGTGTCATCACCCACATCCGGCATTCTCCTTCTTCGATAGTGCAAGTATGCACCTGAGCTAGCTTCTTGCTCGTGTAGGTATGTTGAAGTGCACTCATGTGATTACACCCATGGCATCTTCTAAGCGTATTTGCAGTATTGATGGTGATCCGTGATGTGCGTGAGACACACGTCCGTTGGGAACCCCAAGAGGAAGGTGTGATGTGCACAGCAGTAAGTTTTCCCTCAGAAAGAAACCAAGGTTTATCGAACCAGTAGGAGCCAAGAAGCACGTTGAAGGTTGTTGGTGGCGGAGTGTAGTGTGGCGCAACACCAGGGATTCCGGCGCCAACGTGGAACCTGCACAACACAATCACAGTACTTTGCCCCAACGTAACAGTGAGGTTGTCAATCTCACCGGCTTGCTGTAAATAAAGGATTAGATGTATAGTGTGGATGATGATGTTTGTTTGCGAAGAACAGTAAAGAACGATTGCAGTAGATTGTATTTCAGATGTAAAGAATAGGACCGGGGTCCACAGTTCACTAGTGGTGTCTCTCCCATAAGATAAACAAATATTGGGTGAACAAATTACAGTTGGGAAATTGACAAATAAAGAAGGCATAACAATGCACATACATATATCATGATGAGTACTTTAATCAGGGCATTACGACAAAGTACATAGACCGCTATCCAGCATGCATCTATGCCTAAAAAGTCCACTTTCAGGTTATCATCCGAACCCCTTCCGGTATTAAGTTGCAAGCAACAGACAATTGCATTAAGTATGGTGCGTAATGTAATCAACACAAATATCCTTAGACAAAGCATCGATGTTTTATCCCTAGTGGCAATAACACATCCACAACCTTAAAACTTTCTGTCACTGTCCCAGATTTAATGGAGGCATGAACCCACTATCGAGCATAAATACTCCCTCTTGGAGTCACAAGTATCAACTTGGCCAGAGCCTCTACTAGCAACGGAGAGCATGCAAGAACATAAACAACATATATGATAGATTGATAATCAACTTGACATAGTATTCAATATTCATCGGATCCCAACAAACACAACATGTAGCATTACAAATAGATGATCTTGATCATGATAGGCCGCTCACAAGATCTAACATGATAGCACAATGAGGAGAAGACAACCATCTAGCTACTGCTATGGACCCATAGTCCAGGGGTGGACTACTCACACATCGATCCGGAGGCGATCATGGCGATGAAGAGACCTCCGGGAGATGATTCCCCTCTCCGGCAGGGTGCCGAAGGCGATCTCCTGAATCCCCCGAGATGGGATTGGCGGCGGCGGCGTCTCTGTAAGGTTTTCCGTATCGTGGCTCTCGGTACTGGGGGTTTCGCGACGAAGACTATATGTAGGCGGAAGGGCAGGTCAGGAAGAGTCACGAGGGGCCCACACAGTAGGCCGGCGCGGCCAGGGCTTGGGCCGCGCCGCCCTGTTGTGTCGCCACCTCGTGGCCCCACTTCGTTTCCTCTTCGGACTTCTGGAAACTTCGTGGAAAAATAGGACCCTGGGCGTTGATTTCGTCCAATTCCGAGAATATTTCCTTACTAGGATTTCTAAAACCAAAAACAGCAGAAAATAGCAACTGGCTCTTCGGCATCTCGTCAATAGGTTAGTGCCGGAAAATGCATAATAATGACATATAATGTGTATAAAACATGTGAGTATCATCATAAAAGTAGCATGAAACATAAGAAATTATAGATACGTTTGGGACGTATCAATCCGCTCTCTCATGAGGAGGCTACTCAGTATTGCAGTATTGTTGGTGGACTTCAGTATCTGACTATGACATGGCCTGATTTATCTTTTGTGGTCAACAAGGTGTGTCAGTATATCCATGAGCCTCATACACCCCATTAGTCAGCTGTTACGTGTATTCTCTGCTATGTTCATCACACAGTTGACAGTGGACTACAACTTCGGTTTTCCTCCTCTACACTACTATCATCCATTTCATATGTCTACAGTCTCTCGGTCAAGTACTTGTTGACACTCGTTTTGGGCCGATAGCTAATCAAGGATAGAATCCCGCCGTGACAAATGAAAATAGATAAGGCGCAATTGGAAAGATTCAATCGGCGAGTTTTTATTGCTCATTGAGAATACATCATGTCCACCATGTCAAGTTTTGCCATGATCCGGCTTAATAGCCGATTATGCTAACAGTCAGAGGTAACCTCGAGGATCAAGATATGAAGGCTTCCACTAGAGCTTATTTAAGATAATCTCAAATGAAGAAGTGATAGAAATGAAAGTTGTGCGTCTCGTCGAAACAAACAACTTTGATTTTTGGATCATCGCGATCCGAGATAGTATGCAACCTCTGGAACGAACGCACTTTATCAGACATGGAAGGTTCCGGTGTCTGGTCGGGAGCGTAAAGAAATCAAACGTGCATCTGCGAACTGCACAAACGTTTTCACGTTCGGCCGATTTTAGAAGTCAAGATTAACTCAGATGGAAAAGTGTTCAACATGAAAGTTCTTCGTTTTTTCAAGGCGAACAACTTTGTTGTTTACCAGATTTTTATTTGAGGTGGTTTACTGCCTCAAAGTTGTCCCGCAAGGTACTGCCAGTTTTAAACCGAACAGTTTTGGAAAGTTCGGTTCAAACCATCCGAATTGGACCTAGTTTAGGGTTTTGGACGTGAATACAACCCTATTTCTTGCACGGAAAGTCCAGCCGCTCCTTATATACTTGAGGGGTGCAGGCCGATTGAAACAACACCAATCGAACAAACGCATCTACTACTTTTTCGTGTTCATCTACTTTTATCTCTCTCCCCTTGTATTTTTCTTCTCGTTCTTCGTTGTTCTTCAGGAATTGAGGCTGCGAATCCACGAGGTCCTAGGGGCGGTCAGGCCGACCTAGGGCAGCCCATAGCTGCCGCAAGCCCTGACGGGGTCCCTCCCGGGCGAGCGGGGTTTCGGGTCTACAAAAGCGCTCGCTGGACTGTCTTGCGTATCGCGCTTCCGGCGAGCCTCCCTCGACGCGTGCTGCCGCGCATCGCGCTTGGCGTCGAGGGTACATGGCGACGTGTTCGTGTGCGAACACACTTTTTGGCGACTCCGCTGTGGAAGAAGCTTCGAACGGTCTCCAGCCCGTTCTTACTACGAAAAGAGCGTCATCAAGAGGCAGCAATCTACAACGGTATCATGAATCCCCAATCTCCTTATGTAGATGCAAACAACTCTTATATTGATGTTGCTAGATCCTCTGGTATATGTGCTGTATCGGCTAACCCTAGGTCTTACTATGTGCCAAAGCCGATGCAAAATAATCTCCATACTTTCAGCAACTTGCAACAATTATCGACTTCTCATGCATCGGCAACCCCAGAAGTTCATATGCCAATGAACAACATGATGAGTTCAGTTAATGAATATGAAATACCCAATGTTAGAAATTTCAGTAGCATGCAAGATAGTGTTTCATCATTTTATTCATCGGTAGATACTCAATACATGATTTCAGATTTAAACATGCCGATGGATAGGGAAATTGGACATGCTAGTACTAGCTATTTGTCCAATTACTCTGAACCATCATATGTTGCACCTTATGTTATTAACTTTTCAGCACCATATGCAACTGGGGATACCCATAATTCGGCTCCACACCTCCACAATGGTTATAGCCGAATAAATTGAAATTCAATAGAAGCTCAGGTGCCTTCATCTAGTGCTGCAGCGTATGAAAACAATGATTGTAGGGGAAAACTTGCAGCTGAGTTCAAGAAGCTTAATGCTCTTCACCGGGAACTAGAAGAAAATCCATGTGATCTTGCAGCAATTCATGCTTATGAATCATACAATAAGAAGCGTGAAGAAGAGCGTCAAGCAAATAGCATCAGGTTTTGTCCTTCACAACTACAATGTTTCGGCAACACTTCATTGCCGAAAGAAAAAACAAGCCTCAGAGGGCAACAATGTCTAGCTGAGGTTAACGCCGATAAGGTCATTACGTTTGATGATTTATCGGAGGAACAACGCCAAGGCTATGAAGTACTAAAAAATAAGCGCATGGAGGAATTTGAGGTGCTTGAAAATAAGCTCAAGGAGGAGCATAAAGCGTACAAGAAAAAACTTGAAGAGGAAGATCTACAATTTTTCCATGCAATGATCAAGAAGAACCCTCAAGATAATGTTACTCTCGTTGGAGAAATCAAGTCCCATCCTCCACGCAGCAATCAAGGTGAACCCTCTGCAATACCAAGGCAACAAGAAGAAGATTTGCGAAGTAATAAGATCCATGAAGAAAATAAAGATGGTTCTGCTAGTATGGTTAATTCGGTTATTGAAAGAGCTGAATCAAAAAGTACATGTGCTGAATCTACTGAATCAAGAGATGCAAGCTTCAGTGAAAAAGATCATGGTGCAACCATGCTTGATTTTTATGGATGCACAGGAGCTTACATGTTGCCCTATGAATTTCATGCCAAAGAAGTTAATGAGCATGAACGACAAGAAAATATAGCCGAACAATGTTCGGTTGACAAAGAGCATCAAAGTAAAGGAGCACATGATCCAGGAAAACATGAAGACAAGGCGTTGGAAAATCATCCAGAGGTGAGGCAAGTTATTGTTCATGACATACAACCATCTTGTTCTACTAACGTCTTCAAAGAGGTATCTCTAGCAAATAATTTACTTATTTTCAGATTTGGTCAAAAATATATTGTTCATGCATCTATTAGCAATAGTTTTATAAGAAACATCAAAAGACCAATCGTGAACTGTAAATTATTTGTTAGCAGTAAAATGGTTACTGGGCATATCGGTCAACATGTTGTGCCATTTAGAGAGACCGATATTGACAAATTATCACAACCAAAGCTTTCCATATTGTTTCATTTGAATTTTATGTCTATATGGTTAGCTTTGCTTACTTCATACTTGGCTTACATTTGGTCTCAAGTGAGACATATGTGTTACAACTATTTTGGTTTCAGAAACTTAAAACCAAGGTTATTATCTTTGAAGAAAGCCGATGATAGTACAACAACTTATTCAAACTCGTCGGAAAAAGAGTGTAAAAATCAACACACAGCTGAATGGAGTGATGTAAAATCTGATCCATTCGGTTGCTTAATTTCAAAGCCGTTTTCACAGCAAGAACGGCTGGAAGATGAAAGGTGTACCTTTAGTTTGAGCATGTGTGATCATATCTTTGATGTATTGCTGAAAAGTGATTATATTAGAATCCTTGATCACAATGTTGAGCCATTAGCACAAGGACGAATCTATAGCAAGTTGCATGATTTGTGTGAGCATAGTACTTATAATTGCACCATGTTTCATAAAATAGTACAATCGGCTGTAGATAAAGGACGATTGCAATTTGTTGAAACACAAACATATAGCCAATCTATTTCGATTGGTATGAATGATCAAAAGTTATTGGATCGGTTACCTATAGCCGATTCATATGATGATGAGAAGGTACATATGGAAGATAATGGGATCAAGCTTTCAAGTGAAGAAATTATTGAAGAGCATGTTGAAGACATTCTTGAAGCTGGGTGTTCCATTGAAGCTACACCAAGGATATCAAGCACTGGGGGGCAACAACAAAATTCAAAGATCGATGGACGCAAAACGAAACAGGACAAAGGCCGTGATAAGCACAAGGGTAAGAAAACTAAAGTCACTTTCGCAGAGTTATTGGAGAAATATAAGAAGGAGAGTGAAGCAAGGAGTTCTTATCGGCCAAGTATTGCAAAGTCATCGAGATCACCCCCAAGGCGAAAGTCTAAAGACCGGGATTGGCAAAGGAAGAAGTTCAATGCAACAACTTCGTATCCTCCTTATGGGCCACCAATGCCAATGTCATGGACACCTCCTTATGCTGATGGTTATTCATATCCATCATGGGATAGGTATGGCCCAAGGGCACATTACGTCTTACTATAGATCATCTAACCCAAATTATGCAGCTCCAAGAAGGTCAAAATCTGAACAACAATCACATGTCAAAGACCGTTTCAATAAAAAGGAATCGGTTAGGAGCTCAACGAACAAGAAGGAGACGGTCTAGCAAGTTTATCAAGTGAAAAAGGATAACCGTAAGTGTGATGTTTCAGATTCGATCTCAAATAAAAAAGAGCCGGTCAAGTTGACCTTGGCTACGAGAAGACAAAGAGATGAAGCAAGTAAATGCTGGAGCTCGAAGTGCCAAATCTGAACAAGTAAAGTTGAAAGTGCCAGAGGCTAAGGAAGAAACGCTAATGTGCAAAACTAAATCATAGCCGGGATGCCCACTCGGCTTAACAAGCTGGCAAGAGAGAAAGCTGAAACGGCTTAGTGCCACAAAGCTGAAGACAAAGAACATGGCATGGGTCCCTAAGGAAGGACCTCAAAGTAAGGAGGATGTGCAAGTTCCTATTGCAAAGAATAGCAATAAGGATGAAGGAAGAAAAGACCGAGGCTAGCAAACGATCAAGAAAGAATTTTCTATCATATAACAAGAGGTTTCGGTCAACACATCATACATATTATTCAGCTATACCATTTATGCCTATGCCATGTAACATATCCTCGGGTAAGATCAGTTACCCTCCATGGTCTTATTTTAATCCGTGGATGCATTATAATTCTTTACATCATCAAAGGGTATTACCAAAATGTTATTCGTTTGGTTAGTTGCAATTTTGTTGCTAATCTGAGAGGCCGAAATGTTTAGAGTTCATAATCAGAGTTGTTTTATTTTGTTTATTTCGGCTATACATACTTTGGTGGATGAATTATACAGGCCTTTGAGGCAAACAACACATGGCCGATACTTATCCTATCTCCCTGAGAGAATTATCTAATCATGGACGATATGGCGTGTTAACATCGTCCCTAGTCCTATTAAAACACGAGACAAGGTGATACACATATTGAGGCTTCTAGTGATTCATTGGTAGTAGTATAACAAAAATCCAAGGTTTGCCAATGTTTCGACGAATCACTTAATATGTATCTTGATAAATCTCTAGATATATTTTCTACCTTAGATTACTTTAGCATTGCTCATATATCTAGGCAAGACATTTGGAATGCAAATGATTAGCACAACAAGCATCTGGCTACCATGTTAATCGTGGCGTTTTTCATATATCTCATAGGCCGATGTTTGCTCTCGCTATCATAGGTAAGACCGAATTAAATCCCATTGATTCGGTCACTAATGAAGGATTTAGTGCAGGTGAACAAGAAGATTGGAAAGACCTATTGTTGAATATTTGCAGGATCCTAGCAAGAGGACGGACATAGCTGTTCGGCAGATGGCTTTTAAGTATGCATTAATGGACGATGAGCTTTATCACCGAATAGTTGACGGTATTATTTTGAAGTGCTTAGATGAAGATCAAGCAAGAGTCGCTATGGGAGATGTACATGAACGTATTTGGGACATCCATCAATCGTCAAGATGAAGTGGTTGTTCTCAAAGGTGATTATTTGAAGAAGTTCTACCAAGGTGGCAACCAACCTGAACATAAATGACCGATATAGAATTATCGTCCTGAGAACCAATGGCCGATGGAGTGTTGACATCGTCCTGAGCAAAATATGGAGCAAGTTATTTTCTGGCACGCAAGCTCTGCCAGAAAACAGGGGGGCATGTGTTGACACTCGTTTTGGGCCGATAGCTAATCAAGGATAGAATCCCGCCGTGACAAATGAAAATAGATAAGGCGCAGTTGGAAAGATTCAATTGGCGAGTTTTTATTGCTCATTGAGAATACATCATGTCCACCATGTCAAGTTTTGCCATGATCCGGCTTAATAGCCGATTATGCTAACATTCAGAGGTAACCTCGAGGATCAAGATATGAAGGCTTCCATTAGAGCTTATTTAAGATGATCTCAAATGAAGAAGTGATAGAAACGAAAGTTGTGCGTCTCGTCGAAACAAACAACTTTGATTTTTGGATCATCGCGATCCGAGATAGTATGCAACCTCTGGAACGAACGCACTTTATCAGACATGGAAGGTTCCGGTGTCTGGTCGGGAGCGTAAAGAAATCAAACGTGCATGTGCGAACTGCACAAACGTTTTCACGTTCGGCCGATTTTAGAAGTCAAGATTAACTCAGCTGGAAAAGTGTTCAACATGAAAGTTCTTCGTTTTTTCAAGGCGAACAACTTTGTTGTTTACCAGATTTTGATTTGAGGTCGTTTACTGCCTCAAAGTTGTCCCGCAAGGTACTGCCAGTTTTAAACCGAACAGTTTTGGAAAGTTCGGTTCAAACCATCCGAATTGGACCTAGTTTAGGGTTTTGGACGTGAATACAACCCTATTTCTTGCACGGAAAGTCCAGCCGCTCCTTATATACTTGAGGGGTGCAGGCCGATTGAAACAACACCAATCGAACAAACACATCTACTACTTTTTCGTGTTCATCTACTTTTATCTCTCTCCCCTTGTATTTTTCTTCTCGTTCTTCGTTGTTCTTCAGGATTTGAGGCTGCGAATCCACGAGGTCCTAGGGGCGGTCAGGCCGACCTAGGGCAGCCCATAGCCGCCGCAAGCCCTGACGGGGTCCCTCCCGGGCGAGCGGGGTTTCGGGTCTACAAAAGCGCTCGCTGGACTGTCTTGCGTATCGCGCTTCCGGCGAGCCTCCCTCGGCGCGTGCTGCCGCGCATCGCGCTCGGCGTCGAGGGTACACAGCGACGTGTTCGTGTGCGAACAGTACTGAGTCAGAATACAAGGCTCTTGGAAATGCTATAGCCGAGCTTGTTTGGATGCAATCACTACTAAAGGAGCTTGATGTCACTCAAAGTCAGCCCCAGTGCTCTGGTGTGACAATATTGGTGCTACATATTTGTCATCAAATCTAGTCTTTGATACACAGACAAAGCATATTGAAGTGGATTTTCACTTTGTCCGCGAGCCTCATGTGTGTCTCAGAAGCAACTGCAGATTTGTTTAATCTCTTTAAAGGATCATGCTGCAGATTCTTACCGTTGTATGATCATTGTAAGTGCAATCTCAATCTTTCGTTAGTTGAGATTGAGGGAGGGTGTTAAACTATATAACGTATACGGTATCGTATACGGTATCGTACATGCTTGTAACTTCTATACCATATATAAATGAGGAGAACCCTACCCGATGAGGCACATCGGGGTAGGCCACAGCATACGTTTTTCTTGTTCGCTTTCAAATATAAGTACTTTTTTAGAATACACCCTAAGATGTGTATCACTTTCCATGGAATAAAAGTTCAAAACGGCCGGGAAAATGCCAGGATATAAGCACAACACCACACAACTTACAGCGCAACCAACAACAACCAAACAACGAAGTTCACCTAGCGCCGCCACCCACCAAGAATGGTGAGGAGGCCATACACCAAGGGCAAGTTTGGTAGCCTGGGCCCGAATCATGGCTCACTGACGCAGTGGTGCAAGAACACTTGCGCGTCCAGAACGAGCCACGGCCTGGAATTGGCCTATTGTTTGGTAGGTCGGGCTGCATCGGTTGGGCTGAAAAGGGCTTTCTGTTTGTTTGCCTGCAGCCAACCCGAAATCTCGATGGAGATGAGATTAGGCCTATTTGGTACCATCCAGGCATGCCTAAGGTTACCACTTCTCTACAACGGGTAGCCTTACCATGCTCTCACCTCCCATCACACAGAAATCACAGTTCATGATAGTTGCAAACTTACGAAGCTAGCAGTTCACGAAATCAGCCCTAGCTAGTACGGATGGTAGTTCATAACACGATGCTCCCTAGCTACTACGAATGGCAGTTTATCATCACGGGGTCGTTCAACATACGGGGATCGAATAGGGGTTCCAGAAAAAGGGGATCATAGGGGGGTTCTTCTTCTTCTTCACTTCTTCTTCTTCTTCTTCTTCTTCACTTCTTCTTCACTTCTTCACTTCTTCTCAAATGGTGTTGTTGCCTCTGGCTTCCCACATTGTGTCTGCCCACTCTTCCCTCTTCTCCTTCCAGGCATCATTGTCGCCTGCGTCCACGCCATGGCCGGTCTCTACTTCACCAAAAGTGGCAACCTCTTCGAAGAACTCATCCTCGCTCCAATCTAGGATCCAGTTGTGAAGAATACAGGAAACAAGGACTAGCTTTACTTGAGTGTCAAAAGTGTGGAACAGTTTCTGGTCAAGGACCTTGAACCTATTCTTCAATGCAGCAAAGGCCCTCTCAATGGTGACTCTAAGGCTTGAGTGTCTCAGATTGAACAACTCTTTCGCATTCTGAGGTCGGTGCTTCGCAGAGAACTCGTTGAGGTGCTACCTTGTTTTCCTGAAGGGAGGTAGAATACCAGGTCGGCATGCATATCCAACATCTCCAAGGTAGAACTTACCCTCAGGGATTTGCAACCCATCAGGCCTTGACAAGCTGTCGGCCAGGATGCTTGCATCATGAGCTGAACCCTCCCACCCGACAAGCACGTAGGTGAACCTCATATCGAAATCCACACCTGCTAGCACGTTCTGGCTGGTGTAGTGCTTCCTCCCGCGGAATGCTGCAGACATTGATCTCAGTACCTTTGCAGTGACATGAGTACCATCAATAGCCCCAATGCAATCCTGTAAAAAAAATAGCACACAGTCATGTTTCTGACAGTACCACACATGTCATAGGTAGAAGGAACATGTTTTTGTACTCACCCTGAAATAGGGGAACCACATGTAGCTATTCTTGATCTTGGATGGTGTGTTCGTGATGCTGACTTGATCATTTCACATTTGAGCTCCCCAATTGCGTACAACACATGCTGGAAGTACTGAGAGATAGTCTCCGTGGATCGCCTGAATGTGCTATGGATGACTCTAAACCTCTGGTTATGGCCCACGACATGAAGAAACATTGCGACTTGTTCTTCGATAGAGGTGTGTATGCTATCAGTCAGCAGTCCTCTAGTCCTGAACGTTTTCACAAGTGCATAAAAAGGGGTTCTTCTCATCCGTAGCATCTGGATAGCCTCTACGTCATTGTAGTTGTAGATGTGGTTTAGGTTGGCAATCATCTCCTGGTCTCGTTGTAACATAGGACCGTAACTCACACGAGGAAAAACAACATGCCTAACTGCTCTTTTGTGCAACATCAGGATCCAGGCTTGTATGCAAACGATGAGTGATGCGGCGTGATGCACAAGCTGGAGCTGGTCGGTCTACTCAAACAAGATCTATGCATTACGAATGGTCTTATACAACCTAACTAGTTCTACCAACGTAAATCTGAGAGTACAATAGAGCAGAGGAGTTTCCCCTTACCCCCGTCATGGCGGACGACGGACACGGCCGAAACCTGCCGCAGATGTGCGCAGGCTCCGCCGCGGCTGGAAAAGAAAACCATAGTCCGGCGCCGGAGAACGAAGTGAGATGCGCGCTGCCAGATCTGGGTCGCCGCCGCCGCTGCCGGTGCGAAAATTGGGGGAAGGGAAATTTGGGAGGGGCTAATGGTGAGGGTAACCGAAGAGGGAGGTTACCCCTACCTTTGTCGCGCAACACCGCTGAGATTTTGGCTTCTCCCGCCATGCCGAGGCGGAGCGCCCGCGTGAACGTTGTTGTCGATTTTCGTCTCGTCAGATCTTGCCCTGGAGCGTTCATCCGGGACCCAAAAGTGTTTTAAGACCCGTGCTATGCAAGAACACGACTGGGCTCAGGAAACCAAACGGCTTGAAAAATGTTGGGTCGATCCGAGCCAAGGGATGCCTAGGCTACCAAACACGTCCCAAGCTGCTAATTCACGTGACAACATAGATAGGCCAACTCTGGCTCCAGGTTGACACCGATCAACGCACCGTGCACGGTCGTCGGATCATCATCAGGTCTTTTCCCACTCGCTTAGAGCATCTCCACCGGTAGCCCCCAAATAGGCGCCGGCAGGGGCGCCGACACCTCCGTTTGCGGGGCGCTGGCACATCATCCTCTATTTGGGGATGCTGCTCCCACACCGGCGCCCCCAAAACGGCGGCCCCGATATTGAAATTTAAAATGTTATTTAAAAACTGAAATTCATAGGAAATTCATACGAAGTTCATACAAAGGTAGCTCGAATTTAAACATAAACTAAAACTTAATCCTATCTACTGGCCGTTGGTTGGGCCGCTCGACGGCCCTGCCTCGTCGTTGTTCTTCGCCATTGGCGCCTACGACCGTGCCCGCTTGTCCTCCCTTGCTTTCGCGCATCTAGCGGTGCAGCATGGTGGCCGGCGTCGCAGGGGTTTGCCGGCGGCGCTGTCCCCACACTTCCATCCTTTCCCGAGAAGCGGCGATCTCGGCGCGCCTCGCCACCTGGTGGGCGAAGGCCTCGTAGTGCCGATGGCCTTTGAGTTCTGCGAGCCTCTGTCGCTTCGCCTCCATGAGGCGGTGTCCCGCCTCCTCCGTGGCCGCTCGCTGGCGCGAGATCTCGAGGCCGTGTTGGAGGTTCGCGTCGTTGATGAAATCGTCCCTCTCCTCCTTCAACCGCTGGTATTGTTCCGCCTTCAACGACGCGAGGATCGCTGCCTGCTCCGGTTGGGCGGGGGCCTGCGGTGGCTCCCCCGACGGCGCTGCCTCCTCCGCTGCCTCCTCCGCCACCTCTTCTTTCACGGCTGCGACTTGGACCTCGTCCCATGCTGCGAACCGTGGGTCTACGTCCTCGTCGGTGTTGTAGTCGGCGTCGGCCTGCGGCTCCGGCTCCGGCTCCGGGTGTGGCTGCGGTGGTAGCGGAGGCAACGCGCGGCCGTTGAGGCCAAGCATGGAGTACGTGGTCTTCAAACGGCGAGGCATTTTGATGTGGAGTGGAGAGAATGGAGCGGCAGTGCTGGAGAGTAGAGAATGGAGCGGCGGTGGTGGACGGCGTACGAACTATATAGCGGTGGCAACTACCCACATTTACGCGACTGGACGCCGCGTGACCAGTCGTTGCTCTCGTGGCCCGCCTCGGTTTCCGCGCGGGAGGTCATTAAACGCCGACGACCAACCTTCCCGCGTCGCGGCCGACGCGAACCGTCGCGTCCTCTCGCTTCTCGCTGACAAGGCATCCCTACCCGCGAAAACCATCGTTCCGCGAGGCGCCGGCGCGGCCGATTCGCGCCCTTAGCGAAGGTGCCGGCACGGGGTGCCGGCTATTCTATTGGGCTCGAAAAATGGCCAGCGCCGTTTGGGGTGCGCCGGTGCGAGCCAAAAAACGACGCCGGCCCCCAAATCCTATCAGGGCCGTCGGTGGAGATGCTCTTACTCCAAAAAAAAAAATTGATTCAAACCTCTAAGCATTTCCCAATTTAAAGTCCCCCCAGCACTTGCATTTTCAAACGTGATCGAATATTGCAACGGGATAAACAAGGAGTGGAAAAAAGAGATGGAAGGGGATGGTCGATCTGGGCGATGGTACATATTCCCCTACGGTAAGGCGCACCGGCAGCGCACTATGGGCAGCCAGCCACCGGCCGCGTCGTACGCCCCCACTCCTCTCTTTCCGTGGGCAGCGAATCCCACGGCCACGGCCACCGTCCCGTCTCGGCAAAAGCACTGGCCCCCAACTTGGCTCCGCCAGATCCCAAACGGCGGCAGGCCCTGCGTGCTCCGGGCGCGCGCGGCTCGACCTCGATCGCCCGGACCGAATCGGATTCGCGCGCGCGCGGGGAGCTATGTTGTGCAGTCACCGTCTTCGACCCCCGGCGCACGCACAGGGAGATAAGCCGGACGCGTACAGCGGCGCCCTTTACGGGGGAAAGGGAGCGGTCGATCGACCTCCTTCGGCCGATGGACGGAGGAACGCGTATCGGAAGCGACAGCGCGTGGTGGTGATGCCGGCATGGCACAGGGATATACCGTTGGGATTGCTCGCCGTCGGCGTCGAGCGCTGGGTCTTGGCTTCCCGTGGCATGGGCGTGACGACCGGCGGTGGGGGTGGCGAATCCGGATCTTTTTGGTGGCTGGGATGGGCTGTACGTCTCGGATAATAGTACACGACCGCGATCCGTGGCCGGGCTAACTGTTGTCTCGCCGGAGATAGATTCTCGGCAGCCAACTTGATCGTGGATAACCCTGCAAAAACAAAACAAAAAACAAAAAACTTGTTCGTGGATAAGGAGGGCGTGGTAGGCTTTGTTTGGTCTTACGTAGGCGATAGCTCCATTCTCCTTCTTCAAAAAACGCTCTCGCGACCGCGTCGTCCCCCGCGGGCGACGGGGCCGCGCCGCCACTCCCCCTCGTCCAGCTCCCCCTCCTCCCCTTCTCCTCCGCCGTCGTCGGCGTGCGGCCGCCGGGCAAGGCCCGGCGGCGGCCGGCGGCGGCGGCCCTCGACTTTCCCTCTCCGCGCGGCGCCCGCGCGGGTAGGCGCGGCCGGGAGGTGCTCCTCGCCGGCGGCGGTCCGGCGTGGCGGGGTGAGATCCCCACGCCGGGTGGGAGGAGGGGTGGCGGCGCGGCCGTTGGCGGCGGAGCCGCACCGGCGGCGCCATGGCGGGGCCGCTCGGCCCGTATCCGGCCCCGGCGGGGCCCGGAGGGGCACGCGCGGTGGCTCCGCTCTTGGCACGCCGGCGGCGCTCCCCGGAGGAAGAGAAGACAGGGCGGCGGTGGGCGGGCGGCGGCGGCACTTCGGCCGGCCACCGCAGCGCAGCAGCGGGGCTTCACGGGCCCTTTTGGGTCCGGCCGGCCGCTCGGGCTCGGTCCGCCCGTAGCCTCGTCCGGCCGGCCACCGCGAAAGCGGCGGAGGCGGCTCCCTCCCGCGTGGCTGCGGTGTCTGCTACCCCCGTCCCCGCCGCATCCCTTTTCTTCGTCTAGGCCTTGCTCCGGTGACCGCGGCTAGGCGGCGAGGATGGCTACAAGACCGTGGTGGCGTGTGCGGGTGGGCGGCGGGTTAGGTGGAGCACGTCGGAGCGTCCGGGGTGGTCGGTTTGGTGGTCGGGAGAAATCCCCGTCGGCATGCTCGACACCGACGCGGTGACGCCTACGGGTGTCACCTTTCCTTCCCGAAGGGCGTCGGGTGTACCTCCTCCCCAATCCCCTCCGCACACCGGGGGAAACCCTAGGACTAGTCCGGGCAACAGCGGCGCCATCGTCGTCTCCTTGGTGAAGGTGTTGCTTGGTATGCGGTGCCTCGGCGTGCTAGGAGCGTGGTGGTACTTCTCCGGAGGGCGCAGCGGTTGCGGGTCATCTTCGTTCTCGCCGATCCGCGGTGTCGGCATTTTTTCTTCTTTCCTTTCTTTTTCTTTTCTTTTGGGCTTGGTTGTGCTGCGGCCCCAGCGCGTTCGTTGTATCGGGTCGTTTGCTATATTAATATAGCGGGGCGCAAACCTATTTCGAGGATAAGGAGGGCGTGCTCACAGAGAAAAATCTCGAAGCTCGTCGTCTAGCTTTGGGTACGTAGTACCCCGTACTGGGTTGGCAGGCAGCATGCGATCACTGATCGTCTGGATTGATCGAGTTACTCCCAGCCTTAATTAGCTTCAGCTGAGATCGTTTTGCTAAACCAGTTTTACAAACAAGAGCGGAGGAGACCAGAGAAAGAGCAAGCAGCTTCTAGCTAAATCTGTGCACCGCACTATCGCTGGATCC
>NC_061511.1:198039081-198057378 GCF_022539505.1 Lolium rigidum | reverse complement strand
AATTGGACGGATGCATCTTGACAGATTGGGCGAGGACCTCTCTGACTGATCGACTTCCTTTGATTGTTGTGTTTAGTGGAATTAGGGAAAATGGGCTTGTCCACAAGGGCTGAGTATGCGTAGTAATATAAAATTTGCACTTTGAAAGGGGGGGGGGGTTGTGGCCCAGTTTCATCTCCACTACGCTCCGCCCATGTCGGTTTGGGTTCTCTTCGGGGTTTCGGTCTCGTGTAAATTCATGTGAGTTCCCTCTAGGATTCTTGGAACACTAGAGGGCTTGTTGACCTTAGTGGTGTTGTTGCCTTCGTGGCCTTGTCGTTTTTGTGGCGTGGTAATCTTTGTGGCATTGTTGCCTTTGTGGCCTTGTCACCTTTGTGGCGTAGTAGCCTTTGTGGCACGTTTAAGACTTTGTGGCTTTGGAGCCGTTTGTGGCGCGTTGGAGCCTTTGTGGCCTTGTTGCCATGTGTGGCGTGTTGTAGCCTTTATGGTCTTGTACTTGAGAGCCTCCGGTGTTGTGGAGTTTGCCTCAAGCTTGATACTTGGGTATTTGCCCCAAACTTGTACGGGTTTGGTGACCACCCTGAAGGGTCCTTAGTGGATTGAGGCTTTCCCTTTGGTGGGAAAGGCTCGAGGAGAATACGGTGGCCCTAGCAGCTTATTGGAGTGCCTCATGCCTCCACATCACTCCAACGGAGACGTAGCACCTACAAGGGTGTGAACTTCGGGATACATCGCTATCTCCTCGTGCACCGGTTACCTCTCAACCCGAGCTCCTTTATCTATGCGCTTTACTTTGTGACAGTCTTCATGCTTGATGTTCTATATCTAGTTTTTTATCACCTTGTTCCTCATCATGCTTAGCATATGTTGTTGGTGCCCATAGGCAAACCCTAATTGATAGGCTTTGTGCTTAACAAGTAAACCGTAGTTTTATTCCGCCTTGTTAAACCCTCAAGTAGAAGTTTTTACAACCCGCCTATTCACCCCCCTCTAGGCGACATCCTTATACATCCAATAGTGTACTTGTACTAATTCATTTTATACTTTCGTTTTTGTTTACCTCTAAAAAAATTACCATGTGGAAATGATAACAAAAAAGAGATTACTCCCGAGCGTCCCACATCCATCATGTTGCGATTGCCAAACCGAAATTTCTAAGAGTCGACATTCTTATAAGAGCATTTATATATAGTCACGCCTCCCGTTCGACGTCTGGCTGCAGCACATGATTAGGCATATGAGGAGAGCCGACACCAATGACCGCATATAAGGGTGCATCGACGCCTCAATAGGTTTTGATCCTTTTTTTTTAATATTCAACCATGTTTCTAAGCAGTTTTGTAAAGTTTCAAAACATTAATAAGTAAAAATTAGTTCTACTATAATGAAAATACAAAGAAAATAAATCATGTAATTCAAATAATATAAAGTCTAACTAGACCAAGATTCGAGTGGTGTATCCTTTGAGTGCCCACAAGAGATCTACTAGATCATTTTGCAGCTTGTGATGAACAACTTTGTCATGGTTTCTTGGTACATGCACAGAAAATCAACAAACTCAACATGCATCTTTTGATCAATAGGACCCCGGTGATCATACGATTTCTACGAGTCTCTGAGCTCACTCTCTATGATCATGTTGTGCATGATTTCACAAGCATGTATCATCTTCCACATATGCTTTTGGAACCAGGTAAAAGTAGGGTGCCAGACAATAGCTTAAAGATATTGGAGCATATCAAATGCTCGGTCAACATCCTTCTCGTAAGACTCCTACCATGAAGTAAAGTAAGCCTTCTTTCTACCTTGAGGCTCGAAGATTGTCTTCAGAAATGTCGACCATCTTGGTAGATGCTAGGTTGTACCCTTTGGCATATTGGTGTCCGTTGTTATCATAGTTGTATGGTGGAGCATGGCCTTTGACAAGTCTCGCAATGAGCGATGTAGGACATTGATGTTATTGTGAGGTCCCACCATGCCAAGAAAAATTACCAAATCCAGAGAGCATGATCTGCCGGAGCTTCATGTACCACAATACAATATACATGATGCCCTTTGTACAAACCATGTCAATCAAATTGACATTTCTTCCATGAACAGTACGTGGAATCAATGCTTCCAAGCACCCTGGTAAATATTTGTCTAGCATTTTATGCCATGTTACAAGTTGTTCTTGCTTCATTGGGTCCTAAGAGCATCTCCAGCCGTTGGGGCTTCCTAGGCCAAAATCCGGTGCTATTTAGCGCCGGATGGATGTAATTTTTTGGCCTGGGGAGCCCATTTTCCCAACGGCGAGTCCAGGATGGATGTATTTTTTTGATAAATAACGGCGAATTCGCACAAAACAAGGCGAAATTCGTTCAAACATAAGCGGAATTTAAAGATATTTAACATACATAGGTGAGTTCGTACATATATAGGCCGGATTCGTACATATATTTAAATTCGGCCAGATGGAAACATAAACTAAAAGTAATAAACTACTACACGTCATCGTCGCTCGAGTTCCCGACGTTCGGCGCCACTGGCGGCATCCCCAGGGGGAGTTGCCAGCCTCGATGTGCGCAAGCACACGGGCGAGCGTGCGGCCCGACGCACCCCACAGTGGCGGTGGCCGGTGGCGTTGTTACGCGCTGGAGGAGGGGGAGGACAGTCGTACGCCGCGAGTTCCCGTTCGTGCCAGTTGTCGGCGCGGTACCGCTCCTCCGCGCGCTGCTCGTCGGTGAGGGTGACCCGCACAACGTCGATAGCAGCGTCTAGCTCGTCGCCTCCCACCGGAAGCGGCGGGATTGGGACTCCCCCCGCCCTCAGGCGCCATCCTCCGGGCACGCGGAAGTCCGGCGGCGCCGGGTAGTGCAGGAGTCCCGCCTCCCACTGGTGTAGGGAACGGTGGACGAAGACGTTGTTCGCCACGCCGTGGCCCGCCATTGCTCGCTGGTGGAGGTGGATTGGGGAGAGAAGACAGGGCTGGGGAGAGGAGGGAGACGGCGATGCTGAATGCGGCCAAACGCGGTAGGTTCTGCGATAAATAGAGGGAGCCGCGCGTGAATCCGAGGCGACGCCGCGTGGAAGCTACGCGTCCGGCGAAGTCTGACCAGTGGAAGGCTTTTGAAGCGCGCGGAAGACGATTGGCCTCTGTCGTCGACAAGTCGGGGCCACCATCGCGCGGGAAGTTTTCTCGATGTTTCTCGCGATTTCGTTTCGTACGGAGTCCCGAGCGCTCCCCGGGGGGCCTGGGATGGCCTGGCCTCGCCGGACGGATGAAATCCCAAATCCGGGCGAAAACGAGGTTCCGGGGGCGCGACTAAACCGTTTTCGTCCATCCGAATGAAAAAATGGGTCCTCGGGGCTTCCCAGGGAGACGACTGGAGATGCTCTAATATTGTCACCACTGCCTTGCCTTGCAAAACTGGTACATGATCGGCTTCAATAGTTACGTAGTTAGACACGCGTAGGCAGTCATCTAGTGTATCAGCAAAGGCTCCATATACAGGCAGCCTCATGGTAGCATGGGAATATTGATGAGAAACCGAGCACTCCGACATCGTATTTCTTCATCACAAAGTAGGTACCGTACTCTCTCACACCGTACAACAACTTCATGAATAAATCCATGTTCATCCTTAAGCGGCACCGAAGTTCCTTTCGGGTACATGTCGGGTGGTCGACAAAATAATCAGCATATAGCATAGCACGACCCTCCATCCTCTTCATCTGTTTTCCCCAACTTCGAACCTCCACGACTGGGAGCGACATCGTTCATCTCGACCGCTTATAATTGTAGAAGGCAAGAAAGGATTGTTAAGTACTCGTCTTCATGGGAGGCCACTTTGACTTCCTCTTCCATAAAATGGTTTATCATCATCTCATCGCCGCTATCCATAATATGTGAATCAACAACGGAGGAATCAATTAACCGAATGATGGCGAGAGCAACACAAATCTTGAAATGAAACCTGTCGAGCCAAATAATCGAACACCTTGCACACAAGCCTAATGTGCGAGGTCGCCGCGAGTCCAGGGGAGCGGTGAGAGGGGCTGCCGAAGCGGCGGGCGATGACCTGGGATTGGTGTAGGCGTCGTCCTGAGTGCAGCGGGGCCACAACTGAAGATGCTCTAAAGGTACTCGAGAGCAATTTATTAATTTCCTTTTATTTTTTCCTGATGGAGCAGTCAATTCATTAGAGCATCTCCACCGGCGCCCCCGATAGCGGCCCCGATAGCTTTTTGGGGGCCGGGAGCGAAAATGGGCTCGCACCGGCGCGTCCTAAACGTCGCCGGCCAATTTTTGAGCCCAATTGAATAGCCGGCAACCCCGTGCCGGCCCCTTCGGCAAGTGCACGAATCGGGCGCGCCGGCGCCTCGCGAGGCTGAAAATTTTGGGCGTGGGAGCCGCCTGTCAGCCACACATCCCAAAAGTCGACGCCAGCGGGGAGTGGTGGGACCTACGCGTTAGCGGCTCATTCAATTTTAACCTAACCGTCGCCTACCTCGCGACGGGAGTTATTGGGGCGCAGCGGCGGTGCAGTTTCCGCAGACGCGCAGCGAACCGCCCCGTCGTGCGCGCCTTACTCTTCGTGCCGCCGTTAATGAGCGCCACCTCTCCCCCACCTCCCTCCGGCCTATAAAAAGGGACGCCTCTCATCGTCCCTCTCACACACAAACCCTAGAGCATCTCTCCCCAACCCTAGCCGCCACCATCTGAAAAGACGACGCCATGTCTGGTCGAGGCCGAGGTCGCGGCCGTGGTCGCGGCAGAGGTGCACGCACGCCGTCGCCTGCGAAGCCATCGTCTTCATCGTCGGACATGGATGAGGAGGGGCCGTGCTGTTCGAGTTCGTCCTCGTCCTCGAGGGCGACCCACGCGGCATGCAGAGGCTGCCGGACACCTTCGCCAACTTCGTCGCCGGTGACGACCGCCCGGGCACGCTGCATTTGCGGGAGGCTGCGTGCGGCTACTACCGGTGGATCGTGGACGTGATCTACGACGCACGCGGTAAGATGTACCTCCACATCGGCTGGGAGAAGTTCGCGCGCCACCACCGTCTCCAAGTCGGCTTCGTGCTCGTGTTCTCCTACTTTGGCGACAGGGACATGAGTGTCAAGGTGTTCGACGAGACGCGTTGCCGCCGGAACTACCACGGCAACAGCGCCGAGGAGGATGACGAATGACGACTGTCGTTTCTTCGCAGCGAATATCGGCACGCATGTTTTTGGATGTTCTTCCTCGAAAGAACCAACATGGGCACCCTCACCAGCTGGATTTTCTAGTTTGGGTGACTGGGTGTGCCCTCAAGTGTTCTTTCTTGGTGTAATATCCCAGGTAATGGGGTTACAAAAATAGAGGAAACAGATGTGTGCATTGCATCCATGCATAGAAAATCTAGGGAATTTTCGCGCTTTAAAGTAAAACAGTCACAGTAACTGAAGTTTCACTTGACCTTGGAGGAATTGAAGTAGCTCATCAAGTCAAGCGCTATAAACTTCAATGTGACTTTGTTAAAACCTTGTTTTGGGTAGAGATGATTTGATATAAGAGGATTGATCAAATGGAACTAATAATCAACACAACAACACTTTACTCAATGATCAATTGCTTGATCTTATTAAAGATCATAACATGGAATTACTTGCCATAACATATGAACATCCATTTAATTGGAAATCAAGTAATAATCAATGAAGAAACTATTCTTCACTCATCTTTTCCATGTCCTAAGACTAATCTATGATCATACCATGAACCTCATGGTATTCATCCTACTTCATTCTTGAAAACATAACAAGGAGATTAACTCTAGAAATATATCTTTCTCTATACCAAATATTTAAGCATCAAACCTAGAGAGGTGAGAGTTCTATTATAATTATTAAAGAAGCAATAACAAACCTTGAGTTAAACCTTAGATAAACATCCAGGTATTCAAATCATCACCTTCAAGACAACCTTAGAGAGAGATAACCATTGATGTTAAACATAGATCTTGATGATCACATCAACCTCTATGGAGCCTAGTATTAGGTTAGCATGGAAGTCCTTTCCAAATGAGAGGGACCATCCATACTAATCCTAGTTCTATCTATTCAAATATCCAAATGGTTAAACCATCAGTTCTTGAGGGAACTTTAGGTAAATATCTCAGGCATTTCCCTGGGATATAAAACTATTGAGACAACCATAACTATGTCTATTTAAGAAACTATAAAAGAAAGTCTATATTTAGTTGATCAAGACAACACTTAATCTTGGGAGTTAGGAACCAAATTCATCAGAGATACCTTAGGAAGTCCAACCTTGATCATTATAAATTGTGTAATGATCATAAACCTAAAGAACTTAAGATTATGATATTAAGAACAAGATGATCATATATAATATATGATCATGCTTTGGAGATATGTGAGAATAAGTTAAATCCTAATGGGATTAGTAGATGTCCTTCACCACATGAAATCATAGGGAGGTACCTAGTAAGCAAACCTAGGCTTATATCCCAACCCTAACTTATGAACCACTTGGTGATCATAAGTAGAATCCTACCATATCTATACTTCATAAATTAAAGAACCTAAGAAAACCTTAGAGTAAAACTCCATATTTAATATGGTGAGCAACCATTCATCCATAAGACCAAAGTTAACTATAAAAAGAACTATAACAACTTTAGTTACTTTAACAATAGCTTAAGGATATATTAGAGATCTATTGGTATAAGATGAAACCAATTCTCAAATCCTTAGTAATTAGGGAGGCACATAAGATATAAAGCAAGTAACCATAATACCATGGTTAGGGGAGATTAAGCCCTAGCAAATGCAATATGGGGTCATTCCAATTCCATAAACCAGAATTATATCTCAACTCTAGTTTAAGTATCACTATGATGATCATAATATAAAACCAGCAATAATTGTGAATCAAACCCATGGCCATTAGGTAAACATCATTACAACCCTAGCATTGCACTCTCATGCTCAGTTACTAAACACAAGAGATATCTAATGATAAGTCCTATAGTTAAAACCCACACATGGTGATCAACTATTTATCTTTGTAACCAAGATCAACCATGATGGAACAATGCCTACCTTAGATACTTTCAAATATAATAATAGTGTTAACTTTATAAGGGGGTTGTAATAGAAATCATAAAACCCTAATGGTTGATGCTCACATAAAATTATATGTGAACAACCAACTCCTCAAACAAGATAACAAGTCCTAATGATAAACTCTAAAATACCTTGAGCTAGACTTACCAACTCTAATACTTCAAATAGATTGATCCACAAGAAAAACATAAAAATATAATGAGGATATAAAATCATGATCAATAAAAGTTTGCAATGTAGCTCACATGTATAAAATGTTTATCCCAAAAACAATGCAGGAAAGCATTCATCCTTTAATAGTCCTACTGAAATTCAAAATTTGATACCTGCATGGTATCACATGATTTAAATTTGAATTAAAAGAAGAATTATAAAACAGAAATGAAAACAGAAAAGAAAAGAAAGGAAGAAAAACACCTTACCTGGCTTACCTCTAGTGCACGCACAGGAGCTCGACACGGCGACGCCAGCGCCACGTCCCGCGGTCGCCGCCGTAGTTGTTGACCGCCAGCGCACGACGGAGGAGCTATAAAACGCGCCGACGCCCTCCATTTCCCTCTTCTCTGCTCCAATCGCTCCAATGACGAAACCCTAACCCGCCGGTCTCCGACCATCGCCGCCGGTAGAGACCTCCCTAGGCCAAGCCGTTACCACCAACGAGACCGCCGTCCTCGACATGGTCATCGTGCAGAAGGAATCGAGCCATGGCGATCCGTAGCGTCTCCGTCGAGCTCGTTCCCTCTGACGGCCGGAGCCATGAATTCCGGCGACTCAGGCTCGCTCCGACCTCGCCGTCAAGCCTGGCGTAACCCTGGTGAGCTACTGAGTCTCATAGCATTCACGCCTCGCTCGATTGCCCGCCGTAGCACCGCCACGCCGTTAGCCCGTGAGCACAGCCGCCGCACCTCGCCGCCGGGCACGCTCCGGTGACCATACCGGAGCGGCGCCGCCACCATTGGGTTCGCCTCGGCGTCCCCTTTCCAACGAAACCTCACACGCCCCCGCGGGAACGCTCCAGCTCCGGCGAGTACCGTCCCCGGCCGCCGGTGAGGCACGGGGTTGCCACCTCGGCGCCATGTGGCCTCCGGCGTGGGCATGGACCCACCAGCCGGTGGTCGTGGGTAGCCCTGGCCGGGTACACTTAGTCATTTTTCAGTTTTAATTCAAATTCATTAAGTTACTGAAACTTTGCCAATTTATCAAAAATGCATTACAACTCAGAAAAATATAAATGAGTTATCAAAATTATTAGAAAATAAAATCTATCCAATTAAAATATAATATGAAATTTTTATTTTTAATAAAAATTTAATTGTTTTAAACTTAATAATTAAGTCTTTTCTTTTAATTCTAAATACAATTAAAATTCAATAATTAGGAAAATCTTCCAAATTAAATAAAAACAATAAATAAATAAAGAAAAACATGAAAACTAATTTTCTTTATTTATTATTTGTTAAATTTTTTATTAGAGAGATTTAAACCCTAATTAATAATTACCTTAATTATTAATTCATTAAAAATAATAAAATGTCAAATCCAATATTATTTTTATCTCAAACTCATTAATAACTTCAACTTGATAAGGAAGTTATTAATCCAAGAATTATAGGGTAGTTAAGAAACCCTAGATCCATTAGAAACCAACTGATAACCTCATAATTTTATGTGGAACCCTAAAACCCTAATTCAATTATGCACAAATCCTAGTTCCATTATTACATGTGAACCCCAATTTGCTTCTAACCTAAACCCAAGGTTAGAACAGGTGATCATGGTACTTTGATTCAAATCACCGAGCTACCATTAGCAACTAAAAGACATACCTATGTCCACATAAAATGTAGTACCCTATCACTAGCAAATTAGTATTACATGTATGCATATCACTAAACCTAGTTGATCAAGTAGGATCAACCAAGTTTAAACGCTAGCTTCTACTGTCAAAACCATCATCCTTATTCATTCCTATTTAGCATCACACCATTGTGATGAACCCTAACGACAACCATACCTACTATTTTACTTTACATAACCCTGTTCCACTAAACCCTACTAGTGTGAGATACTTATGAACCATCCTATTTAGAAACCCACCATTCTCTACCTAGAGATTCAATGGCTAATACAAGACAACGTCAACCTTAATTGTTATACTTCTTATTATTTAAGAAGTAAGTTCTTCAAAAGTTATTCTTTTGAAGAAAATAAGGAATCATCAATCCTGCCTAATAGAACCTATAGACAATAGCCATCTATCACTAGTAAGGTAGCATCAACCTTGATAGCACCCATGTGTAATTAATTGCTTAGGATGCATAGGCATAACTCCACCTACTATTGATGAATCCAACTCTGTTGTGATCCATCTAATACTTACTCCGAAACTAGATGAAACCATAGTCAACCATAGAACCCCACCAATCTAATTATCATACTTGTTCTTTATTCAAGAACATGTTCTTCAAAAGTTATTCTTTTGAAGTATATGATAATTAATCATTAACCATGCCATATAATACTAAAATGACCACTGTTCTTTACTTGTTAACATTATACCAATTATCATTCTTTGTGTGCTCAATTGATTATTATGCTTTATTATCTACCTGTTTATAATACCAAGTAATCACACCTGAATAAGAACCTTGTATGTGAATCACTCTAAAAGTGCAACACAACCTGAACCAATCATTACAACTCACTAATCCTAAATCATCGGGGTTAGGTCACGCTTAGAGCGATTGCATCTCATTCTTATGCATTAATGCATTTTTGTCAATCTTTTAAACATCGTCCTTACCGGACGATGATGCTATTTCAGAATTTAGAGTTAATACGCATCGAAGACCTTGTCTGCATAATCTTGCAGTCAAGAAAGGCAAGTTCATCACTTGCTCATGTCATTTGAGTATTTCTATCAAATTACTTGCAAAGTATTATGGTTATCACTATTGCATAAAAACCAAAACCACTACTTTCATAACTATGAATATGACTATGTGGTGGGCAATGGAACCATGGATTGTGTTGATATGGTGGAGGTTCCATTGCAAGGGTTAATATCCATCTAGGATTAAACAACAAATGTCGCCAGTGATTCTTGTGCCGTAATACCCGTGTTAACCATAAGATCCGGAGTGGGACGGAGTAGTCAAAAGTGTTTCCACCTCTCGTACATCAACGGATGCGCTTACCGTAGACACTTGACCCGAGGTTGGGCAAGCGGTGGGGTGGGGATCCCATTCTAATTCCACACGGTAAGTGGTCTATGATGGGTTGCGGCTACCGGCGAAGGAGTTTGGTTAACGAGTCCCAAGCGTTGTCGTGGTCGGGGTCCATCCTTAATTGGTATAAGAGGACCGACGAGGACCCAGGGTCGGGGTATGCAACAAAGGGTGGGTGTGCGAGGTAGCGGAGGAACATGATTGGCTAGACCTTATACCGGGCCTCACACCAAAGGAAGTGTGGACGGGTCGCCCCCGGTTGGCACCAAGGTTAAGATCTCTTATGGGTAAAGCAACACACCTCTGCAGAGTGTAAAGAATCGTGACCTGTCACTCCCTGTTCCGGGATATGGAACTGCGAACGCGGCCGGAAAGGAGCTCCATGAAGTTCTAGTAAACCGGTGAAGGCTGACGGACATAGTTCTTCTGAATAAAAGCAATCTTTTGAAGAAATGATTATGAAATCTTGCATTGGTATTATACTTTCTGGTCTAATGCTGTAGCTAGTGCATTAAACACCTCTTTCCTATAATGAACTTGTTGAGTACGCTCGTACTCATCCCACTCTTAAATCCCCTGCTTAGATATGGAGGCATCAAAGGAGGATCTACAGTGCAACTCGAAGACCGATGAATCAACAATTACTTCAAGGGACAGGAACACGACGGAAGAGTCAAACACCACAACTACCATGGAGAAAACCTAGATTAAGTAGTAGAAGGGAACTAGCTTCCTAAACCTAGCTCCTATTTAGCTAGAATCTATTCATAGCCTCTGTAGCTAGTTAAATACTCTTCAAACAGAGTTCGTGTTAGGATTAGACTACGAGTCGATCTTCTGGAGTTTATTTGCAGTTTTACCTCATTGTAAAGTAGGAGGCTATGATGATCTTATGTAACAGAGTCAGTGTTGTAATTCTATAGACATGCCTTGGACCCGCATATGTTTCTGTTGTACCACTCTGAGCGATATAATACTAGTGGAACAGTGTTTCATTGGTGTTATATCAGACTTGCATACTACACCATGCAGTGGTATGCCGGGTCACCACACTTGGCAGCGAACACACGAAACCTGCGATGACCGGCCTAGTTAGGTTTAGTTTTTTTGCAATGTTTTATATTTGTGTCAACCATGGTTCAAACTATGTATTAGTTTGTGGAAACCATGTTCCAAACTATATCTTCATGTAAACCACGTTCCCAATTATGTATTAGTTTGTTGAATAAAATGTTTCTTATTCAATTTTCTATGCAAATATTTATAATTTTAATTGAAAACATCTATCGGGGCCACCGTTTTGAGGGCGTCGGTGTGGGAACAACTCCCCCAATAGAAGATGCAGTGCTGGCGTCCCCAAATGAAGGTGTCGACGAGATACTCTTACTCGGGAATAATTCACTCGCCACGTGATTTTCGGTTCTCCTTTTAAAACAAAACAAAACAATATCGAGAGACGTGCTGCTAACTTTATGCAATATTTATGATTGACACGTGTAGGATGTCAGATCGGTGACATCAATCTCTGCCATGGCAACCCACCTTTGAATTTCTTGACCTTATCCTGGACTTTTCATGAAGTAATAATAATTAGTAGTTTTGTGTGGTACTATGCTTGTGAAGTGCAGGTTGTGCTACGCCGTCAGTTCCTCGCGTACTTGGGTACGTTAACCAGGTGCCATTGGTGGATATATTTGGCTCATTCTGTTCTTCTGGACGCCGCTGCATGCCGATCCACGTCTTATCTCGAAGAAGTTGCCATCGTCGAAAGGTATTCGGACCGTGCCCGTGCGACGCTGCCGAAGCACGTAACTCTTGCTATACGCCGGTCGTGTGCGTGCGAAATAATTATGCTTTGACATTTACGCACACGTCTTCGTGCAGCCAGATCTACAGTATACTACAGCTGAGGAGGACAGCGACAGACACATTCACAACATGGCCAAAATCTACCAGCAATTTGCATGCCCCCATCTCTCTTCTTCATTTTTTGAGAAAGATTCTCTCCTTTGCCACACTACTAAATCTACTTCTAAAACTTCACTCTGTTTTAAACTTGGTTCCTAAGTGTCTGAAAATATTTGACATTTTTTTAAATATGGAGACACGCCTTTTTGAATACAATTTTTATTGTGTATCATCACATTTGAATGCGTTTCAGAATTCAACTTTCGAATTTTATCGAAACAAAATCTTTTGAGGCATGTTTAAAGGATACAGACGAAAGAACTTCACAAACTCAAACAGATTGTTAATTTGATATATAGTACAATAATTATAGCTCTTTCAAGAGGTGCAATCTCGGCCAAGACGAGCCTTGGTCGTCCCCTTTCTCCCGCTACAGTAACCGAGAGAGGCGATTTTCTGAAAACACCGCGTCTCCCCACCTTGCTCGCCGCCGGTCCGTGGAATCCTCCGCCTCCGCCGGCCGCTCCGGTGGCGGGAGGCTGGGGATTCCATGGATCTAGGCTTGTACATAGCGTAGGGGTAGGTATGGTACCGGCCGGCGGCGTCTCGGAGGCGGGGAGGCTGTCGGTTTGGAGTTTGGTGTCGGCTCGTTCCCCTTCCGGCGATGGCGCTCCACGGAGCCTCTTCGTCAAGTGGCCGACTTCCTCGAGCCCGCAGGTCTATGGATCTGGCGTGCTTGCTGTGGCCCCGTCCGGGATCGACTAGGCGGCGGTCCCGGTGTGTGAAGAAGAAGATGAAGGTGATTTCTGGATACTCGCGTCGTCGGCGACGTCTTCGGCGGTAGGATCTTCGGATCCGGCATTCGGCGACTTCCCGCTGGCCAAGGGGCTGGTTCCTATCCAAGGCGTGTTGAGGAGCAGCGGCAGCGGCGCGTCACCGTCGGCTTCTGTGCGTCGGCGCCGTCGGGACCTAGAAGAAGGGCTTCGTTGTATTTTTTCGTTCTTTCTGGGTCTTTCTGTAAGAACAGAGTATTAATATAACTTTCCTTCTCCGCAAAAAAAAAAATTTATAGCTCTTTCAAATCAAACATTATAAATTAAATTCATCTAGTATTAAACATGCCTTAAAATGCTAATCTCAAAGCAAAGTGGGGCAATTAGAGGGTGGATGCGTGCACGCGAGCTTTGGACGCTCTCAAAAAAACTATGGTTTATGATGAGGACTTTTTGTTGTTTCTACAGTAGAAAAGAAACTTACGCGGAGGATCAGAACAGGCTGGTTGCTACCTGCTGGTAGAATCCAAATCCGAACACATGACATGTTTTGCTTGCACACACTCCATCCCATCCCACTCCAGGTGACGTGACCTCGATCCGGACCATTTCGGACGTGCTTGGTGTCGCCGTCGTAGATCGCAAAAGTCAAAAACCGGACAAGAAATGGTGGGTGCTGCGGATAGATCGATCGAACTGCAGCATCCTCTTGGCGCAGATTTGCAATTTCATTCCATCTTGTGTTTTGCATCCGTCAGCAGGAACTACATTAATCGACACGCAAAACTGTTCTGGACGATTGCTACGGAATCTAGCTAGCGCGCGCCGCGGCGGCGATCGATCGGTGGCGGCGGTCGCCGATTGATCAGGTCTCGAGGAAGCCGGTCATGCGGAGCACGGCGGTGCGGACGGAGCGGAGGTCGCGGCCCTTGAGCGTGCGCCCGTGCCCCACGCAAACCGACCTCTCTTCCTCCCCCTCCCCGCACCGCCGCCTCGCCGCCATCTCGTGCGGCGCCACGAACGACGCCGACGCCGCCCTGTCCACGCCGCCATCGAAGTCGTCGCTGCAGCATCTCCGCGTCGCCCACGAGCCGTGTTCCGTCGTCGGGGACCTTTTTATTTCCGGGATGCCCACGGGCGCCGACGACGCCTGCCGCGGAGCGCGCGCGACGTCGGCGTAGTGAGGCTGCCTGCTCTCCCGGCGCTGCGGCTGGTAACCGTGGCCGTGGCAGCGATGATCGTCGGCACGGTGGTTGACGTCCGGCCACAGGACGTCGGCTTCTTGGAGCTCCGGATCCATGGCTGCCGGCGATCGATGAGCGGCCCGCGGGTTGTTGGTGTGCGAGTAGTTGGAGATCTATCCGCACGAGGCGACGGATATATAGGGGGATCCGGAACGAGAATCGAAGGGTCTATTGAAGTGGCAGTGTGAGCACACTCGCGAGTATCGATGGCGTCACCAGGTGGCCAGGTGGGTGGCGAGGCATGCGTGCATGGGATGGTTCGGTTGGCGCGCCGAGAATACTGCGGGCGCGCTGTTCTACGGTTTCTTAACAGTGCAGATTAAGGCGGCCGGCGGCAACTTGGTGCCAATAAAGCTGGACATAGAGCATCTTCATCGGCGCCCAACAGTGTTTTCGGTAGTGTTTTAGGGACTGACATATTTTTAAACTTACACCGGTGCGTTTAATAGAGCGCCAACACAATTTGAAAACCAGCAAAATTATCGACAACTTTGTACCGGACCCTACGCGGAAGACCGCCGACACTCCCGTCCACGTAGGATTTCCGTCCCATGGGACCACGTATTTCAATACTGTTTGTAATGACAGGATGCACATATATGTGCCAACAATGGGGGTGATTTACAAGTTTGCCTTTTTAGAATATTCGTTGGATAAATTCAAATTTATTGGCTTTGGCATTCATACAAGGTGGATGGAATTTTTGAATATTGATCAAATATTCTAAGTACCACGCTGTCAGGGCACCCCTAAATTTTCCCTCACAATTTAGAACCAGCATTTAAATTACATGTAGTTCAAATTTGAATTTAATAGGTTAATGCTTGAAAATAAATCCATATATAGTTGTCTATCGAGATAAAACCCCATATCTTGGAATTTTTCATTCTACAAGGTCTACTACCTCTGAAAATGGAAAGGGTGGCCTTGAACACCTTGTCTATGGTAGAGCAATTTTTTAAATAATACTTTTTTTTGCTATTTCCAGAAATAATACTCAGTTTCAAAAAAATCTGGAATAATACACTATCGGGTTTGAGAAACCTAAATTTCAAAAATTGGGGACATGAAACCGAGTAGCAGGGGAATCTGCGCCTGCTGTCAGAGTTCTGCTCCCCGAGTGCGTGCTTTTGGGTTGCGGAATCCCGAGAAAGCGCTCGGCGGTTTTCAGCCTGGCCAGCAGCAGGCCTGTCGGGGCGCAACATCCCGAGGCGCGTGAATTGGGGTTGCTGATTCCGAGTAGTGCGGGCATGTTTTCAAATCGGGGACCCGATGCTACAGACACACCTCACTCCTTCTCTTCCTCTTCCTTCATTTTCTCCCATCTCAGCTCAGTTGAGCTCTCTCTCTTGTTTTTCTCTCAACTCCACTTCTATTTTCCCTCATTTAATAGCGATTTGTCTATCATTTTGTTGTTATTTCACCACAAAATGTTGTAGAATCACCTGATCTATAGATGGATTAGTTTTGAGAGTGATTTGGTGGAGGTGTTGTTGGAGGTGGTGGTCCTGGTGGTTGTGCTGCTGCGTGGTGGAGGAGCTGGGCTGCTAACAGAGCTGTTTCGCATGCTTCAAGGCTAAACCCTAATCCCTGCTATTAGTCATGCATGCTGCGTTTGTTAGCTTGTCAGATTAGATACCGATTTAGGTACCGGTAGAAAATATTTATGTAGTTGGTCGTTGTTCGTATTTTTATTTATTTACGAGGGTAGATGCTCGTTTTTTTACGAGTCTGTACTTTGTATAGGTGAGTAGGTATGTCTGATAGAGTAAAATTTGTTGTTTACTACGGTAATGGCACAGTCCTAACAACTCCGATGGGAGCTGATCTAAGCAGTTTTCAGTACGGGGAGTTGCATTTGTCAAACCCAAAAACATGGCGCGTTTGTCAGTTGAAGGAGTGGTTGACCGTGAATTTTGGGCTTAATCCCGAAGCATACACTGTGGGTGTGCATGCTTTGTGGAGCAGCTCCAATACCCAAATATTATAGCGGTTGAAGCCGATTGAGCGGACCTCTCAATGGGTGCACTGGTTAGAAGCGTGCAAGCGCAGGGGAACTCACCCCATGGCCTTAATGCTTCCTGTGGTGAAGAAGGCCAATTCTCACGAAGGCGAGGGTGAGTTCCATCCAGGCCAGAGCAGTCAAACTTCTGATGCTAGAGGTAGCAGTTTCTAATCTGGACAGAGTAGTCATGCAGCAGGTGGTCATGATGGTAGTGGCGAGGTTGATATCCACGAAGAAGAAGAGCAGATTTAGTCGTCCTGAGTATTTTCCAGTCTTGTCGCCACGTTCTTCTGTTGCCTTCACCTGAGCGACTATTTCTCTCTTCCGCAGCCTCTCCGCTTGTAATATCCCAGAACATAGGACCAACGAAGGGTAGATTTAGAAATGGGATGTGCATTTCATCGCAAAACAGGGGAAATTTTCGCGTTTTATTATATAAGACCTAAGAGGGATCGAGGTTTCTCTCTCGTTTCTATTAGGGTTAGAGCAAGGAGAGTGTGATGAATTTCGACATGACCTCTTTTGAAACTTGGAGTTCTGGGAGAATGTTTGATTTGTATTTCAATTTGAATTCAAAACAAAAGAAGTGATAATTAAACACAATATAAATGAATTATGAATTCATAATTCAAACACACATCACTTACACAAATAATTCAAAAGCATCTCAACTTTATACAAATACTTCATAAGTGAAAATTAAATTTACATAAAAGCTCATAGACAAAACCTTGAGCTTTATTGATATACACACATAATTACATTGTCTTTAGAATATTCAATATACATGAATGAACAATATAATAAAGAAAATGAAGATTACATCAAAAGGAATAATTCTAAACTAAAGTCTTCATCAATTCTTCATCTTGTTATTCTCCAAGTCTTGATTTGTCTTGGAAACCTATAGAACATGAGAAAATAGAAGAATATGTCCAGTAAAAAGTGTCATTGATAGTTGGCAGTAAAAAGAATTGGAAATGCAAGTGATAAGCTTGGCAGGGAGGGATCAAGTCCCAACCCAAGCCAAGGGGGACATAGAAGCTTTTCACCATCATGAGCTACGGGAGAAGAGCAGGACAGCACAACACACACACACAAGTGCTGTCGACCAAGGAGCACATCACCTTGTGCTATAAATAGAACAGTGCTTAGAGATAGGGTTGGAATTCATCAGTTCATCAAGGAAGAACAGTGATACGTCTCCGACGTATCGATAATTTCTTATGATCCATGCCATATTATTGATGAAACCTACATGTTTTATGCACACTTTATCTCATATTCGTGCATTTTCTGGAACTAACCTATTAACAAGATGCCGAAGTGCCGATTGCTTTGTTTTTCGCTGTTTTTGGTTTCGTAAATCCTAGTAACGAAATATTCTCGGAATTGGACGAAATCAAGACCCAGGGTCCTATTTTGCCACGAACCTTCCAGAAGACCGAAAGGGATACGAAGTGGGGCGACGAGGCGCCGCCACCATAGGGTCGCGCGGCCAAGGGGGGCCCCGCGCCGCCCTATGGTGTGGGTGATGGCGTGTAACTCACACGTTCGTTGGGAACCCCAAGAGGAAGGTATGATGCGCACAGCAGCAAGTTTTCCCTCAGAAAGAAACCAAGGTTTATCGAACCAGGAGGAGCCAAGAAGCACGTTGAAGGTTGATGGCGGCGGGATGTAGTGCGGCGCAACACCGGAGATTCCGGCGCCAACGTGGAACCTGCACAACACAACCAAAGTACTTTGCCCCAACGAAACAGATGAGGTTGTCAATCTCACCGGCTTGCTGTAACAAAGGATTAACCGTATTGTGTGGAAGATGATTGTTTGCAGAGAAAACGAGTAAAACAAGTATTGCGACGAGATTTGTATTTCAGTATTAAAGAATGGACCGGGGTCCACAGTTCACTAGAGGTGTCTCTCCCATAAGATAAAAGCATGTTGGGTGAACAAATTACAGTCGGGCAATTGACAAATAGAGAGAGCATAACAATGCACATACATGTTATGATAAGTACAGTTGTTGG